>NW_004524700.1:7811685-7814127 GCF_000260255.1 Octodon degus | reverse complement strand
AAGAAAGAAAGAAAGAAAGAAAGAAAGAAAGAAAGAAAGAAAGAATAAAACCATTAGAAAGTACAGAATTTCACTAAATAAAATAGTTGGACTTCTACAATGGTTGTTATATTACATAATGTTGTCTTCAAATTAGTTGTTTGGATTATCAGATATATGCAAAATTGGTGTAAAGAAGAAGTTATAAGAAATTTAAAAGGAAGGACTGGCCAAATAGCTCAGCAGATTAAAACACCTGTAAGCAAGCGCAGGGGCCAGAGGTTCGATCCCTGGGCCTGTCCTGCCAGCCCTGCCCCTGGGGCCCTCTGAGATGGTAGTTGAGACAGGGCATGGTGGCACACGCCTGTAATCCCAGCTCTTGGGAGGCTGTAAACAGGTGAATCACTATGAGTCTGATCTAGTAGTGAGACCCTGAACATCCTGTAGACTCTTCCCTAACATAGAAGGAAAGAAAGAAATTTAAAAGAAGAAAGAAAAAAAGAATTAACTGCTCCTTTCAATAGACCAGCAGAAATCAGCTGCTGAATTTCTTGTAGGTGGTTTCTACAGATTGCTTCCATTTTCTTACCACTAGCTACTCACTTGTAAATGTCTCAAATTTTTGAAATCTTCAATGAGTCTTCCAATCACCAAGTTAAATGATCCCAGTTTCGCCTCATCTTGATACTATGATTTGTGCCCTCTCGAAACCCTTAATAATTTATGCTCATTTTCCTCTGTGAAATACGACTCTTTTTTCTTTGGCTTAGAGTTTTCCTATTGTTCCTGAATGTGATCATTCTCTTATGCACTGTGCCTCTGCTTTTCTCTGTTACATACTCACTGCTCAGAGAAGGTACTGGCAGGCAACTAGAGTGACATTTCTCTGATAAGTTTAACTTATAATTTTTATTTTTAGTGCCCCTAAACACATTTCTAGGACAAATAAGCATTTGATAAACATGCAGTTAATAAGTATTATAGATATAAAAGCAAATATTTTATGTAAACATGAACTTTTATACAAATATTCATGAAATGTCAAGCTTTAGGGTCTAAGCTGTGATTTCAACAAAAGAATCACAACTTTTTAAAAAGTTCTCTGCCAGATCATACCAGATCTTTCTCCTGACACACATGACTTTCACTGACTTGAGTGACAACTAAACTTGAACACATGCAGACATTTCTACATAGCGCTTAAAAAGCTTGAAGTTCACCTTGATGAGTTTCAGAAATGGTGAATGGTAACAGAGAGAGAAGTATTCCCATATTTGCCAGATATTCCTTAAACTTCCATAAAAGAAATGAGATTTCAAAGTAATTGTTTTTCTACAATATTTTTTCTTTGATTATTTAATATTTACAATATGTTAAAATTAAAAATAATGGAACTGACAAAAAGAATGAACATTTTACCTTCCAAAGTACTTGAGAGTTTTAAACTTTGAATTTCCTTATTCTCAGGGATGCTTTAATTTTGCTATACATCTACATGTGGACTTATCAGTTTTACTTTGCTCATGTTTCCTTTTTTTTACATGTTTTGTACAGGTACAGGGTCTGACTAAGCAGCTCAGACTCATAGTGATCCTCATGTTGTCAGCCTCCCCAGCACTGAAACTACAGGTGTGTGCCACCACACCGGGTTTTGGTGGCTGGTTCAGAATGCCTGGGGACAGGGCTGGCATGGCATGTGGTGCCAGGGATGAACCCCAGTCCCTGAGCTTGTCTAAGCAGTTGCTCATTTTTCTGGAGTCTGACAATTCATGCACTGTATGGAACTGTTTGCCCATGAGTTTTATCATTTTTAAATGTAAGTTTGTCTTAGTGCACCTTGTTTTTCCTGTGAAAAATTCTATAGCCAAGATTCACAGAGCCCTGTACAGAATGGTCCTGTATTTCCTTTCTGGGCCACCCTCCCTCCGCCCCCAAAAGAGATGACACGAGTTTTACAGTTTTTCAGTTGTGGGTTATCTGTGCATCAGAAGGAATTATATGTTTGATCTCAAGTTATTGAGGTACAGGGCTGGGCTTGATACTTCTCACCTGAGTTTTGCTTTTTCTCTCCCAGAGAAAATCTTATTACCGCCTTATCTTCTTTGTTAAAGTTTTCCTAGAGCCAGTTTTCACAGTGGTAGTAGCTTTTGGTGCCTCCTTCTTTATACCTGGGCTATCAGTTGCACCATTTTTCTTCATGTTCTCATCTCTTCATTCTTCACCTAAATGGACGTTAACATTCAGCCCCCAAGGACCATTGATTTAGTGTCTACCCCTCACCCTGGATTGGAGGCTCTCCCTGAGTATTTTTGCAAAAGGATTGTTGCAGAGGAGTATTCTTATGTGTTGTAGATGTGTTATTTTTATTTTTTCTTTATGCTAGTTTTCCTTCTGAAACATTATGAATAAAATAAAAGATCTCCTTAGATATACTGGACAGGTGATCATTCTGTGATGTAAACC
>NW_004524700.1:7810230-7811585 GCF_000260255.1 Octodon degus | reverse complement strand
ATCAAGTTAAATGTAGAACAGAGCACTGATAGTTTAATGGGCCTGAATTTTTCACTCTGGTTGGTGTTGGTATTTTTGTATTTCTCTCTCTCTCTTTCTCTCTCTCTCTCTCTCTCTCTCTCTCTCTCTTTCTCTGTGTGTGTGTGTGTAACTATTATACAAATTACATATACTAGTATATTGTATATATAATGGGAATATAGGTGTCTATGTGAATATACAGTATGCAGTGGCAATGAGAGTCTACAAAATTATACAGCAATGATCTACTGCACAGACTGTTGTCTTTCTTCACTAAGGTCTCACTGGTTGCCTACAACATTCTGATGTCTACCACATTCCCTAAAGAATATCATAGACTATGACAAAAAAAACCCTCTCACAGGAGCTTCTTTCTTTTCCTCATATTATCTCTCATTGTCCATGAAAACCTCCTAATAAAGACTTGTCTCATCTCCTTCATGTTCCCCTCTGCCTTTCTCCTAGATTCTAATACCTGAGTAAATTTCATTAGATACTATTAGGGCATGGGAATGGAATGTCCTCCACAGGTTTGCGTGGAAGACGTGATACTCAATGTAGCAGTGTTCACAATGTTCAGATACAGGACATAGAGAGGTGCTAACCTCATCAATCGAACAGCTAAATAGCTATTAGGAGGTGTTGTTGGAGGAAGGAAGGCATTAGGTGCATAAACTGAATTTTCTATAGCATGGCATATGTCTGTCTGTCTCTCTGCCCCTTCCTTGGTCTTTCTCTCCCCCCTCCCCCACTCTATGTCTCCCACTGCCATGAAGTGACTGACTCTGCTCCCCCCTCCCTGGCTCCTTCCATCATGATATTATGCCTTGCCATGGTCCTGCAGAGATGGATCTGAGGGACTATGGACTAAACCATTAGCCAAAATAAATCCACCCTTCTTTTAAGTTGTTATCTCAAGTAGTTTCTCCCAGGGAACAAAAAGCTATCACAGATACCTTTCTTGAATTAGGATAATCAGTTTTTATTGATACAATTTTGTTCCCATTCTTTCAAAAATAGTCTTCTGACACCCAGTCCTAGCCCAGGTCCGGTGAGTGTGTGGAGAGCTTCCTGCTACCCTGCGCCGGCGGGACCAGTCCCAGCCCAGGTGCAGCGTGGGACGGACCCTCTCCCGCCCCCTCGGGCTGCACCCCACCCCTCCGGCCGAGAATTTCTGCCGAGTTCCAGGAACCCCCAGACCCAATCCTAGCCCAGGTCCGCAGCGGGAAGGAGCTGAGCACAGCAGCCATACCTAAGCCAGACACAGCTGGATAACTCCAAAATCTGTAGAGCTCCACCTGAACTTCAGTACGTGTGAAGGTTATAACTACAGC
>NW_004524700.1:7801428-7802780 GCF_000260255.1 Octodon degus | reverse complement strand
AATTTTGTATCTGGGCAACAAGATATCAAAGTATAAGACATTAAATCATTAGTTTCCATAATTTGTATTTGCTTCCTCACTTTTCTTGGTAAAAGAAATGCAGCCTTAGAAAAGAAAAAGAATTCATTTTATAAAATTCAAAATCTGAAACTTAGTTCCAAAACTCAGAAATTTTCCAAAAGAAAACCTATGCCTCTTTCCTCTATAAGAACAGAACCTGGCTTAGAAAAACCAAAAACATCTGGAACAGTGTCCCTCCTTCACTGTCGTTGAAGTCACTGGTACATGAACCAAATGCCTCCATATGAATCCTCACCTCTTAGTTCACAAATCCTATGACTTCAAGTGATTAAAATCCCTCACCTATGTGAGCATGAGGCTTTGGGTGGACATCTAGATATAAACCATAACAAACACTTAGGTATAAGATGACATGGGGAGGACACCACGTGATGGAGGGAGAAGACAGGGAGGGGAGGGGAAGGAGATTAGAAGAAGCATCAGGATGTGCTGTGCATGTGTACCCACTCCTATCATAGACTGTAATAACTGCACTGAGAACATGTGCTAATTTTATAAAAAGAAATGTCCCTTGTTTATAAATTAATCAGTGTTAACTATTCAGCTGAAACAGCACAACACAATCTAAAACAAAAAACAAACACTTTTGCAATGCATGTGACTTAGTTATGGCCTCTATTAACATTAGGCATACAACAAAATTGGAGAGCCATAATACAGGACAGCAGTCAATGAAACCAAAATAAAAGAGAAGCTGGAAAATTTAGCAATAGGGCCACCCTTAAAATAGTATGTCTATCAATAGAATGATATTTATTGGGAATATAATATTTTCCTAATATTATTTGGGCTAATTATTCCAATCAGTTGAAAAAGCCAAAATGGTCAATTCATTTGTTTGTACAAGTTTCTGTCTTCTTTGGGCCCAAAACTGGCCACAACCACCTGCCACTTGGAGTGTAGAGCCCTGATTCTTTCCATATGTTAGAGGGATATGATTACAAACAAAATCTTGTCACAAACCAGAACCATCATCTCCTTCAAGGCAGTAGAGAAGAAAAACGCTTTTATTTTTCAATTAACATTAAACTGGAATGCAATGCACATCTCAAGCAATAGCGAAAACTTGCAAAGACAAAAAGAAATCTCAACCTTTACATTGCCCAGCAGATGCTGTCTTCACGTACGTGGAGTGGTCTCAAGTAATGGGTCTGATAACACCATCTGCTACACATAGCTCACCTCACTCTACCTGGCAACTGGGGCTTGCATTTGTGTTAGCAGCTGACTTTGTTACCTGGGAGGAGAGTGCACTTCTCTACTTTATGACA
>NW_004524700.1:7798769-7801103 GCF_000260255.1 Octodon degus | reverse complement strand
AAAAAAAACAGAAGAATTTCAATTTTATAAATTAAATATCCAGTGGAAAGGAAAACCTCTTCTCAGACCAGGGAGAATTTAGCCTCTTATTTTCATTTTGTTCTTACAGGTGCACCTGAATGTGCATCACCTGAACATTGCCGTCCCCTTACAGATGCGATGCTGAGGCACAGGGAAGTTAATTGTCTGATAGTCAGTGGTTAAAGTGAAGGCTTCATATGTTTTTAAAATTGACAAAGACAGGAAAGACATTTCCACTTAATTTCTCTTGCATTGTTAAAATATGGAGCCTCTTTAATGATACATCTCAGGAAAAAAAAAGAGAAAACTTCACATAACTTTTGTATTAGATAACATCCTTTCTCTATTATAAGAATATTAGAGAGACACTCTTGGTTATTTTAATTTAAAGAGGGTTGCTCATTAATTCTCTCATTATGCAAACCATTTACTATGTTAAATCAGCCTGATGTTAGAAATGTTTCATTGTTAATAACAATCAGGTTGGTAGTATTTTATCCCACTAAGGATTTTTTTAAGGGTTTTCAAAACTTACCGACTGAATTTTGTTCAGCTAAATGACAGGTGTGGGAGCAGAGGAAGTAGCTGCAGTAAAGAATTTCCTTCTTGGGCTTGGTGAGCCGGGCCCACACATGAGCCAGAGGGTCCTGGGGTGGGGCTGATGGGGCTGGGGGGGTGCTCACCCCGCATCTGTTCTGAACCTCTTTCTTGGGTTGTGCAGAGGGGCATGTTGTAGGTCTTCAACTTGATTGTTTTTTGCTCTCACTTTTTTATTTCAGCTTTTAGTTTTTGCTCAGTTGTAAGAAGATTGCTCAGTTCAGTGCCTGATTTATAGAGCCAAGGTTCAGATGAAGCTTTCTGAGTATTCTCTTTTTCAGCCTGACATTCTATTATAAGGGCAGTAACCAGGGTCTGAGTTTTCTTTTAATTCTTTAGCTCACAGGAATTTTGACCATGGTCAAAATGAAAGTGCTTCTTTGAAATAAAAAGTTATCTCTTCTGCTCCAGTGTTTCTCTCTCTCTCGCTCTCGCTCGCTCTCGCTCTCACTCTCTCACTCTCCCGATCTCTCTGCATCTCTCTGCATTATTTCTCACAGACATTGTCAGTTCACTTTGGTCTTGGTGACTTGCAGATATACTTTGCATCATTGCTAAGCTTAGGATCGGGCAGCATGATAGTCTAGCAGATAGTCTTACATCTGGAATAAATGTGGTAAGATAATGGAGAACCATGAATTTTTAGTTTAAAACATTTGAGAACATTTTGCAGAGTGTCTTTCTTTAAAAATGTAATAATTAGTGAATCTGAAGTGGAAAACTAAAAAAGTCTGCATGGCATGGTAACAGCAATCTCAAAAATTGGGAAGCTGAGGCAGAAAGATCACTGTGAATTCAAAGCCTGTATGAGCTGCATAGTGAGACCCAGTCTCAAAAAAGACAAAGAAAAACCTCTTAAAACCTTGAATTATACTTCATGGAATATAGTTCGAAAGCATGCTGGAGAATATAATTATTATCTGTTGGCAAAGTGCCAGTGAAAGAAAAGCATGAGCAGCTTTGTGAGCACTGCAGCTGGAGCGGAGCATGAGCGTGCTCAGAGAAGGAGCCCAGCAGCTGCTCTTGTGTCCAAATCTGGGGTTGCGCCTTCTTGTGTGGAGACGTCGCAGTATCCCGTTGAAGGAGGTAACAAGTGCTGGAGGGCAGAGTGCGTATTCTAAAACACTCTTTCGCAGGCTGTGGGCCAACCTCCAGGTAGTGGCCCAAGTGGTGAAAAGTCACACACCTACCACAGTGCAGACACTGAAGACTGCTTATAGGAAGCAGAACTCATCACTCTAAACCCTTGGACAGTGCAGTGCTGAGTGTGATGTATTTGCTATCTTCCTCTTTGAAAATATTCCATCAAGGCCGGGGAGATGGCTCAGTAGAATAAGTGCTTCCCTGGCAAGCACAAGGGCCTGAGTTCAGTCCCCGGTTCTGAAAAAGAAAAAAAGAAAATATTCCATCAAATTTAGGCTGAATGACGATCAGAGTTCATAAATTTAACTGTCCTGCAGTCTCCTCTCATCCTCAGTCGTCCTTAGCAGTTGCCCTTCCATTCCCGTGAGGGCGCACCAGTTAATGTTTGCTGACCTTTGCCCAAAGGCAGTAAGTGTGTTTATATGCCTCATGCTATGTATGGAACCTATTGGAAGAGTGGCATAGCACTAAATATGTATCTTTGTTAACTAATACAAAAAAATAATATTTATAATCCTTTGGGAAGTGGAGATAGCCAAGTTGGTAAGCACGAAGTATAAATAAGATTTTCAA
>NW_004524700.1:7795381-7796159 GCF_000260255.1 Octodon degus | reverse complement strand
ATAAGTCCTGGGGTTACAGCAGTCACCAGCTCAGTGCACCCCAGGGGTGGGGGTGACATGGCATACAAGACTGGGGAGCAAACCCTGGTCCCTGTGCTTGACAAATTAGACACTTAGTCTGCTAAGCTATCTCACTAGCCCTATGACTATATTTTTATTAATTCAAATAGGTGATTGCCATGATTCTTCTAGCTAGAAAATCGCCTTGAGAAAGAAACATGTCAAAATTATTTGAATCTAATATTAATATTTTTATTCCCTTTCCTAATTTTACTATATTTTCTAGGATTTCCAGAATGATGTTGAATACCACTGATAAGACATTTTTGTGTCATTTGTACATTTGTGAAAATCCATGAAATTCTATTATATTAAATAAATTATATTACTGTGAATATGATTATAAACCTCTCTTTGTCTCAATAATTAACAAATGCACTTACTTATTACTCTCCCTGTTTATATTGGATATTCTAATCATTTACATATTTGTCAGCCTTATAAATTAAAAATGGCATTCCACTTTTAATTTGTATTTTCCTAATCATTTGAAACACTGAATGTGCTTTATGTGTGTATTGACCCACGCGTTTCTGTGTATTGTCTGTTGGTATTCTTTTAGATTATTTATATTTAAACAAGCTGTGTGTTAGCTGGCTCTGTGCACATTTGCAAATATTTTCAAGTATATCAATTTAGAGTAGCTGAAGATGAAAGGGCAGTATTCTACACAGTTTAGAAGTGTCAACAAACCATCTTCAGTGAAGGTAGAGAGATA
>NW_004524700.1:7787221-7793486 GCF_000260255.1 Octodon degus | reverse complement strand
CAAGTGCTTCTACAATTTTTCATGTTAGAAGAGCCTCATAGTCTCAAGAAATATACAAACCTGTCTTCTAAGTCTCTGTTTGTTGAAAGTTAGACATAAATTGGCATGTCAGAAATAAAGGATATGGGCCGGAGAGATGGCTCAGCACAAGGGCCTGAGTTCAATCCCTGGTTCTCAGAAAAAAAAGAAAGAAGAAGAAAGAAAGAAAGAAAGAAAGAAAGAAAGAAAGAAAGAAAGAAAGAAAGAAAGAAAGGAAAGAAAGAGAAGAAAGAAAGAAAGAAAGAAAGAAAGAAAGAAAGAAAGAAAGAAAGAAAGAAAGAAAGAAAGGATGTTAGGAAATGTAAATTTTTAATTTAACCTGGAGAAAGGTGAGAGAATAATCAAAATAAAGAACTTTGGGCAACCACAAATTATAGATTTCTACATTCAGTCTGCCATTTTGGATGAAACTTGGTTTTTAATTTCTTTAATCCTAATATAAATTCTAAACATTCTGATCATTCATCAAAAGGACATTATGACAAGGCTTTTGTGTGCCGCTGTACTTTTTCCTGTAGAAAAACTAGTGATCATGACTTCCTGGAGCTTTAAGTCTACTAGAGGAGATAGACTAAATTATCACAGACTAAATTATCACAGAAAAAAATTTCACATTACGAATGTTATCACTGTGGTTGAGGGGAGGGAGCAGGGAGTTCAAAGCAAATGCCAGGGATAATTGACCTACTTAGAAATATCACCGAGAATTTGTTGAGAAAGTGATGCTTGATCTGAGATTTGGAAGCTGATTAGGCATTGGGAAGGGGAAGGTAAAAGTGCAACAGACAAAACAGAACATTTTCAAAAACTTAAGCACAGTAGTACACTTTGCAAGTATCAGGATTTAAAAGAACCCTGTGGTGACGGAAGTAGAGAGTGAAAGGAAACAGTATTGGATTGTGCTGGAAAGGATATCCTGGCCAAGAAAAGCATTTTGGTCTTCCTCCTAAGAGCCTGGGGAAGTCTCGCCCCCAGTTACAAGGAAAGCAGTTTGAAAAATTCCAGATTACTGAGAATGGATCAAGTAGGAGGCAATTACAGTTGTTTAGGAAAAAGAGACACAGTACTCAGCCCAAGGAAATGCTAAACAAACTTTGGCTTAATTAATGAAGAAACTAAATGGGAAAACAATACTGGTGTGTGTTATAAGCAACAATAAAGCAAAATTAAAGATGTCTGAAGGGTATTTTGTGAAATTTGATGACCAAATCCAATTCAGAAAATAAGAAAGCAACTTGCTACAGATTAACAACGCATAAGATCAAAAATATTTCCATTAACTAAAAATTCCAAGTTATTGTTACAGAAAACATATCAAACACTGGAAAAATAGTACTGAGATGGTTAGGAGGCAGTTTATTACACCAGTAGGACTTTGATCAAGATCTCCCCACAAGAGACAGAGCTCCACCCAGTGGGGCTTCAGAGCTTTTAAAAGGAAAGTGAGTGGGAAGGTACAGAGGCACATCTGGCACATATGACTAGAGGGCTGGGTGACAGCATGGGTTGCTGAAGGAGTTTGCACACCTTGAGTTGCATAGTAAAGCTATCAACTATACAAAGCATGGGTTTTTCAAAGGAAGAAATGTCCTGTTACATTTGAAGTTATACTGCAAAGCTAGTAGTGAGAGGAGTTATACAAAGGAAGAAATGTTCTATTGTCAGGCCTGCTGGACATGTCCACTTGGTCTTGTCAGGCATCCTGGGCCGGCTTTTATTTAAAATTTTAATTTCAGCCTTCACTATAACTAAGAGAACACCTAAGAAACATATTTCTGTCAGTTCAGGTTATTTATTTTGATAATTTAGCTTGTTCATTGGATGGCTAATGAGATTTACGAATGTTAATAACATAAATAACTCTGGAAATCTATTAATTAAATCATCAGGTTATGTAAAGTCTTCCTGGAGGAAATGTTCAGTGCCTACCAAATACATTGTTAACTATGTTGCTTAATAAGGTCATTTGTATAGAGGAAAAAAATCTATCAGACCTTGAGTTTACTTGTTAATGGGTTCTTGTTAAATATAGTAAGAGATCTGGAGTGTGTTAGTACAACAGTTCTTTAATTGAAAGTCAAAACCTGCTTGGGTGCCAGAGTGAGTTTAAACACTCCTGGCACAGGGTATATGCAGCAGGACCAATTCTATCTAAGGTTAGTGCTGACCTGGGTGTTACCTGCAGAAGTGTGGCAAGGACTGAGGGTTCCTGGAAGTGTCGCATTCTCTAAAAGTCCAAAGATTAAAGCGATCCTCAGGCTGTGGTATTCACAGGCACCCAGCCTTCCCAATGGTCTATTTATTCTTCTTCCTGGGAAAATTTATATGCCACTTATTAGACCACTGTAAGACTGCCCAAGAGTTTCTCTCATTCACAAGTCTGACTGGACTCCACTGTTGCTAGGAGTTCAGGGGTTTCTTTTGAAGTGCTAGTTTACATTGACTTATAGGCAAAGGAGGCCTTTGGTCAATATGCTTTTCTAGAGACCTGCATCATGGAACCAAGATTTTCATTAAACTTTCACAGCATACATCTCACTTTAAGATCTTAACTCACTGGCAATAAAAGAGAGGTCTTTTGAAGGGCAAGGAATTTTCTCACCTATAAAGAACACAGAAGACAAGGTATGATAGAAACTAATTTGTAACCTTTGATTTCCTACTGAATACAGAAGAGGAAGGAGTTAGCCTCAGCAAGACATTGACTGTGAAGAGCATCATGGTTTCATTCAGAGGCTCCCCTCATACCAAATCTCCTTAACCCCTCCTTCCATACCAGATAAGTTGTCTCATAGAGGCCTAGATATGGGCTTTCTGAACATGAGGGAAATAATCTGTTTCTAAAAAACACACTTCTAATGTTCTTCTTTAATATATAAGAAGCAAAGATTTTTTTAAAAAAGAATTTGTACCTTCACAAAATACATTTAAAAACAAACCTAAAAGAACACATTAATGCCTGAAAAAGCAGGAAGAAATGTAGTGGTATAATCTGTGATCTTTTATTCCTTTATTTTTTGGTCTATCCCATTGCTCAAAATGCTATGGATATCAGTATAAATAAATGACTTTTGATCAAAAATGACCAGCACATAAATGCAATATTTACAAGCACAGTACAGAAAATACCCTTCACAAATCACAAATTCCCTCCTTTGTCAGCCATACATGCTGAGCCATATAAGCCATAATTGTGCAAAATTGTGAAGGACCAAGTGTGGTTTCCTAAATGTTTTGCACTTTTACTTTGCAGTGTCACTCAGGGAGGATTGTGCTGGAGTCCAGCACCAACTGGTAAGATATAAACAGGTATTATGGTTTTAAGAATTCTATAAATGCTTGTTTATTTAGATTCTTCTTGATTTTGTTTACTTTTGCTCTCTCCTGAATCCTTTGGCCCTCAAGTTTTAACACCTGAGAGGCAGACCAAGATGGCAGTGAAACAGAACCATCCCGCGGTCCTGTCCTCACAGGCACAGCAGCCTTCGTAGCTGCTCCCACCCAAGCTACTTTCACAGAGCTGACAGGGTCAGGTGAGAGACCTCGGTGCCTGCTTTTAAGATGACAAAATAAAGGCTGTGTACTGAAGGGAGGAGGAAGAGTCACCCATATCACTTTGCTCCCAACACCAAGAAGCCTGCTAGAGAGATTAAAGAGAGAATTATGGTCAGGCATTATAACTGAGCCCCTTGTGGTGAACCTCAGTGCAAAGCTCAAAAAAAAAAAAAAAAAAAAAAACTCTGAGGGCACTACAGTGAGCACAGTTGGCTGGGCGAGTTGGAGTGACCCATAAATCCCAGAGATGGAGCACATGTGTGCAGGAAAGACACAGACCACCAGGAGCACTGGAGCCAACCAGAAGGCACTACCTGCAGTTCTTGAGGCAGTTATCAAGCAGGTTTCTGATGGAACAGCTGAGACCCAAGGTCAGAAGGCATGGTGGGGAACACAAACACACTAGCCACTGACCTCCTGGTCCTGTGCCTTTGCTGCCACAGTGGCCTTTCTCAATCTGCAGAGTGTACTTCTTTTCACACATTTATTGACCCAGACTCTGAAAGTCATACTTTTTTCTCCCTCTACTAAATGTAAAACCTTACTACCTTTTTCACATTTATTGATTAGTTCTCTGTTCAGGACCCTAAAAACACAGAAAGCATCTTAAAGGAGCCTGAAGCATCAAGACCCAGTGACACCTTGACTGCCAGGTCACTTCCCACAGACAAAGCAACTTGACCAGCATTCACAGTGGCCTCTATCAACTCTCCTTCACCCCCAGACAGCAGAGCAGGGGGTAATCACTGCTGCTGTGAAGCAGAGCATGAAGGTTCCACGAGGCTTCGGCCCAGTGCTCGGCTGGCTGCGGTGACGTCCAGGAGAGAGCAGAAATCTGTATGCTGACACGGTAGACTTGCATCCTGGCCAGCAACACTTCTATCCTTGGAGTGGCCACTCCTGCTGAACCTTGTGCAGCCTCAGCTCCCTTACCCTCCTCCTGAGGCTGCAGTGGCTCTGGCAGCTGGCTGTGCGACCAGGGATGCCCCAGATTAACATCAGCCTCATGGTGGAGTGGCACCCTGACCAACACTGTGATACTGGGGCAGCGCTGCGTGCTGTAGAATGCCATTAGTTGAGGAGGGGACATGGCAGTGAACACAGGACTTTACCCTGAAACAGTGCTGGGCTGCTTAAACCTAACACTGAGCAGATCCTAGCAACTCCCATCTCCAGGCTGCCTGCAGATGAAGTGTCTAGAATAGTTCCACTGCCTGGGGGAAGCATTGGACCCAATCTATTTGGCCATCTCTTCTAAGCCATGATTCTACCCCAGCAGTAGGAAACACTTAGCAGTATAAGATTGGTTCAAAAAACAGGATTGTGGTAGTTTAGTGATCTGTGGGCTTACAGTGATGGCCAACCTTTTAGAGGCCAGTGACCAAACTCTGACCCAGAATCCACTATATTTATTGCTAAGTGCCAACACTGCAATTATTGCTGCCTGACACTGAGTTCTCAGTTTAGAAAAAAACAACTCATACATTGGCATACTTTGTCTTTAAAGAAAAACAGATAAGGTGCACGCCATACATTCACCTTCCTGGCTTAGAGTATGACGAAGCTAGACAGCACTGTTGGTCATAGGTGTAACATGGGAATGGAGAGCCTGCCCACCCCTCATGACCCTGCCCAGAGCCAGGAGAGTCCTGCCATGCCTGAGCAACTGTGTAAGTGTGTGAGGCACTTGAGCCTAGTGTGCTGCGAGGCTTCTCTGTGTAGGTATACTCTTGGTTCTTCCCAAGCAACATATTAACAGTGTATTTGGGACAAACATGTGTGCACATTTTCCACTAGTACTCAAACAGTGATAACACAACCACAGCAGACTGGCAAAAGCTAAACCTATGTGCACCTGTACCAATACCATGCAAGGAATGTAAACATTATATACTACAAATATGCATGCATGTACATATGCCTGTGTGTACATCCATCTGTGTAACAAACCAACATGTCATCCAGTACCATAAAAAATTGGTTATAGTCTAAGAAAAGATAAGCAGCTGATTTAGAATTTCTGGAAAGAGATGAAAAAAATCCAATTTAGGAAGACTGGAATAAACACTTATTCTTTCAATACCCAGGTAAAGTCACATACCAACAAGTATCACGAGATTTTCACAGACTGAAGGAAAACACCATTGGACAAGGACTCAATACCCAGCAAAGCTTTCCTTTACTTGTGTAGGAGACATAGACTGTCTCAGGCAAACAAAAATGAGATACTGTCTTACCAGATGTATTCTACAAGAAATGATAAAGGAAATTACTCTCTTTGAAAAAAATGCATGTTACTGACAAGGAAGAAAACCTGGAAAGACAAAAAACTCATTGGTAAAAGTAACTATACAAAAAATTCAGAATATTCTAAAGTTGTGAACATGGTGTACAATAATTCATGTCTTCAGCACAAAAAATAAAGAACAAAATGATTAAAATTATAACTATTAACATGTAAAATGGAAGGAAATACAGAAAGATGTAAAATAGGACACAAAATGTTCAAAATGTGTGGCGAGTACATAGATATAGTTTCTTTATCAGTATATTTTCTTACATTC
The DNA here is from genome assembly GCF_000260255.1 of Octodon degus. Classification (NCBI taxonomy): domain Eukaryota; kingdom Metazoa; phylum Chordata; class Mammalia; order Rodentia; family Octodontidae; genus Octodon; species Octodon degus. The sequence goes on along the minus strand of NW_004524700.1, from coordinate 7,787,328 downwards.
ATTCATTTCTGTTATGTTTATTATCATGCTGTTATTTCAAAAGAGCTTCATATAATCAAAATATGTGTTTCTGTAGGCCTCATGGTAGTCCTAGAACTTCTATAACA
>NW_004524700.1:7770249-7785821 GCF_000260255.1 Octodon degus | reverse complement strand
TTCCGCAAAAAAAAAAAAAAATTGGATGCTATACAAACACAGTGGTAACTCAGTTCATGAAAGCTTTTGCTTGCAAACAATTAAGTTCACAAACAGATGAGTTAGGCAAATTTTGTTGTTCATGAGCTTTTCACTGGTTGTCGTGCATGACCTCAGCCATCTTTCCCACACAAACACACATGCAGTCCTCTTTTCCAGAACTGTGTAACAAATTGAGTTCATGAACCTAGGTACCTCCATATATGGCAATTAGAAAACTAGAGGAGGAGTGGGTTAAGTAAAACACGTAAATGTAAAACTTCTTGAAACAAATGAAAATGGAGACAAGACATATTAAAACATGTAGGAAACAGCAAAAGCAACATTAAAGAGGAGTTATAACAATCAATACCCTCATCAAAAAGGAGAAAGTTCCTGTTTTAATGTTTAAATCTTTGATCCATTTTGACTGCAGTTTAGTGCATGGTGATAGACATAGGTCTAATTTTAGCCTTCAGCATGTGGAAAGCCAGTTTTTGCAGCATCATTTATTAAAACGGGTATTGCTCTTCCACTGAACATGTTTGGCCCCTTTGTCAAAGTTGAGATGGCTGAGTGTGTCTGGAGTTGTGTATCAACTAATCTGTTCCACCGATCCTCTAGTCTGTCTTTATGCCAGTACCATGCTGATTTTATCACAGTAGCTTTATAGTAAAATTTCATGTCAGGGATTGTGATGCTTCCTGCATTTCCTTTGTTCCCCAGGATTACTTTTGCTATTCATATTCTCTTCTGGTTCCAGGTGAATTTTAGGAATGTTTTTGCTAGATCTGTGAGGTACACTAGTGGTATTCTTTTTTCCTTTATTTGTAAAAAAGCAAAGGAGGACACCAGCCCCTCACAGATGTCACCCCAGGGGTCACACCAGTCCTTCTGTTTTTACATCGTCAAGTAAGAGACTTTTACTGTGGAGCCTTAACAGATGCCCAGGCTCCTTTAGGGGCCCGGGCATCTTTGGGAGCCTGGGCTGGAGCAGAAGCTGGAGCCTGTACTAAGGGTATTTTAGTCAGGATTTCATTGAATCTGTATAACAATTTTGGGAGTATGACCATTTTCACAATGTTGGTTCATCCTATCCAGGAGCAAGGAATATCTTTCCATATTCTTAAATCCTCTTAGATCTCTTTTCTCAAAGTATTGTAATTTTCAGGGTATAAATCTTTTACTTCCTTGGTGAGTTAGATTCATAAATATTTCATTTTTTTGATATTATTTTGAAAATCATGTTTTCCCTAATTTCTCTCTCAGTGCATTCATACTTTGTTATACAAAAATGTTAATGAAGTTTGGGTTTTGACTTTGTATCCTGCTACATTACTGAATTTGCTTATTAAATCTACAAGTCTCCTAGAATTTTGGGGATCTTCTATGTGAACTATCATGTTATCTGCAAATAATAATTTTACTTCTTCTCCAATCAATATTCCTTTTATTTCTTTCTCTTGTCTAATTGTTCTGGCTAATGTTTCCATTACTACATTGAATAGGAGTGGAGACAATAGATTTTTTTGCCTTTTTCCTGGTTATAAAGTGAAAGCTTTTGGTGTTTGCCCATTTAGCATGATGTTCGTTGTTGTTTTCTCATAGATGGATTCTAACTGGTTGAGATATAGATCATCTATTCCGATTTTCTGTAGGATTTTTATCATGAATGAGTATTGGACTTTGTCAAAAGCTTTTTCTACTTTTGAGATGATCATGTGGTTTTTGCCTTTGACTCTTGATATGGTGCATTACATTTATGAATTTGCATATGTTGGACCATCCCTGCAGTCCTGGGGTGAATACCACTTGATTATAATATATAATCTTCTTGATGATTTGCTGAATTATGTTTGCTAATATTTTACTGAGGATTTTTTTCATCTATGTTCATTAGAGAAATTGTCTTATAGTTCTCTTTTTTAGTTGGATCTTCCTCTATTTTTGGAATCAAAGTAATACTTGCCTCTCTGAATATGTTTGGGAGAATTGCTTCACTTTCAATTTCACTAAAGAGTTTGAAACAAGTTAACATTAAATCTTCTCTAAATGTCTTATAGAATTCAACTGTGAATCCATCAGGACCTGGGTTTTTTTGTTTGTTTGTTTGTTTGTTTTTTGGGGGGGGGTCTGGTTTTTTCTTTGTTGGTGGATTTTTTATTAAATTTTCAATTTTGTTTCTCTTTTTTTCCATTTTTTTCTTGATTATAGGGTTTTTCTGAGTTTGTCTATCTCTTTGACTCAGTTTTGGCATTTCATATATATCTAGGAAACTGTCCATTTCCTCTGTGTTTTCCATCCTGTGAGTGTAAAGATATTGGAAGTAGGTATAATCTTCTTGATGATTTGCTGATAAATGATGCAACTAGAGACCATACTCTTAAATGAAATAGATCAAATCTACATATGCAAATATTATATTATCTCCTTAGTGTGAGAACCTGAAAGAGAATAGATCTGAATGGTACAATAAATACTTGGAAAAGGGAATGAACCTATTCATAAAAGAAAGAATTACTGAGTTGAGGAGACGTACAGGAGAGGGAGTTGAGGAAAGAGACGTATCTATGTATGTAAGTAGGATGGTTGGGACAACTGTAGTGTGGATTTCAGCTGCTCTAGTTTGATTTGTCTTTTTTCAAATCTTTTTTCCTTGTCCCTCCTCTTTCTTATTTATTTTTCTTCTTCTTCCAATTTTTTATGCATATATATGGCATATTGAACAAGTAATTTGAAGACAACGCTATGCTATACAACAAATACTGTGAAATTCATATTGTTTTGTTTTGTGAAATTCTGTATCATTTATAATTTTTCTACTTTAATACTATTTTGTACTCTCTTTAAAAATATTAAAAAACTTAAAAAATAGAAAGTTCTAAAATAAATACTGTGACCACATCCTAAGAACTAGAAAAACAAATGGAACCCAATTAGAAAGAAATAATAAAGATCAAAGCAGGAATAACTAAAATATAGACTTAAAAACTATAAAAGATCAATGCAATAAAGAACTTCTTGAAAAGACAAACGAAATGTACAAACCCTTAGTTAGACTGATAAAAAGAAAAGATTCAAAACCCTAAAATCAGAAAGGAAACAGGGACCTTACAACTCAAAAACATAAAAAATCGTTAGAGGTTATTATGAATAACCATATGACAAGTTTGATATTCTATAAGAATCAACAAATTTATAGATACATAGACCTTACCAAGACTTCATCATGAAGAAAAAGGAAAATTTGAACAACCAATAACAAGTAAGAAAATTAAATCAGTAATAGAAAACTCACCAAAGAAAAGCCCAGAACCGATGATTTCCTGCTGAATTCCACCAAATACTTGAAAATAACTAATGCAAATCTTCCTTGAATCTTTCCAAAAGGTAAAGAGGAATGAATTCTTCCAAACACATTCTTCATGGCCAACAGTATTCTAATATTTAATTCAGGTGAAGACAAAACAAACCAAGGAAGTTAAAGTTTAACATCCTTGATGAACACAGATACAAAAACTAAACAAAATATTCTCAAACTAAGCCCAGGAGCATAGTTCAAAGCTTTTCCTTGATAATCAAATGAAATTCAGCCAAAGACATGGAAATAAGTCAATGGATGCAAAAATAATGCACCATATTGCACAACAAAGATGCAGAAATAGATGCAGTAAATGCATTTAGTATAATTCAACAATTTTTCATGGTTAAAGGTATGAAAAAATCATAATAAACCTATCAACATAATAAAGCCATTTATCATAAGCCAACAGCTAACATTATACAGAGTTAGGGAAGGCTGTGAGCTATGAACTGGATCAAGACAAAAATGCTCCCTTTTGCCACTTCCATTCAACATATTTCTGGAAGACTCACCAAAACAGTCAAGCAGAGAAAAGAAATAAAGGGCACATATATGGTCACTCTTTGTAATTAACGTGATCTTGCATATCAAAAATCAACAAATGACTAGCACTAAGTTCAGCAAAATTGCATGATACAAAATCAGTCTCATGACATTATGCAAAATCAAATCTGAAATAAAAATCAAGAAAACAATTCCATTTACCATAACTACCAAGAAGTGTAAGAACAAGCTGGTTGTGGTGGCACATATCTATAATTCCAGCACTTGGGAGACTGAGGCAGGAGGATTACAGTGAGTTCGAGGCAAGCACTGGCTACAAAATGAGCTCAAGGCCAGCCTGAACTGCATAACCAAATTCTGTCTTCAAAAATCAAACCAAAAAAAAAAGTACACTTTCAAAAAATATGTTTAAGCAAAGAAATAAAGGTTATTTCACAATCATCTATTTCATCCCTCTATGCACTATCTTGTAAAACTGAGCTTCAAAATTATCTATTCATCACTGTTTTTTATTTTTTATTAATACATGTTTGCATACAGAATGTTTACATTCTTTCTGCAGAAATGATACACATACATAACACATTTTAATCATTTTTTGTCCCTTTCCTTCCCTTCCTTTCACCTTCCCCATTCAGTCTTCTAATAAGACAGAAGTTTGACACTCTAATCCACTCTCCCTGTGAGAAAGAACTATCTCCCTACTTCATTTATCTATCTTTTATTTTACTCTTTATTTATGCTTTGGATTTATCATGCAAGAGAAACTATGTGATATTTAAGCTTGTGTGTCTGGTTTGTTTCACTTAACATTGTGTCTCAAGATATATCCTTTTTCCTCCAAATGGCTCAAGTTCTGTTTTTGTTTTTCTTTTTATGGCACAGAAGAACTCCACTATGTGTAAACATCACATTCTCTTTATCTATTTATCTGTTGATGGGTGGACATGTAGGCCATTTGTAAGATTTAATAATTATGAATTATGCCTGCTATAAACATGAGTATTCATGTTTTGCTGTGTTATGATGTCTTTCATATTTTGGAAAGATGAAGGGAACTTCTAGTTTGTATTAATTCACATTTCCACTAACAATGTGGAAGGATTCCTTTTTCCCTGCAGCCTCATCAGCATGTGTACAAAACACATTCACATTTCTTTTCTTTTCTTTAAAAGCAAGTAACAGAGACCCAGTTTACCAGCTTATATAAACCTAAGCTTAACATTACACATTTATACAATTGTCAAAACTTTACTAAGTTGACAGCATCCATGCGGTACATAAAGTTGAGCAGTTCTTTTCATATGTTTACTGGCTGTTTGTACTTCTACTGTGAAGGGTCTATTCATTTCAGTTACCATTTTTGATCAGTTGTTTTGTTTGAAGGGTCTAAATTCTTTTTAGTTCTTTGTATATTCTTTGTATTATTACTGATGTTTCTTGTGACTTTTGCACTATCTTGTAAAACTGAGCTTCAGATTGTAGAAAAGATTTACATCTAATAGTTCAAAATCATCTAAAAATCCTGATTGAGTAATACATTGCTATTGGCTGCCATGCCCTGACCTTGTTCTGGTCCTTGACCTCCCCATATGCACTTTATTAGTCATGAAGTAGAGATAGAAACAAATTCATTGGCAAGACTAGGGACTGAAAGACTTCTCTTGAGTGACATTCTCACCACTAATATTTGCATAACATTTGACAAATTTAAAGCAGAGTACACTGGGATGAATATAGTGGATAGATTAGGGTGGATTTTTGTTGCTACTATTATTATTTATCATCTCAAATATAGATAAAAATAGAGATATGCACCAAAACAGAAGCTAAGTTTTAGATAAATTGCATGAATTGGCCAGCATCTCATAGTTAGGAAGTAGCAAGATAAGGGCCTAAACTTGAGTCTCTAACTTTGAATCCTTTTGCTTTCTATTGGCAAACTTCAATACCCATGAAAAGTTTGACACTAAACTGCTTTCCTAACCACAAGTAGCTGGTAATTATTAACTGATTGAATTCTCTGGGATTTAAATAATTAAAGAAAGGTTTCAAATCTTTCTCTTTTCTTTCTTTCCCACCCTCCTGAGACCAGATATGGAAGATGGAAAGCTTTGCCCAGGCAAAGCACATGCCCTACCCTAAGGTACTATGCACCCATCTTTGATGCCTGAATATCAACTTCGGTTGTAACACAACCCACAATATAACTTTATACTGTGTAGCTTCAAATTTTATTTTACCTTCTTAGTTTCTATTCATCCTGAGTAAAATCCAGTGTTAATCTTTCTCTTTTAGTGTTCTTTGTTGAGAAGTGTTTTCACTGTGGGACATCTTCCCTCACAACTTTATAGACAGATTCTTTTTTCTCAGCAGTGAACACACAGTGCCAAGGGATATGTCAATTTATTTTATCTTCTTTGGGTATTTGAAGTTCTGGTGAAAAGACCAACTACCCAGGGGTACCACTTCCTCTGGTACTGTTCTGTGCTGCTAGCTCAGATGAATGAAATCCATTGAAAGCCATTCTTACCAGTTCTCATGAAAAGACTCTTTTTTAAATTTTTAATGTTTTTTAAAAGTTATCAAAGTTTATTTTTATAAAAGAATTATGTCTTTGTTTAAATTTTTTTAAGTTTTATAATACACAATGAAGGCTTTTAGTTTTGTTTTGCTTTTGTTTTATGCCTTCATTCCACCTATCCCCAGTCTTACCTACTGTAGACTGCCAATTATTTTAATTTGTATCTAATTTTAGTTATTCTAGTCATTAGCTCCATATGTCTAAATGCTAAGCATCTCCCTTTGTTTTTTGAGATATCATTGAAAAAGAGCTGCTAGTATTAAAACTTTATGGATGATTTTTTTCTTTTTTTTTTTTTTTTTTTTTTTTTTTTTTTTGTATTTTTAGGGAAGGGTCTACAGGTGTTCAGGTCTCACTACTAGATTGGACTAGTAGTGATCAGCCTGTTTACAGCCTCCCAAGAGCTAGGATTACAGACACAAGCCACCACACCCAGTCCTAATTGCCGTTTTAGTGCGCCCCAGGGGGCAGGACCAGCACAGCTGGCCAGGGGATTGAGCCCCCGGGTCCCTGTACCTACTTGCAGGAGTTTTAATTGGAGTTATTTATGCCAAGCAGAATTTTCATCATTTGTCCTATTTCTTCTAATTTATATTTTAAAAGCATCTGTTGGTTCCTCCTTGAACTTCCAATAATATCCATATAGATGTATAGCCTCCCCTCTCAATAGGTTTCTGGTTCTATACGATGGACATTTTCAAGATACTAATTTTTCACATATCTCTCTTTCCATTGTTCAATTTTTGGTGGCTATACCATTGCATTTTTTTCAATTGCACTTTTACAATTTTTTAACTGTGATTAATCCTGTGAATTTCCATAGTTTTATTCTTTTGTCTGAAATCTATGCTTTTTAATCATCATTAGTGTGTAAGTAAGTTTCCATTTCCTTCTCTGAGGTCTGACGGCATTACCCATCCAAGTGAGTGAAAGTATAGCGTCAAGGCCGAGCAGGATCTTTTCTTCCGTAGTTTCTAAAACTCACACATTACTTAGTTGACTGCATGTTGGGGTCATGGCTCTTCATGACAGGTTTTTTTTGTTGTTGTTGCTTTTGGGGGTTTTTTTAGGATTTTTAAATTGCTTTTCCTTTCTTCAAGATTTTCTGTCTTTAATTTTTTGCAGCACAATGTGACATGGTTAGGTACGGGTCCTTCTGTATTTATCCTGCTTAATGTTCCCTCAGCCTTCTGGATCTGTAGTTTGTTATCTGTCACCAATTTTGGAAAATTCTCAGCAATTATCACTCCAACAATTTTTTCCTATTCCTTGTCTTTCCCTTCTAAAACTCCTATCATATGTTTTTCCACCTTTTGTAATTATAGCACAGTTCTTCGGTATTCTGTTTCATGTTTTTTTTTTTTGTTTGTTTGTTTGTTTGTTTTCTCTTTCCATGTAAGTTTGGATGTCTCTATCTTGTAATATTCTTTTTTCATTTTATGTATTTTGTGCAGGGTCTTACTTACCCAGGTCGTATTCATATTGATCCTCCTGTTTTTCAGCCTCGCCAGCGCTGGGATTACAGGCTTGCGCCACCACACCCCGACTCTGTCACAGGCTCAGAGCGCCCCAAAGGCCTGGCCGGTGTGACATGCGGGACTGGAGACGGAGCCCTGATCCCTGTGCTTGCCAAAGGGGACCCCTCGTCCGGCGCTAGAAGTCTCTAGCTTAAAGCTAATTAAGTTTTTCTTCAGTAGTATGACATATCCTTATAATTTCTTCAAAGTTTTTTTTCTTATTATCCTTTTTGCTTCTTCTTTTATTAGTATATCCTTGTAGTATGTAGTGTTTACATTTCTTATGTGGAGTTGATACAGTACAGAACACATCTTATTTTCTTATGTCTAGCATTCCCTTTTCATTCTTTCTTTCTACCACTGTATTGACATTACCCATCTGTTTTTTCATGTTACTTGGGGGCCTGCTCATTAGCTCAGTTGTTTGAGGGCCTGCTCATGCAAATACAGTCAGGCACAGGAAACTGTGGTTTGATCCCCATCTCCACCTACATTACCAGACCTGCTCTTAAGACAGCATGAGTCAGCCAAAAAAAAAAAAAAAAATCATTCTGTTTTTTCATGTTACCCATTTTTTTCCATCAGAACCCTTAGTTCACTACTTACAGTCATTTTAAATTCCTGGTTTAAGAATTTCAAAGTCTCTGACATTTCTGAATCTGGTTCTAATGGCTGCTCTCTCTTTCCAAGCTAATCTTCTGGTTTATAGGTTTTTATTTAATAACAGACATGCCACATTAAGGGAAAGGAACTGAAGTACATATATAGGCTTTGTGTGAGTTTTTATATTTATCTGGCTAGTAATTAGGTTGTGTTTACTGTAACTTGATGTCAGAGGCTAAAATTTCTTTATATATTTTTTTTTATTTTTAAAAAATAATAAAATATAGGGAAAAACATTAGAAATTATACAGAATTTCACTAACCAAAATGGTAAGAATTCCCCAATGGTTGTTATAGTACTGTATCCTTGTTTTAGTCTAGTCTCTCCTGTTATTTTGAGGTGCTCCTAGAGACTTCTTAAACAGAGTCTGGTGCTTGCAGTTGTACCAGCCTTAATGCTCTGCTGTTGTGCAGAAGTCCTATTGATAAAATGGTTAAGATGAAGAGATAGGGAAGTGCTAGATAGTTCAATTATTAGATGCCTGTGTTTTAGAGAGTCTAAGATGGATATTTCCTTTGCCTCACAAGAAAAGACAGAGGTAGAGTTGAGGTTTGCGGGGAGCTTGGGGGCTTCCGCTAGCTCAGCTGGACTCTGGAAATACTCCAATTGATTCTTCTAAAACAGTCGTCCTTGAGAGTGGAACTTGTTAAGAACAGGACGCTCTAGGCTATTTCAAAATAGAAAACCCCTACCCTGCCCATACTATCAGAAACACATTTCTCTCAGATCTTCATAATCAGAACCTTGTAAGATTTTTGGAAATAAGACAGTGTGAGACCTCCTTAGAGCTTAGCTCTGGCACTAAGATTCCCACAATTTGTCAGTTATAGTTTAAGAGTTTCTATTAGTTCTGACTCCAAATTAGACTTCCACTGTTCCAGAGATTCTACCCTACATAAGTTGTATTTTCTGTCTCTCCAGTCTGAGGGCTGCAATTTGCCTTGGGGCCTCAGTTCTGTTAAACCTCTAAAAATTGTTGATTTCTGGGGCTGGAGAGATAACTCAGCAGTCTGTTTGGCAAGAGCAAGGACCCAGGTTCCATCCCCTGTACCACATGCCATGCCACTATGCTGGCCACAGAAACTGGGCTTAGTGGTGTGTTTTGGTTTGTGTCTAGGTGTCCTCCTCTTGGGGGCGGCTGCTGGAGATTGTGATTGATTAGTGTGGGTGTGGATGCTGCACCTGCCCTGAGGCAGGTAATTTGCATTTCAATGTAAGGAGGGAAGGGAAGCTAGCTGCTTGAGCTGCTGCTACCTCTGCCTTGCACTCTTGCTCTTTGCCACCACCATGAAAAGTTGCTTTCTGCTATGTGCTGCTCTGCCTTGGGCCCAGCTGAATATGGACTAAAACCTCCAGTAACTGTGAGCTAAATAAACCTTTCCTTCCTTCAATTTATGTGTCTGTTTTTGTCCCATCAATGAGAGAAGAGTAACTGAGACATGGTGCACACCTGTAATCCCAGTGTTGGGGAGACTGAGGCAGAAAGATCACTACGATTCTGAACTGCATAGAAAGACCTTGTACCAAATAAGTAAACAAAATATTTTTTAAATAATTTTATTCAGAACCAAATAATGATGAGACAGTTTCACAACCGATTACTAGCACATTTTCAATTGCATATTGTTGTCTTAGTAGTTATTCATTGTATAAGATGCAGACATGATATCCTGTCCACAGACACTATTAGAACAAATCTCTCTATTCACTGAATTAAGAGAATGCAGCTGTATATCTATCTTAACTATTTTGAATATACAGATAAAAAATGGTTGTTCATTTGTATCCCCCTTTTTTGGTTAGTTTTGTCAGAGAAGGGTATTGCATTGTCATTTAAATATTGTAGGTGCATGAATTCAACAAAATATTCCAATATAGTCCAGTAGTCCATAATAGTAGTGGCTTTTCCATAAAACTGGCAATGTTGGAAGTTGTTGACTTGAGCCTTTTACAGCTCAGCATATTAATATCACTTTACTTTTTAAACTTCATTTTTATACTTTTCTGCTGGATGGTTAAGACCAAGATAAAGCAAGACCTATATAACAAGAAATGTAACTTTTGCATCTGGTAAGGTCAGTCAAATCCCCTCAGGATTTATCCTGAAACCCTGTACCACAGTTAAACAAAATATTTTTAAAAACATTGTTGATTTCCATTTTTCCATTTTGTTTTTGTTTTTGTGGGGATGAAAGTGGTGACTTCCACACACTTCTGTGTCTCACTAGAAGCTAGAAATGACTTTCCATTTTCTTTACAGGAGAATAATGGTTTCTGTCAAGTCTTCAAGCTTAGTGACTCTCTTAGCCACACTGCCTGCCAAGTGTGATGTCCTTCCTGCAGCTCCTCAGCTTCCTGCTTCAGTCCACACCGACTGACATCCCTCAAGGTCCCTGCACATTTGCCTTTAAGAATTTTCCTTTGCCATACATTTGGGAAGAACCACTGTTAACACAGCCCTCTTGCTTATTTTATTTTGTTTTTTAATCTACTTGAATCTTTAATTACTTTGATCAGCAAATTTATAGAAAAAAACATTTAAGCTTTCTTGCATGTACAGAAATGTTGTTTATTCTTCCTTTTCCTAATTGAGTCCAAGTTTAAAATAATTTTCAGTGTAGCTGATGAGTTCTGGTACCAATGCAATTGTAATTTATTTAGAGGGAGCCACTTTTTAAGTAATAAAACTTTGAGATCTTTTTTTCCTCGAGGTATTCTGAGATTTCACAAAGAGGTGTTCAGGTGTGGCTTTTCTATGCATTTGTTCAGCACCCACAGGTCACTTCCAATCTCCTCTTTCTCCAACTTTGGTAAATTTTCAACTCTTTCAAATTTATAAAAATTTGCTTTTGGAAGTCTGATCCTTCATAGTTAGGAACAAAGGGTGATATTTGAATGAATCATCAATGTGCCCTTTCTTCCTCTGTTGTTTTCTCTATGAATTCTCATTTAATGGGAGCGCTGCACCTAGCAGCACTTCCCAGAGCAGTTTTCTTATGTGAGTACATGGGCAGCAGGCAACAAAGGGACCCTTAAGTACCTGAGCAAATGCTTTAATCTGGGAGTGCCAAACCCTGCCCCAGAAGCTTACCTATTTGGAGCAGAAAAGACCTCTGCTCTTGTCAAACACAATTATTTTGCCCAGGAATGGGTACTGGAAGACAATGTGTGGTTGCAAACTGACTGTCCTGAAAATAGCCAGGGCGTCCTAACAGTCAGGCCCAGCACTCTGACTGGTGCTGGTCACAAGCCTCACACTTGCTGATGCCCGGCTTTGAATAGCTAAGGGCCTGCACTTCAGGAAGAGTTTCCTCCCAGTTTTGCCCATCCACTAACTTGACTCTACTTTGTATGGCCTAAAGACTTGTTGAAATCCTTCATGGGATCATGACCATGCACCAGTCTTTTCTATCCTATTCTTTTTGTGTTCACTGTTCCATTAACAGTTGTCTGTGGAGGGCCAACCAGATAGCTCAGTGGATTAAAGTGCCTGCTTAGGCAGATGCAGGGACCGGGATTAGATGGCAACTGAGATTGGGTATGGTAGCATGTGCCTGTAATCCCAGTGCTTGGGAGGCTGAAAACAAGAGGATCACTATGAGTCCAATCCCTGTAGTGAGACCCTGTAGGTCCTGTACCAAATACATTTAAAAAATAAAAATAAATTAATAAATAAAAATTTAAAAAACAGTTGTCTTTGGAAAAGAACAATGCATGTGGCTGCTTAGTCTGTGTTCATGAAATAGAGTCTTTAAATTTGTCTTAGTTATCTAAAGGGCACATGGAAAATCCTCATCATAACAACTCAAGCAGCACACAACCAAATACAATAAAATGTTGCAATTGGTCATTGTCTTCCACCAGTTTTCCTTCTGTGTCCTCCTTGCCTATTGACCTTCACTAAGGTAAACCTCCATTTTCCACTAATGCACCTCCTGGATGGCTGCTGTTCATGGCTTGCCAAAGCTCATCTAAACTTTCTTTCCACTGAATTTTAAACCAAATGTAATTATAAAGGCTTATGTCCTTTTATAGTAAGTGGGCATATACTCTGTTATTTATACACTTTATCTTTTGAAATGACTGTTAAATAATGTGTTTAGCCTCTAGTCCTAATGAAATAGATTTCTTTCCCAAAATTAATTGCAATAAATTTGGATTGAATTATTTCCTTTAAGATAACTACTTTGGTACCATATGTCTAACATCATTTCTTAATTATGTGCTAATCACAATTATGTGCTAATAATTATTCCTCTTAAGCATTCTTCCTTTTACAATGAGTCACACAAAGATGGACCTTCTAGGTTATGTTAGACCTAACAAAAGCATTTCAACTTTTATTATTATTTCTTTTTTAAAAATCCCCAGTTCAGAAATAACTGTGAGCTTCCCAAGGTCACCTGGGTAATAAGCAGAGCACATGAGTTGTCTGATTCTTAGGGTGGTGTTTGCAAGTCAGGTCACGCTTCTTTGCTAATTGAAAGTCTTACCTCTCCCAGGAGAAAATAAAACTATTAATAAATGTGAATGATCCTTCAAAAAAATAAGCAAGTCTCCTACAAGTAATTAGGAAGATGGATTTTAAATGAGAAAGACATACAGTAGCTCTAGGCACATACACATATAAAAATGTTATTACACAATAAACAGAGATAATCTTGAGATTGCACATAAATCTTTTCCGGGAAGATGCTGCTGGCACCCTGCTCACCCCCTTCTCCACACAGCTAGCTAGTTAAAGAGTTAGTAACTTCCTTTTACAAACTCTATTATTGTACATTTGGCTCAATTATGATCTTTTTATATATCCATCTTCTCTCCTGGTATTAAACTCTCAGATTATAGGAATTTGGTCTTATTCAGTGCTAAACCCCAGGACCTACGGCAGTACATGTTATGTGGAACAGGCTCACGAAAGATTTCTTAGTGAATTGACACTTTGTATTACCATGCTAGATTCTTTCTATTTGACCCCTTCAGAACAACTAACTATAGGACTATAACAAATATTCTATGAATAGCATTATAAGGAGGAGTTTCTAAATAGGTCTCATGACAGTTATAAGACAGAAAAACATACTAATCTCATTAGCTGCAGCTAGCTAGGAGAAAGGTCACATTTGTTCTTTTACAGCTCTGAATTTATGTACAGAAAACTTGGTAGTTTTAATTTTTTGTCAGAAACAAGTACACCATCCAATGGAGACATGCAACTATGTTTGGGGGTGATATTTTTTAACATCTCTCCTTCTAACCAGCACTTTTCATCCTTTGAATGTTTATTTTAAAGTAGATGTGAGACTCGGAGTGTTCAATAAGCTAAAGTATTGTTATGGTTTGTGTTCAGATGTCACCTGAAAGCCTCATGCAGTCATGGGCGATCTTATAGAGTTTTTGATTGACTCATGGTCCAATGCTGGGATTATGGATGTGAATGCCACATCTGCCCTGCGGCAGGCATCCTGCATACAATACAAGGGAGAAAAAGAGGCTTACTCTCTTGGCTGCTCCTCCCTTTTTGTGATTGCTGCTTCTGCTGTTTTCTACCACCATGAACTATCACTCCCAGCCATGGAGCCAGCTGATTTATGGACTGAAACCTCTGCAAACTGTGAGCTAAATAAACCTTTGTTTCTTTAATTTGGGACTTCAGGTATTTTGTCTCAGGAGTGAGAGAAAAGTAACCCAAACAAGTATTTAAACAGAATTCAATAGTATTTTTATTTTCACCCTCATATTTCCTTATAATAACCTTCCCCTTCTGCTAAGTGGAAGTTCTCCATTTATGCCATTACACATAGAAAGTATGTATATGTGATAATTGTGGCTGTTGAGAATGAATGGCCAAAATTGGGGCACACTGAGTTCCACCATAAGGTTAGAGCTGGTGTTTAATTCTAGTAACTTGTCAACTAACATCCAACTTGTGCAGCTAGAGAATGAATCAGTAACTGGTTTGGTGTGACTCACAAGTGGCTGTAAATTATGAAGTAGATGCTGGCTAGGATGACAGTAGAGCTTTCGCAGAGTCCTGAGAGCCTTCAGGAAGACCAAGTCTGTGAAGAGCAGCCTAACCTTGAGCTCAAATACTGAAGACTGCAAGTGTCTCAAATTTTTCATCTCACACTTATTTTTCTACATACTTTTGATGAGGTTCTACCTACCCCATATTACTCGGCCAAGATAGCGCTCACATATTTCTAAGGACATTTGTCAGTCCTCATCCTATTTGACTTTTTGCTAGATTTGTATGTGTGTTTTGTCTGTGACATTCCATGTCTGGTCCTTTCCCTTGGCTTCCATGGTACCCTGTTCTCCTAGCTGAATTCTTGAATTATATAAATGGAGGAAGGTAGCCAAAGAGGTGGAAATCTCTTTTTACAACCTGATTTTCATCTACCAAGGTACTAAGTGTTGGTTTCCTCAAGTTGGATCCTAGAGTCTCACTCTCAATCTACTCTGAAATTCAAGGTTTAGTTCTCTCCTGTGCGAGAGATTCAGACAAGTTGTTCCAGCCAGACATCTCTGTAACCTGGAACATCTGCCTGATTATCTCCTTGACAGCTCCACCTCTGACACCTAGAAAATCTACCCAAATGAGGAATACGATTGTCCCCACCTTTGTTCTCTAACTTCCCTGTCAAGTTTCATCTTTTTCTGCTATTTTCTACCTCATAAATGTTGCCATGGTCCAGACATCACTGGACCCAAAACCTAGAATTACCATAGTACTGTTCTGTTCCTTACATCCTGTATCTATTCATCCAAATTTTTGTTGAGTGTTACCTCTTAAGTTTTTCTCATATTTATCTGTTGCCTTGAGATAATAATTACAGTGGGGGCCAGAGAGATAGTTCAATGGAATAAGTGCTTGCCTGGGAAGCTCAAGGTCCTGAGTTCAATCCCTGGTACCACCAA
>NW_004524700.1:7762559-7770029 GCF_000260255.1 Octodon degus | reverse complement strand
GAGAAAATAATTTCATGGGGCCAGGGATATGGCTCGGCAGCATAAGTGCTTGCCTAGCAAGAGTAAGGTCCTGAGTGTAATCCCCAGTACTGAAAAAAAAGATAAGAATTGCATATTGTTGCCTAGTTTAAGCTACCATCTTCACTCCTGAATGATTAAAATCACTTCTACAGCCTCCAACTTTCTTTTCTATTCTTTCTCCATCTTATAGTTCACACCACAAAAAGTACATTTCAAATATTACTGCATGTTTCTCCTTGCTCTTAAAATGAGATGTAAATTGATATTGTAACCCTGATGTGAATCTGTGCATGATCACACATCACCCCTTCCCTCTTAGGCTAATTCCACTCATTGCCGCCTGTTCAACAATTGAACTCTGTTAGAATTATTCTTGCTCTGTATATGCTATTGCTCTTGCCTGAGATAGTCATCTGTTCTTTTCCTTTTGCTCCACACCTGACAAGTTCATTTGCTTACTTAAGATTCACTCCTTCTGAGAAAATTTGTGCTTGTCCGACTACAATGAACCCACTTATGCTCATACTATACACTTTTCCTTCAAGGTACTTAGTCATGTTAATGACTCAATTTTATTTGTGTGTTCGTTAGTTTAAATTTCTCTCTGCTTGCCATAGTGTGAGTCTGTAGACTCCCCCATTCCCTTAGTTTAAAAGGCTTGGCCTCAACCCTGTGCATCCTGCAGGTGGTGGGGCTTGGTGGCCCTGAGATGCCCTAAAGGAGACACTGGGACTCCAGCCTCTTGTCTTTCTCGTGTCATAGCCACCAGGAAATGCACAGATTTCTCCCACCATGTGCTCTGACAGAGTGGGTTGTGCTGTCACAAGCCCAACAGGTCTGAGCAACCATGTCCTGAAAGCTCTGAATCCATGGGCCAAAATAAGCCTTTCCTCTGCTGAGCTGACTCAGGTGTTGTGCCATAATGATGGAAATCCCACTAAGACGCATTCTATGAGGAGTTCTCATATCATGTTTACTTTTATTCATACAGGTCTTTACTTTTTGGGAAACTCTATGACAAATACTAGATGCTCAGTAACTACACCTACATTAAGTGAAAATGTAGGGAGCTGTGAAACAAGCAAAAGCAAATGTCTTCATTAGAGTTTGGGGGGGGGGAGTTTTACCCAGGGCCTTTGCACTGAACTACATACCTGTACCCATTTTAGCTTTGAAAAGGGTCTTTCAAGTTTCCCAGGGCTGGACTTAATCTTGTGATTCTCCTGCCTCAGCCTTCCAGAGTTGTGGGATTATGAGTATAAACCTTCATTGTTCAATTGGTGAGGAGAGGTGGATTTTCTGTCTGTTACATTAGAACTGGAGAGCTAGAGAAAGAGATACTACAAGTACCTGATAGCAGGATTCTTAGAACATTTTCATTTCATTTTATATTTCTCTTTAGGGTAAGGTTTTTGGTGAGAATATATTTAAATGAAATAGTTAATTATGGGAACTAAAATACAAAAGTTTTTTCTCAATAAAAATATTTCACTGGGAAGATTTTCCTACTATCGGAGGCTTAAAGGTCATTTCTACATTCAAATGAATAGTTTCAATGCTGTAAAGTAGATCTTTCATAAGATACTTGCCAAAAAAATGAATCTCTGTTCATTTAAAAAGATCCATTTGTGTGCAAATAAAATTGCCTGTCATGGTTTGAAAGGATTATTTATGGTTTCTAAACATTAGTCTCTCCCAACTCCACTCATAAATTACCTTTACAAAATGGAAATGTAATTCCATTACATTGTTGTGTTGTCCAAAATTTATACTTTGTTATATTGTATTGTAACATGATTATGTTCAATTGTGCCACTTGCCACATTAGATGATGACAAAGCATTTCAAATAGTTTGTAACATTTTACTTAATATATACTAGTGACTGTGACTAATAATATTAGTGTGACCACTTCAAAAAATAATCACTAGAACCAGTGTTTTTTTCATTGATTGACGAAGAAAATAGTTCACTGTAATGTATAAAAATCATTATTCAATGCACAAAATGATTATACACATACTCCTCAAGAATAAAGCTATGTATGGTAGAAAATGGGAGAGTTTAAATGACATTTATTTGTATTTGAATTTAGTCTGTGGGTTATATTTTACTACATTTAGTTTGATGTTAAATATATGTAAATAGAACATGATGAATATTACTTTTTATTTTTATAACTGTAAAGCTCTTGATTTTATCAGTTCCTAAGACCTATTTCTTTCTTTTCTTTTTTAAAAAATAATTTATTTGTTTATTTATTTGGTACAGGGTCTCACTACACAGCTCCGACTCACAGCAATCCTCCTGTCTCAGCCTCTCCAGCTCTGGGATTACAGGTGTGTGCCACTACACCCAGTTTCGAAGGCCAGCATGGTGTGGCTGGGGTTCCAGGGCTGGCACAGCATGTGGTACAGGGGATTGAGTCCTTGTTCTTTCCAAGCAGGCATTTAGACTGCTGAGCTATCTTCCCTGCCCACTATAGCCTATTTCTGTCTCTGATACAGGTTAGGGGTGAAGTGCAGTCTGTGATCCACCAAAATGGTCTTGAAGATGCCACTTCCTAAGAAATTATGACACAGAGATACAGCAAGACAGATTACCTGTCAGGTCTCAAAAACAGTTCTTTTGCTATTCAGGCTAATACGGTAGTGATGGAGATACCATCTGCTTTCACATCATTCACAGTGAGGGGTGCAGGAGCAATAATTAAGATGAAATAATACATAGGCTGTTACTACCACAAACAAAGACTTCAGAACAATGTCACACTGTGCATGAACACATAATTAGGAGGAACACTCAATCAAAAATCTTAAGGGGAATAATGCATGTTAGATATTCAATAAAAAACTTACTTTTAAGTGCCAATTTGGAAGAGCAATCTCTAGACTTTTAAATTCCTATGTTTTCCTCTTTCTTTGTCTACTTTCCATAACCAACTCTGAGAAAAATGACTTTAGTATGTTGCTATGACCAGGACTTTGAATTAGAGGGGATATAACTCTCCATAGCAGCTCATGGCTACACAGCAAGAATCTCTGGAATGCCTGTACACTTAACACATTCTAAGCACTAAGTACATTCTAAGCATTAGACATTCTAAGTGCCTACAAAGCATTTAGAACCCGCTGAAGCATGAGTGTCATTGGTTTACCACCACAGGCCCACGTAATCAAAAGTGACTTGTAGAGATTATCGGCTTTACTAGATTGAAAGTCACTGATTGAAATTACCAGTTTCAATCTTATCTAGTCAAAATATTCTAAGAATCATATCATGCAACTAATACACCGTCATCTTTCCCTCTATCTTTACCGGTAGTTTCAAGAAATGTTTATTGCTATCAAGGAAGAAAGTTTTATTTTCAAACTTAAAAACTACAATTCTAGCAAGTCTTAAGATTAATATAAAATGTGTCAAATGATGGCAAGATTTCTTAAAATGTCTTTCTACCTTAGCTTAACTCTAGGGATATTTGAGAGATTATTTCTTAATTTTAATGATAATGGAAATATATTATAATCAGAGATTTTTATAATAATTTCATTGAGAAACAAATAGCAATGAGACAGTTTCAATACTGATTATTAGCACAGTTTCAATAATTAATGCATTGACTATTGTTGTTCTAGTGGTTGTTCATCGTACAAGATGCAGACATGATATCCTATTCTCCAGACACTATTAAAGCAAATGTATTCATTGAATTAAGAGAATGCAGCTGTATATCTATCCTAACTACTTTGAATATACAGATACAAAATGATCATTCATTTGTATCCCCTTTTTCTGTTTAGTGTTGTCAGAGAAAGGTATTCCATTATCATTTAAATATTATAGGTGTGTGAATTCAACAAAATATTTCAACATAGTCCAGTAGTCCATAATAGTAGTGGGTTTTCTGTAAGACTGGTAATGTCACAAGTTGTTGACTTAAGCCTTTTCCAACTCAGCATATTAATATGACTTTACTTTGTATATCTCATTTTTATACTTTTATGTTGGGTGGTTAAGACCAAGATAAAGCAAGACCCATATAACAAGAAATGTAACTTTTGTATCTGACAATTTCAGTCAAATTCCCTCAGGATTTATCCTGAAACCCTGTACCGCAGTTTGTAGATCTTTTCTCAGTGTCAGCCATGTGGATGAGTCATGGCCATTGCTTGACCAGTTTGCTCTATGTGAAAGCCTGAAAGAATGTTTTCTCTCCATGTGACTCTCCTTAGGCACACTTTACATCATGGATCACTTTCCTCTGTGTCCCCATAATCTCTTTGATCAGAAAATTTGGGACACAACTGAGTTACTTGATGTTACAGTACAGATTCTCCTATGTTCTGCATCTTCACTGACCTTGAAAGGCTAGGGCAAAAATGTTGGCTGTCCTTGCAGCCCTTCTATTTCTCTAATTTTTGGTCTGCAACCTTAGGTTGTTAACCTTCCAGAAGAGAAGCTTATTATTATTACCCTACAACATAGGCAGTTGAGCGTAACCTGACTATCCGTCTGAATATCAAACATCTTAGGCATAACATGGTACAGGTATTTTCCATCAAGTATAATCAAAGATTTTGAAGTATTATTGCTTGGTTTCCTTAGGGAACTCAACATGTTCTATATATATGCTTAGGAGATTTATTTTTATATCACCATGGGAGATTTTTGTAAAGTGTGTTACCTTTTCTCCTAAACCATAAGTACAATTGATATTAATGATTCTCTCATTTTTAATAAGATCATGTGTATATAGGAAAATAATTTATAATTTTAGCTGTCCTATGAATAGAATATTTTAAAGAAATCAATCACACATTTATCTCAGTTACATTTCTTCCTAAGAATTAGTCTTTAATGTCCATAAAATAAAATACTATAACTTGTTCATCTATACTTTTCTACACCCTCGCACCTGTTATGTAATCAATAAATGTATGTAGCTTGAATAGTTGGGTGAAATAAAGATGATGACAGAGTGCCAACTAGTATTATTTAGTAGATAGCATGGACAATGAAGAAATAGTGTATTTTATGTGTCCTCAGAATTATACACTATGTTATGCAAATATACAATAAAATATAGAGTTCTGCTAAATATATTTATATCAATCAGGGCTTTCAATGTATCAGTAGGTATAGATATAACACAAGGTGTACAAATGTATAACAAATTCCAAGATTAGCTTACAGTGATCAGCCACAGAGTTGGATAAGGAAAAGGGAAGAGAGCATCTGCACGCTGGAGGCTGAAGGATTCAGTCCAAGGTCTGGAGCTCACTGCAGTGTTCTGTGCAAGTCTGTATCAAGAGGCCAATGGGTCTGTACAGAAGGCTGATGAGTCTACAGCAGAAGGCTGAAGGATCCAAGGCAGAAGCCAAGAGTCTGCGCTACAGTGAGATGATGTGCAAGTGAAGACTGGAGCTCCTCCAAGGAAGAATAGGACCCTCTGTCCTTCTTCATTTTCCTTTGTGTGATAAGTCACTGGAGGGTAGAGCCTCCACCCCTGAGGGTGTGGAATTATGAGCCATTTAGTTAAGCTCTTAGCTTCTCAAGTTGACACAATCAACCACCACAGTATTAAACAAGGAAAAGGAGAAAAATGCAAAATAACATAGCTTGTTTATGATTATTAAACTAAAGATAAATTCATTTCTATTGATATCAAGTGAAAACTGAAGAAAATATTCCTCAAAGTGTTTGCATACAAGTATAATTGCTTTATATAGTAGTTATAGCAATAAAAATAACTGTTAGTTGATAAAATATTTTAATTTTCAAAGAAAAATTGAAACCTATGTCATATAAAACTTATGAAGATAGAATTTATCATTTCCATAATTCAAGATTTTAAAAAATATAAACTGTGAAACAGGATATTACAAAAGATATAATGTTACATAAGGTACTACTGAAGATTCTTCTCATGTTGTTGTATAAAGCTTTCTGTGAAAATCTTCAAGTCCTCTTAGAATGGTATTTTGCTTTACAAATGAAACACATATTTGGTATCATGAGGAAAACCACATAAAAATAAAATTAAATCTGTATATTTGTATTGAAATCTCTAGAAGGATTCTTAAATTCAAAATTGAGATTGACTGAGCCACTAATGAGAATTACACTCAACTCACTAACACAGAAATGTAAGGATAGGTAGATAAGTCTAGTGTGAGATTAGAGAACCTTCTGTCTCTTCTTATGGTGATAGCTTTTCATCCATTCACACAGGAAATAGTTTTCTGGTGGGATGCTGGAGGCATAGCAAGAATGTAACAAATATTTGTGGAAAATATCAACAATTTCCCTTCCAAATGCCATGGGTCCTGTTCTGTGTATTCTACTCTGGTTTAGCCACAGAATGTATGCTCTAATACATTTGTCTTGCTTTAGGTCCTTTAATACTTAAATGAGTTGATATTTATAAAAATATAAGGAGTACCTGCTAGGCTATATTTTCTAAATACTATTAAATAAAACAATAAAAAACATATTGTTTAAAAAAATAAAAGCTCTTGCATTAGAGTGGAATAAATCAGAAAGCTCATCAATGTTTAAATTGCTGGGCACTGAGAAGCAACCAGTTAGTAAAATTGAAAATTGTGGAATATAACATGACTAAAAAGATCACGATCAAGAATTATGATGATGTAAGGATTTTACCCTCCCTTCAGACTAACCTGTTAATCTGCCACAATTTCACAAATGCTGATGAATGGATTTCTGGATTCCAGCTTCTCGGTCAGAAGATTTGCAATTACTTGAACAGTTCTTTGGATTCCATTCTTGTCTTAGTTACTCTTCTTTTGTTACTAGGACAAATACCCAACACTCAAACTTATGGAAGGAAGGCTTTATTTAGCTCACATTCCTGTAGGTTTTAGTTCATACTCATCTGACTCCAAGGCAGAGTGGCACACGGCAGAGAACAACTTTTCATGGCAATGGCAAAGGGCAGAGAGCAAAAAGAGTGACAACAGCCCAGGTAGCTAGCCAGCCTCTCTCCCCTCCTCACATTGTAATGCAAATTACCTGTCCCAGGGCAGGTGCAGCATGCACTCCCACAATAATCAATCACAAATGCCAGAGGTACCACATGACTGCTGTGGGGATACCTGTACACAAACCATAATAATTCTGAAACAAGTTCCTTACTAAATCAGACACACAAGCTAGACTATCGCATAGCTTCTCTCATATGAGAAACTCAAATTGTAAATAAAAGAGAGATAATAAGAAGTAGAGAGATCAATCTTTCTCAAATGGAAAAGGGATAGAGGGAGAGGACAGGGAGTGAAAGGGAAAAATAGGAAGTAAAGTGTTTTATGTATACATGTCATCTCCTCAGAAGGAATGTAAATATGTGCTGCAAACATGTACTAATAAAAAAAAGAAAAGCCTTTAAAAGATTTGGTTCAACCACACTATCCCTATAATACAACATGAATA
>NW_004524700.1:7753005-7756401 GCF_000260255.1 Octodon degus | reverse complement strand
GTTACATTCTCTTAATGAATAGAGGGATTTGTTCTAATGGTGTTTGTAAATAAGATATCATGTCCGCATCTTGTACAGCAATTAACCACTAGGAAGAATGCATGCAATGTGTTATTTATTGAAACTGTCCTACCAGTTTTGTTTGAAACTGTCTCATTGCTATTTGTTTCTCAATAAAATTGTGGGAAAAAAATTTTAAAAATTAAAAAGAAATATATTCTCACTACATTCTTCTCATAACTGAAATCTTTAGCTTTCTTTCTTTTTCAGGACTCCAAAATGGAGCATCAAACACACATTAGACTAAATATTAGGTTATGACATTAAATCAATCCTTCCTGAGAAATTATCTGGAAAGCAGATGGTTGTTAGCACACCCTGATCCAGAGAAAGGACAAGGTAATCTTTCAATATGTCTTGATGTCTTAACCTGTTAAATGTGAGATAAAGGGTAAAATGTTGGTGCTTACCCTCAACCATGTAGTATGCACTGCATTCTCTGTTCAGTTACTACTTTCTGAGGTCTTTATCAGGGAAGGCACAGCCCCTGGTACCATTCACAGCTCAATTATGAATGAATTCATCATTTAGTAAGTTCAGTTCAAGACAACAATGTTCCCATTTGGAAAAGGCTGTCATCTATATTAATTACATTCAAAGCACATTCGTTTATCTATTTACTCTGGAAATTATTATCTAATTAGCAATTATTATCTAATTATTGTCATTATTATCTTCAGGTTTCATAAATTTTATTTTTTAAATAAATGACATTTAATATACTTTTAACTGGGATGTTGGTGACCACACTTGGTTTTGTGAATATAATGACATGTTTAAGTACACATGACATATTCACATTTTCTATTTTTAACACAGACATCAATCATTTACCACAGATTCTTTATTGTCTCAAAGAGTCATCCTTAGCTGTAATGTTGGCAAGGAAATGTACTAAAGCTGTTACATAAAAGGATGTCTCTGAGGAAAATCTTTCAAAAATGATATTTCTGTTTCCTCAGAATATTAAAAATGATAATTTACACACATTTCAATTTAAGTAAAAGTATGAGCAATTCATATAATGATACAGCTTTAAAAATCTGTCAGGTAATGACATTTGTAATTTGCACTTTAAATGATTAATAGAAAACCCTAATCAGAATCATATTAAGCATATCAAATTTCAATAAAATCCTCAAGATGAAGATGATATGGGTTTTTTCAAAGAACAATTCGAAAATATTCCTCTATTTCCAAGCATCTGAGGCAGAGGAAAAGCTCAATGATTACTTTTGAAAGGATGAAGTTCATAGATAATCAATACTAAAAGTAAAAACCTATGACAATTCTAGTTTCTATTTTCTGATTTGAGAATCTGAATACATCAATAATATAGACTTGCTGTTTAATGATACTTCCTATTTAAATCACTCCTTATGGAGTGGAGAAAAAAAGAATACAAGAAGTACACTGCAATAAAAGACTATTGCAACATGAAGAAAATATAGCCAACACAAAACATAGGCTTTGATAGTCAAAATTTTGAAAATGGATAATCTTTGCTGGAGACAAAGTAAAAATAAAATACAATAAAGAAATTAAGGGGGCCAAGGAGATGGCTCAGTGGAATAAGCGCTTCCCTAGCAAGTGCAAGAGTCTGAGCTTAATCCCCGGTTCCACAAAAAAAAAAGAAATTAAGAATTATGCTTTGTCCTGTACACTCATGCAATAAAGCATTGCAGAAATACTCTGCCTTAGATGGTGTCATTACATGATCATGTGTATGAACAAACCCTCTTGACTGTTGCTGTCATATAGCCCCACAACTAACACAAAAGAATGCTGACCTTTCTCAAGGGAGAAAAGTATGGCTGCTACTTGTTAATAGCTTGTTTTGGTTAATAAACCTATGCACTTGGAATATATATACATATATATTCCTCTTTTCATTGTAAAGATTTTTGCTTTTTCACAACAGGTTTGCCAAGAGAGCACAGATGTAGTAAAAACCACCACTAAATCAAAGCCAACTTGGGAAAGGAAAAGACTCACATTTATAATATTGTCATCATCAGACACATGGACTCCGGCAAGTCCACCACCACCGGCCATCTGATCTACAAATGTGGTGGTATTGACAAAAGAACCATGAAAAATTTGAGAAGGAGGCTGCTGAGATGGGTAAGGATTCCTTCAAGTATGCCGAGGTATTGGGACAAGCTGAAAGCCAAGTGTAAGTGTGGTATCACCATTGACATCTCCATGTGGAAATTTGAGACCAGCAAGTATTATGTGACCATCAGTGATGCCCCTGGACACAGAGACTTCATCAAAACCATGATTACAGGCACATCTCAGGCTGACTGTGCTGTCCTAATTGTTGCTGCTGGTGTCAGTGAATCTGAAGCTGGTATCTCCAAGAATGGGCAGACCCGTGAGCATGCCCTTCTGGCTTACACACTGGGTGTGAAACAATTAATCATTGGTGTTAACAAAATAAATTCCACAGAGCCACCCTACAGCCAGAGGAGATATGAGGAAATTGTTAAGGAAATCAGCACCTACATTAAGGAAATTGGCTACAACACTGACACCATAGCTTTTTGTGCCAATTTCTGGTTGGAATGGTGACAACACACTAAAGCTAAGTGCTAACATGCTTTGGTTCAAAGGATGGAAGTTCACTCATAAAGATGGCAATGCCAGCAGAACCACACTGCTTGAAGCTTTGGATTGCATCCTCCCATCCACTCGCCCCACTGACAAACCTTTGCAGCTGCCCCTCCAGAATGTCTACAAAATTGGTGGTATTGACACTGTCCCTGTAGACCAAGTGGAGACTGGTGTTCTCAAACCTAACATGGTGGTCACCTTTGCTCCAGTCAGTGTCACAACTGAAGTCAAGTCTGTTGAAATGCACATGAAGCTTTGAGTGAAGATCTTCCTGGGGACAATGTGGGCTTCAATGACAAGAACGTGTCTGTCAAAGATGTCCAGGGTGACAATGTTGCCAGTGATGGCAAAAATGACCGAGCAATGGAACCAGTTGGTTTCACTGATCAAGCGATCATCCTGAACCATCCCACCAGACTATGCCCCTGTCCTGGATTGTTACACAGCTCACATTGCTTGCAAGTTTGCTAAGCTGAAAGAAAATATTGATCACTGGTCTGGCAAGAAGATGAAAGATGGACCCAAGTTTTTGAAATCTGGTGATGCTGCCATTGTTGACATGGTTCCAGGCAAGCCCATGTGTGTCGAGAGCTTCTCTGACTACCCACCCTTGGTCATTTCACTGTTCACGGCATGAGACAGACAGTTGCTGTGGATGTCGACAAAGCTGTAGACAAGAAGGCTGCTGGAGCTGGCAAGGTCACCAAGTCTGCCCAGAAA
>NW_004524700.1:7737657-7751215 GCF_000260255.1 Octodon degus | reverse complement strand
CCTCACTATTTCACTACATTTCAAACATCTTAGGCATAATAAGGAACAGGTATTTTTCATCAAGTATTGATATGTTGAACCTTAAGTCCCTACATAATATGATAAAGAACTACAACATTTTTTGATGGGGGTCCAGGCACTGAACTGAGCACCTTGCATTTGGATTTTTTTTCTATAATTTTATTGAGAAACAAATAGCAATGAGACAGTTTCAAACCAAATTGGTAGGACAGTTTCAATAATTAACACATTGCATGCATTCATCCTGGTGGTTAATTGCTGTATAAGATGTGGACTTGATATCCTATTTACAAACATTATTAGAACAAATCCCTCTATTCATTAAGAGAATGTAACTATGTATCTATCCTAACCATTTTGAATGTCTTTTTTTTCTAGACTACATCTTAGTTACTTTGTTCTAGACTACGTCTTAGTTACTTAGTTACTTTCTTCAAGTCATTAATTCTCCCTGTCATAACTTCAGTACTTTTGAAACCTATATGATGATTTTAGAATTTGTTTGGTTTATTTTTGCAATAGCCTTAGATTTTTGGTCAGTTCTATTTACCTCACCATATAAGGCATATTGATGATGCTATCTCTTGGTCTTCTGTACAAGACCTGTTTCTGTTACCTGTTATTTCTTTTGAATTTTAGACTATAGTTTCTTCTTGTTGTCTGATTATTTTTCATCAAATGTTAAGAAGGTATATGTCAAAATTACAACTATAACTTTAGGATCATGATGCTATATTCTACAAGAAAGAATATTTGGGCTGGGGAGATAGTTCAGTGGTCAAAGCACCTGCCTCACAAGTAAGAAGACCCAGGTTTGGTCCCCAGTAACACATGCCATGCCACCCCAGGGCATGCCATGCCAGCCACCGAATCTGGGTAATCCCAGCACTGGGGAGGCTGAGACAGGAGGCTCATTATGAGTCTGAGCTGTGTAGTGAGACCTTATACCAAATAAATAAAAGATTTTTTTTAATGAAATAATTTCTATCTGGGTGTTTGAGGGTTGGTGTTTTTTTTCTTTTCTTTATTTTTGTATTTGTTTCTGACATACAGACAGTAGCTATGCCAGACCAATTTAATTTAATAAAGAGCTAAAACAATTGAAAAATATACTTGAGGTCATATGAAAATGGTTTATTCTAAACTCATACTTATTTTTAATGGCTTATTCTAAACTCATACTTATTTATGTGGTTTTGTTTTTTCCATTTTTAAAAAGAATACAAAATAGTAAAAGGAAAAAGACTTAGAGGTGTTACAGAACATCACTAAACAAAATAATAGAAATTCAACAATGGCTATTGTATTGTGTAATGTTGTCTTCAAATTAGTTGTTTAGATTACCAGATATAAGCATGCACAGCTGGTTTAAAAAATTATAAGAAACTTTAAAAGAGTAGAAAAAAAGTAAGTATTAACTGCTCCTTTCAGTAGACCAGCAGAAATCAGCAGTACAAAAATCTAAGCTATCCTGTCTGTATACATAAATATAACTCTTTCCCTTCCTTCTTCTTTCTTTTGTCCTTTTCCTCATCCCAGATTTCCATGCCTTTGAATACAATCTTTCCCTTTCACATTTTATTTACACTTATAGATTTTTACATTTTACATTTTATTTACACTTATAGATTTTTACACTAGCAAGATAATATGATGTTTGCACATGTAGGTCTGGTTTATTCCAAATAAGACTATGGTTTCTACTTGCACATATTTATCTATAAAAGACTCAACTTTATCTTTTCTACACCTAAATAATATTACATTATGTAAGAATACCACATATTTTATCCATTCTTCAGTTGATGGGCTGGGTTTTTCCAAGATTTAGGTATGATCAATTATGCTGGTATAAATGTGGGTGAACATATATCCCTGTGTTACTATGTTTTGAGTTCATTTGGAAAAATACTCAGGAGGGGAATAGCTGGCTTGAATAAGACCTCCAATCCTACCTTTTTGAGGAGTCTTCATACTGATTTCTATAGTGGCTGTACCAATCTACATTCTAACCAACAGTGGGAAGGGTTCCTTTTTCCCCACAGGCCCACAGCATTTGTTACTGGTTGATTTCATTTATTTGTCATTTGTAGTTCTCCATCTGAAAAGTATATATTCATGTCAGTTGCCCAATTTTGGATTGGGTCTTTGAAATATGAAGGCCTGATATTTTGGATTCCTTATATGATCTAGCAACAAGTCTTTTGTCTGGGGAACATTCAGCTATGTTTTTTCCCACTGCATGGTTTTTCTTTTTACTTTGTTTCTTTTGATGTGAAGAAACTTTTCAAAAAGATGAGATCCAGGTTGTTGACTCTGAAGTATTTCTCATGCAGTTTGGTTTTTGGTCATGAACTCTCTACCAACACCTATGTTTTTAAGATTTCTACCTATATTTTCTTTCAGAAGATTTAGAATTTGTTATAATATTTAAATCTTTGATATATTTTAACTGTAGTTTAGTGTGTGATGATAAGTATGCATATAATTTTAGTCTTTGGCATATAGGAAGCCAGTTTTTATAGCAACATTTATTAAGAAGGCTATTTTTCTTTCAATGAACATGTTTGGCCCCCTTTGTCAAAGATAAGGTGGGTGAATGTGTTTGTAGTTGTGTCTGCATCTTCTAATCTGTTCCTTTTGTCATCAGGTCTGGTGTGATTGCTTTGGTTTTTCGTTTGTATTGCTTTAGGTCTTTTGGACAGTACCCTGCTTATTTTATCCTAGTAGCTTTGTAGTATGATTTCAAATCAGGGATTGTGATGCCTCTTATCTTTCCTTTGTTGCCCATGACTGCTTTTGATAGTCACGGTCTTCTCTAGTTCCATATGAATTTTAGGAATGTTTTCTCTGGGTCTGCTAGATATACTAATGGTATTTTCATCAGAATTTCATTGAATTTGCATGACAATTTTGCAAGTATAACTATTTTCACAGTGTTGGTTCCTTCCAGTCCAGAAGTAAGGAATGTCTCCGTTTTCTGAAATCTTCTTTAATGTCTTTTTTTAGAGTACTATAATTTTCACTATACAAATCTTTTACTTCATTTGAGACATAAATTCCTAAGTATTTCATTTTTTTTGGATGTTACTACGAAAGGTGTGGTTTCCCTAATTTTTCTCTGTTTATTCATTGTGTGAAGAAATACTATTGATTTTTGGTTTTTGACTGTATACTTGCTATGCTGCTAAATTTGGTTACTAAAATTGCAAGTCATTGGATATAGTGTATGGGGCCTTCTACGTAGAGTATCATGTCATTAATAAATAATGATAACTTCACCTCTTCCTTTACAACCATTATTCCTTTTATTTCTCTCTTGTCTGATTGTTTTGGATAATGTTTCCAGAACTATATTGAATAGGAGTAGTGACAGTGGGCATCCTTGTCTTGTTTATGATTTTAAAGTGAAAGCTTTCAGATTTTGTTCATCTAGTATGATGTTGGCTGTTAGTTTGTCATTGGGAAAAAATTTTAGTCAACTGTCCCTCAGCCAAAGGACTTCCGTCCAGCAATATAGTAATCTGGTTTGGTTGGTTTGGTTTGGTTTGGTTTGGTTTGGTTTGGTTTGGATTTCATGGTACCAGGGATTGAACCCAAAGTCTTCACACTATGCCAAATCACCAGCCATTTGTATTTTCTGGTTTCAACGATTGTGCTAAGTCCTAATGTTTTTTAGATGAGGCTAGAACCTGTGAGCTTCGAGCTTGCTGCATGCTGGAATATAAGGCATGCACCATTAAATCTGCTTGCTATATATTCTTAGGGAGTTATTTAATACCAAAATTGTTTCTGCTAAGATCATATATTCATTACAGAGAGTAAATTTGATATTATTCATATTTTCTGATCAAATATATGTATTGTACAATATAATTGACAAATATATAGTTTTCCTATTTCTAACATAATATTGAATATTGTATAACATTAACTTTAAAACATATTAAAAATCAACTTTTATGTATTTGTAACATCTCATTTCCAGTTTTTTTTTCTTTTTTCTTTTTTTTTCTTCATTTCCAGTTTTAAGAATGTAACAAATGAAAGTGAAACTTGCCTGCTTTTGTAAGTAATTTATTAGTAAATGTGACATTATACAGAAATCCTTCTGATTGCACAGTTTGGCTCATAAACAAAGTTGTTGGCAAAATTTGGATTCAGTTTCTAAACTCTGCATCGGGTGACCAACACAACTGTGGCCATCTTCCCCACACAAGCACAAATACAGCCATCTTCTCCAAAATT
The DNA here is from genome assembly GCF_000260255.1 of Octodon degus. Classification (NCBI taxonomy): domain Eukaryota; kingdom Metazoa; phylum Chordata; class Mammalia; order Rodentia; family Octodontidae; genus Octodon; species Octodon degus. Next base: position 7,746,946 of record NW_004524700.1, on the reverse strand, counting down.
GTAAAACAAATTACATTGGTATCCTGAAATACCACTCTGTGTGTGTGTGTGTGTGTGTGTGTGTGTGTGTGTGTTTAGTTCAGTGTACTTTAAGTATAAGAATTGAATTACTCAAAATAAAGTATTATCTAAAACGCTCCCACCTGGTTTAAAACTCAAACTTAAATATTGCTTGATTTTCTTATACAAGAAATTTAAATATATATTTAATTTTATATATTAAGGACCAAAAAGAATTAAGATGCATCATGTACATGTAGCCACACCACACAATACATGTAATCATTATGTACTTTAAGCATGTACCAATAAAAGGAAGAACTAGAATATTATCAATAACACCTACTCACTTATTTGCTCCAACCTGTGTTTCTGCCTTCTGTCCTCATGCATCCACTATCCTTCACTTGTGCTTACATATATTAACCTAACAATTTCATTGCTTAAATTTATTTATTTATTTTTGTTTTTTTTTTTTAATTTTTTTTTTTTGTGCAAGGTCTCACTGCACAGCTCAGACTCATAGTAATCCTATTTTCTGCCTCCCTAGTGCTGGGATTACAGGAATGTGCCACCAGGCCTGGACTACATTGTTTAAATTAGCTATTTTAATACTTGTGGAGACTTGTTCTCTCAAGAGTCAAAAAAATCTCACAGTGTTCATTGTAAGGTAACTGAATAGAAGGCTAACACTACAGTCACCTCAGGTTCCTTGCTGACTCTTATCCAAGAACACTTTCACTTTTGGGGCGCATTAAAACAGCACTTCAGCACATAAGTGCTTGGGCTGGTGAGATAGCTCAGCAGACTAAGCATCTGCTTAGGCAAGTGCAGGGACTGGGTTCAATCCGTGACACCACATGAGGTGCTGGCCTTGCCCTCAGGTGTGCTGAGCCAGCCACCGAGCCCAGGCATGATGGTGCACACCTATAATCCCAGAGCTGGGGAGGCTGAAAACAGGAGGATCACTATAAGTCTGAGTTGCATAGTGAAACCCTATGCCATAAAAAAGAATAAGTACTTAATAAACATTGGAGGTCAGAATAATTGTGCTGCCTTTGTTGTGTTTCTTAGCCAGGTCTATAATTTCTAAAGCAGCTAAATCCATGTAGGCTACAAATAAGTACTCTGAATGTTATATCTAGCTTACAAATTTTGTGCTTGGATCAACCACTTTGAATTCTATTCTTATTTATATTATTCTCAACTGTATTTGACCACAAAAGAGGGAGCTATAGAAAAGAAAAATGCTGAGTCACACAAATTGTGTAATAAGATTTTACAACTTCCATCCAATTTAAATGATTCACAGGGGTTCTGAAAATGATAACTATCAACTATGATGGTGAGGTTATTTTTTTATTTCAGAGATCTAGATACTGATTTATGCATAAAAGTTTGTAAAAATTTATTACATAAATAAAAAGAATAAATGCTCTTAACACCTAGTGAATGGTAATAAAATTGAATCAAATTATTGCAAATCCAAAGCTTAAAATGGCAACCAAAATAGACTGTCCCTCATATATTCTATTTCTGGAATAGCTTTATTCATATTTCAAGAAAAATGTTTTTGTTTAAAAATATGCTTTGGTTTTATTATGAGAACAAGAGTTTGGGGAAAAATGAAAGAAAAGTGAAGTGGAACAGGCAAATTCAATTGTAAGGAGAACAACATTTTTTTGGAGAAAGGTTTGAAATCTTAAAGGTCTCACTAGGTAAGTATGACATTAATTTTTTAAAAGCCCTAATATAACTGCTCTTGAAAGTGGGACTGTAAGATAGGGAATTGTTTTAGTTACAGAGTTAGAGAGGGTGATTGGAGCCTAAGGAAACATAATTGTAACACAGTAACAAATGGGGTTACAGAAAACATATTGGAATAGTTATGCCAGCAGAGCTCATCTCTAACAAATGTTTTAAAGAAGTCCTCTTAAAAGTGTAGATAGATTTTAATGCGACTAGCCATAAGAGTATAAAACATTTGGATGTATCTGAAAGCATATGATTGAAAAATCAACCTAAATAAAAAGAAGTCCTGAATTTCAAATTGACATAGTTATTGTAAACAGGGACGATCAGCTAGCTGCCTCTCTGTCAAAGAGAAGAAATACATGAGAGGAAAGCTTCAGGAAAAGCAATAGGAAATAATATACACTGAAGGAAAAGGCACAGCACACGTACTACAGCCTATCTGGGACATCATTTGATGAGACAATATTTAGGAAGATTAGACCCATGAGATGAAGATAAGCAAGACTTTTTGAACAATATATGTTTGCGACAGTGCTCATTTATTTCATGATAGGGTTCCTTGTAAGATTTGGTGAAAGCTGTGTCATTAAAGCAGATAATTGACCTTTAAAAAAGGAAAAGGAAAACAACACAGTTGTTGAGGTCTTATGAATAGGAATATTTGGTAGACACAAAAAGGAACCAATTTAAGGAGCAAGTTAAACTATTTTGAGGCTTCCTAGAGTAGAAGAAGAACAGTAGATACAGATAAAGAATCCATAACCTTATTTGTTGCAGGAAAAATATGCTGCAGAAAGAGGCATTATGCAAAGTTTCAAACATTTCAAAGGCTAAGAAAAGACCTGGTCTGGAAGAGGTAAGTCTCCAGCAAATGACAGGGAGGGAGACCTTCCCTAGTATGCAAATCTTATATACCTGAGGCATTCCAGAATATGTGAGCATATTCCCTAAATAATATTCCCTGTCCAGTTTCCATCCTGAACAGATAAGTCTCACCTCAAATGCTGTCCCAAAATGGAGATTAAAAGCAGAAAATTATAGCTTCAGTCAGAAATAAAATTTTAAATTTTTGGCTATTCTGGATAATGAAGAAAAGATCTTCAAATGACCTACTAAATTTACTTAATGTACTGTTCTTTCCTAATTCATACCCTCCTTGGGAAAAAGTTAAATTGGCTGGTAAATAAGGCATAACTACTGCAAATCTCAAAACTGCCAAGAGTGCTTCCCACTTTCTGATAGAAGACAGAATGAAAAGTATTATCTTCTCTTCCATATTCATTAAATATAATTAATCTCCTTATGGCAGACTTTACAATTCACTGATTCTGAACCTTCAACAAGTGCCACTGACATTGGGGGAGTCCAGTGCAGTAAAATTTCTTTCTTTGTTAGATTCCCTTTCTTGGATAGCTTTGAGCCTTTGCTGTGACCTTCAAGGCACTATATGTTGGCCGCTGGTTCTGGTAGTAACTTTTCTTTTCCTGGAGATAATCACTGTGTAGTTAGTGTTTTCCTATTTTTTTTCCTAGTTTTGGAGTTTCCTGACTCCAAAAGCACACAGCAGAGGGAAGTTTCCCAGGGTAGATTCTGTCCACACAACAAAAGAATCTGCAGTCTGGGGCAAGACTCAATTAAAATCAAAGTGAAATATATTAGGAGACCCACTTAAACACCTATATAAACTATGTTCTCCAGTTCAGTGTTCTCACTAATAAAGTTAGTAAAGTTAAATTTTTATATTTATCTCTCTGTGTCCCTAGTGTCCATTTCAGCCCAGGGAATTATAGGCACAAGAATATGATTATCATCACTAGAACTCTAACAGACATAGCAGTAGCAAAAATGAGAGGAGAACTGTGACTCATTTGCAGTTCAGGAATCTAATAAAGCCCTTTATGGGACTTCATGTATTCAGAGACAAATGAGGAATAATTGGATCATCAAAAGCAGAATAAAATTAGTGACTTGTAACATAAGAACACTATTTTTGAAGGAAGGTTATGATTTCAAATCCTTTACCAAGGCCAATTTGGTGAAATGAATGGAGTAAAAGGCTGGCTGTGTGTTCCCTGAATGAGCAGTGAAAACAGGGTCTACTGCATGTATGAGCAGAGAGCATGCCTCTGAAAAGTGGACAATGCTATGCATAATACTAATGAGTTGTACATATTAAGAAATTGTCACATTTAAATTTTTTTTATTTTTAGGAAAAGCCTGAAGTACTCTTTACAGAAAATTTCACAATTCTTAAATACTGGCTTAAATTCAAGAGAAAAAAATCTTGGCCAATTAAAACAGAGCTCTAGCCAGGATATAGGTTTTGCACTATGAGATGGAACTAATATTTCTCTGAGAATATTGAGGACCAACTCACCAGAACCATTAAACTTGAATTTCTTTATTAGGAGTTTAAGGCTAGTTTATAGGCTAGGGGAGTTCAGTTTCCTATCTGTTTGCTGTATTTAAACTCTGGATCTACTTTTTCATTATAATTGATTAAGGAATGTGCCATACACTGCCATAGAACAAATGTATGGTTTATGACTCCAGTGTTCATGGGACTTGACTAGACCCAAGGAAGCACATATGGTGCAACGTGCCATCGCAACATTTTGTCAATTATGCCAATATACTTGCATGAAGGAAAGTGATTTCTGCCTCCTAAAGACATATGAGCCAGAAAGAAGCTCTTTGATTTCTTGTTTTATGTGACATTCTGTCTGCAATTAGCAGGCTTCCAGATGTTCATGAATTTTATATTCAACTTATATAGTCATTTATGTTTCCCACCAGAACGCAGAGTGGTTTATGTTCCAGTAACTAAATCAAAAAACATTTCTTCTAACTTGAACTTGAAATGACTAAATATTTCATGGTGTAACTTCTCATTATAAATATTCTATGAGATTAGAGGGCTTTTATTTTATCTAACTGCATTAGGATTTTATCCATATTCATTGAAAAAACATTCTAATTTTTTCTGTTTGAAGCCAGTTATATTTTTCACTGATAATACCTCTGCTGCTATACTTATAAAACTTAATTTGTAACTCTTTAACTCATCAAAAGAGATCACAGATGTTCTATATTATAATTTCATATTGTATTTTTCACTGAGTTGTGAGATTCTCTGAGGGTCTCCCAATGCTTAGTAGAGGATCTTACAATAGGGGCTCATGAAATTTACTTCATTTGTACTAATTAACTTTCCCTTAAAATTTGAGATAATGAATTTATAGATCAACCTTTTTGCAATTTCTCTTTTAAAATATGTGGGCCTTGATCATCATCACTGATGTAAAATGTAGGAATTTCTTACCTTACTTGCATAACTAAAAGCTGACTGGCCTGTCTGGCAGGAACCAGATTAGCATGCAGCCAACTTAGATAAAGGTAGGAAAGCAACCAAATTTATCACAACACATTGAAAAAGGAAGTTTTCTCTAAAATCAGTTTTAGTATATAGCAGTTAAGCATCAAGAATTACATACACGTTAACTTCATTAAGCTTCAGATGCATAAAGCGATAACTTTTGGAGGCATCTCAATGATAATGCACCTCAGTTTATTTTCTAGTGTAATTTTGTAAAATTCTGTGTAGGTGATGCTAAACTTTCAAGGACAAAGGACAATATTCTAATTCATTTAAGGACATGGGTAATGAAATTTCCCCAAGTAATACACAAGATCTCCTTTTTATACCCTTTCTTCACTGATTAGTTTTAGTTTTTCTCTTTTGACAGCTGAGTATAAATTAGAGACTCTATTAGCATCAACTTTGAAAATGTCTTTCCTTAGTCTCTCTTCCTCTTTCTGCTTTTTCTTTAGCTAAAACAGCTACATTGAGATACAACTTATATACCAAAAAGTTCAACCTATGAAAAGCTGTACAATACAATAAGTTTTGTGTGTTCATAGCATTATGGAACCACTACACAGTTTTAGAACATTTCTTTCAATTCCCAGAATCCCTCATGTTTATTTCTAGCCAGTACCTAACCCTAGGCAATCACTGATGCATTTTCTTGATACTTAAATTTGTCCTCTAGGAAATTTTCTGTAAACAGTATCACACAATGTGAAGTTTTTGGTGTCTGGTTTTGGTTAGAAAAATTATGCTTCAAATATTTTATTTTTGTTTTGTTTTGATTTGTTTTCTAATTCCTTTATAAATCTTTTACTTTTTGTGATATTGATTCCTAAGGATTTCATTTGTTTGCTTGTTATTATGAAAGGCATGGTTTCGCTAGTTTCTTTCTCAGTGTGTTTGTTGTTTGTGTACAGAATTACTATTGATTATTGAGTGTTAACTTTATATCTTGATATTTGGCTGAATTTGGTTACTAAATTTAAAGTCTTTTGGTGGAGTTTTTGGGGTCTTATATGTAGAGTATCATGTCATCAGCAAACAACGATAATTTCATTTCTTTCTTTCCAATTAATTTTCCTTTTAATTCTCTCTCTCCCCCCCTCCCTCCCTCTCCCTCTCTCCCTCTCTCCCTCTCTTCTTCTCTCCCTCTCTCCCTCTCTCCCTCTCTCCCTCTCTCCCTCTCTTCCTCTCTCTCATGTTTCCAGAACCAAATTGAATAGGAGTGGTGACAGTGGACATCCTTGTCTTGTTCCTGATTTTAAAGTGAATATTTTCAATTTTTGTCCTAGAAGACTTTCCTCAGATTGAAGTGAAGACCATCTATTTTGATTTTCTGTAGGGTTTTTTTTTTCCTCATGAATGAGTGTTGGCTTTTGTCAAAAGCTTTTTCTGCATCTATTGAGATAGTCATTTTTTTGCCTTTGACTTTATTGAAGTGCATTACATTTATTAATTTGCATATATTGAACCATTCCTGCATTTCTGGAATAAATCCACCTTGGTCAAGATGTAAAATCTTGTTATACAGCATGATGATTTGCTGCATTCTATTTGCTGGTGGTTTGTTGAGGATTTTTGTTTCTGTATTCATTAGGAAGATTGACCTCTATTTCTCTTTTTTGATTGGGTCTTTCTCTGGTTTGGGTATCAGAGTAATACTTGCATCCCTGAATGAGTTAAGGAGAAGTATTTCCTTTCCAATTTCATTGAAGAATTCAAGAAGAGTTGGCATTAGGTCTTCCCTATATTTCTTGTAGAATTCAGCTGTGAAGTCACAAGAACCTGGACTTTTCTTATTTGGCAGGCTTTTTATTGCATTTTTTTCATTTCATTGACTGATATTGGTTGTCTCAGTTACTCTTCTCTCATTGCTGGGACATATACCCAACAATCAAAATTAGGGCACTAAAGATTTATTTGACTCACAGTTACTGGAAGTTTCAGTCCATACTCAGCTGGCTCCAAAGCAGAGAACAACTTTTCATGGTGGTAGCAAAGAACAAGAGCAAAAGGGAGGAATAACAGCAACAAGGGCTACAGAGAGTAAGTCTGTCTCCTTTAAGTTGCATTCAGGCTATCCAGTCCAGGCTGAGTATAGTACTCACACCCATAATCCCAGTGGTTCATGAGTCAATCACAAACTTTAGAAGTCCATCCTATGACTGCATGAGGCTTTGGGGGGACAACTAGATACAACATAACACTGAGTTATTCAGAATTTTTATATTTTCTTACTTCAGCTTTTGTAGTTTATACATATCTAGGAATCTGTCCACTTATTCTGTGTTTCCATCCTGTGAGAGTAAAGATTTTGAAGTAGATGTTCAGTCTTCTGAATTTCTATAGAGTCTGTAGTGATTTTGTCTTTGTCATTGCTTATTGCATGAGTTTGAAGTCTTTCTTTCCTTTTTTGATAAGGTTGTCTATGGGTTTATCCATTTATTTAGTCTTTCAAAGGACAAAATCTTCAATTCATTAATCCTTTTATTATTTTCCTTGTCTCCATTGCATTTATTTGTGCTCTGATCTTTCTAATTGTCTGCCTTCTTTGGTCTTTGGGCTTGTCTTGCTCTTCTTTTTCTAGGAGCTTGAGGTGCAGCATAAGGTCATTTATTTGGACTTGTTCTGTTTTCCTGAGATAAGAATTTACTACTATAAATTTCCCTGTTAGCCTGAATTTAGTGTCCCACAGGTTCTGGTAAGTTGTGTCTACATTTTCACTTGATTGGAAACATTGCTTAAATTATTCTTTAATTTCATCTAATTGTTCAGGAGATGTTATTTAATTTCCATGTGTTTAAGGTGTACTGAGATTTATTTTGTGAATAATTTCCAGTTTCATTGAACTATGGTGTATGCATAGGATAATTTCAATTTTCATCTACTTATGCATGTTCTATGTGCTGATATATTGTCTATTTTGGAGAATGTCAATGTATAGACCAAAGAAATGTGTATTCTGATTATGTTGTGTGGAACACTCTGTAAAGGACTATTAAGTCCATTTCTTCCCAAGTTTAGTTTGTTTTGTTGTTTCTTCGGTAATTTTTTGCTTAGTTGAGTTATCTCCTTGTGATAGTTGGGTGTTAAAATTCCCCATTGCAATTGTGTTATTGATCACTTGATTTTGATGTCTATTAAAATTTGTCTCATATAGTTTTGTGTTCCTACATTTTGGGACATATATATTTATGATTTTTGTCTCTTCCTCATGCAGTTTTTCCCTAACATGTATGTACTGACATTCTTTACATCTTTTGGTTATTCTTGAAGTTGACATTGTCAGTAACCAGAATAGTGACTTCAGCTTTTTTCTGGGTTCCTGTCCCATGAAGTATTATTTTCCCTCCTTTGACTTTTTCTCTGAATTTCTTTCTGAGTTGAATGTGTTTTTTGTATAAAGTATATTGTTGGATTTTTTTTCTGATCCACTCTGCCAATTTGTTTCTTTTGATTTCTGAATTGAGGTCATTTATGTTGGTAATTATTGCTGATATTATTGGCTTCGCTTTGTCATGTTATTTTCCTGATGTAGATTTCCTAGTTTTCTTCTCTGTTTAATTGTTTCATCAGCTTGGTGCTTCCTTTCTGTTGCTGTTCTTGAAGTAACAATCATTTTTGTCTCTCTATATTATATCTGTCAGTACTCTTTATGCATTTGTTTTGCTGTCATTAATTTCTTCAATTGTTCTTTGTAATGAGAATATATTATTTCTCCATTACTATTAATAGTTTGCAGCATACTTTAATCTAGGTTGAAAGTTGTTTTCTTTCAATACCTGAAATACCAAGCTCTTTTTGACTTGATGGTTTGTGTTAAGAAGTCTGCCATCATTCTGATGGGATTTCCACTATAGTTGATCTAGGCTTTTTTTTTTTTCTTCTCTATTACTTTTAATGTTCAGTCCTTTTGCTGAATTTTTGGGATCTTGATTTTATGTGTTTGGGTGTAGATATGTTTTGGTTATGGCTAGAGTTCTATATGCCTCACTTTTCTGTATGTTAGATTCTTTTACCATGCCTTGGAAATTTTCTGGTACTAGTTCTGCAAATTGTCTTTTTATGTCATATATATAAAAGAATGTCATTTGTATTGACTCCAGCTATTTCATTGACACCTATCATTCTTATATTGTTTTCCTTTCCATCATCTTTCAACTG
>NW_004524700.1:7734627-7737082 GCF_000260255.1 Octodon degus | reverse complement strand
CTACAGGATTCAGCATGGCTTCTGTAATATTGATGGGTGGACAGACCGAAGCTCCACAAAACTCCTGTGATGATGTGTGACAGGTTAGGGCTCTCCAATCCCCCTAGCATTGTGGATGGGTGGGTTGCAGCTCAGGCTGGTTTCCTTGATGTTTTGGTGTGGGGCAGAGCAGGGTTTATCAGGGCTCTGCAGCTGTCTGGGACTCAATCTGGCTTCTGTGACAGTGAGAATGTGGGCCACCTTGTCTTGTTTTAAGAAACAAAATGTTGCAGAAATTGTTGAAGATTTGTATTCACTCTTCCCCCATCCCTTTTCTTTTCTTGTTACCCTGGGGTAGTCACATTCTAAGTTTGGTAAGACTTGTCCCCTTTTACTTTCTTATGATACTTTATATACATGTGTTCATAAATGATATGGCATAGGTATTGTGTCAACCTTAAAGAAAAACTATATTACTACATATAATATTGTGAAATTTGCATTTTATTCAACACTATTATATTCTTTTAATATCTATATTGATAAATATAGTTCTAGTTCATCCAACTATATATCATAGTATATGTTTGGGTTTTTTTGTTTTTGATATCTATATGAATTTTAATATAACAAACAAAAATCTAAAAAGATTACATTTGGTGTTCATCTTTCTATATGATACAAAATACTGACACAGCATGTTTTTTAGGTCTATCCATGGTGTAATATACATGTATAGCCATACATGTACCTGTAGTGGCTCCTTTTCAATATTGAAGATTATTTCTTTGTATATCTATGTCACATTCTTTTTATCCATTAATTCCTTTATGAACATTTGGATTGCTTCCAATTTTTGCTTGTGCTGAATGATAGTCCTATGAACATTCACAAATAAGTGGATGGATACAGTTTTTGTTTTTATTGAATAGAAGATAGAGTTAATATATTGCATCAAATATGACTAACTTTTTCAGAAACTGCCAAATGTTACTATTTTACCAGGTACTATTTGCATCTTGCCCAAGTGTTGGAAGTGTTACCATGAGTTCATATTTTTGCTAACATTTGGAATTGTCAGTATTTTTTTTTCATAGTCTCTTATTTATTGTAGTTTCAGTTTCCAATTCCCTAATGGCTAAAACTATTTTTCTGTGACATTTATATATCTTATTGGGAGAAATGTCAGTCATCCGTACAGTCTTTGCTAAAATATATCATAGCTTTAAATTGCATTCTTTTCATTCTTAATAACAAGTTGTAAAAGTTATTTCAATATCCTGACTTCTGTACTTTTTAAAATATATGATTTTGCAAATATTTTCATTCGCTCTCATTTGTTATTTCACTCATTTTTTAAGAGTAAAAGCTTTTGCATTTTTTATTAAGTTGAGTTTATATTATTTTCCTTTAGGAATTCTATTTTTAAAACTATACAAAAATATTTGCCTATACTGTAGTTAATAGATTTATGTAAGAACCAACTGATTCAACCCAGAGCCCAGGCTCAGCATGCAACCTGCAGCAGAACTCCCTGCAAAGAGGCTAGAGGCAAGACCCACCCAGCTGATTCAGGAACAGAACATCTTGCCAGAGTGGCACAGAGGGTTCAACTCCTCTGTGCTGCAACTGAAGGAGTAGAGCACAGCAATCAGATCCAAGCCACACCCATTTGGATGACTTTGAACTTGATAGGTCCAGACCTGGTGCTAAGGTAATAACTCTATCTAAGCTCTACCCCAAAGGTCAGAAGACAGTGCTGTAGAAACTGACAAAGAGAAGGAACAAAATGCAGTCTCAGGCCCCAAGCCCACCCAAAACAAATGCAGAAGACACTAGCATAGAAGAAATTAGAAATCACACACCTGAAATCTCTGAAATAATAGCATCTGAAGTAAAGAAAAAACTACAAAAATGTACAGAGGAAATCAGATCAGAAATAATTTCTCAAGTAAAAAAATGAAATGATAACTATACTGAAAGAAGTACTGAGTGCTTCTAAAAAAAGGCACTGATAAAAAAATAGAGCAGAATATGAAAAAGATGGAATCCTTGAATAAGCAATATAGGAAAGAAATAGAATGCATAAAGCAGATCCAAAGTGATATACAGGAATTTAAAACTTCAATCACAAGCTGGCAAAACCATTTGAATGAAAGTGAGAACAGACTTTCAGACCTTAAAGACACCATTGCAGCTAGTGAAAAAGTAAGAAAAGATCTGTTAGAAACAACTAGGATGCAGAAAAAATGATTCATTCCTGCAAGATGTGTATAACCTGATATAAGATTGCTACTGTTTTACAGAAATCTTTAATGACCTTTTAAGTGGGTTCATCCAATATATTTTACATAGTCATGCATAATTATCATTTTGAGAGCTCTTTATTCTTCATCCAGGAGCATACAGCAACTACTCTTGCCTTCTGAATTATGGTCTTTGTTATTCCCTACATGCTATGTCTGGAGGTATTAGA
>NW_004524700.1:7725327-7734177 GCF_000260255.1 Octodon degus | reverse complement strand
CTGTAAATTTTTCATTTTATTTAGGACAATTTTTATTGTTATATTCATTTAAATTTATAAATAATATATTTACAATGTGCAATCTATTATTAATCTCATGTAATGTATTCATTTCAGAAATAATACTCTGAAAATCAGTGTCTATTTCTATCTTTCACATTTCAATATTTGTCTACAATTTTCAATATGATATGTAATTATTGATTTTCAATAAAGTTAATAAAAAAAGACCTGTGTTGCTAATTAAAACTTTCAGCCTTAATTGGTGATCTCTGGCTCTTAAATCAACCTAAAAATAACCAGAAGGGTTTTTTCCTATCAAGGTTATTATCATGAATGAAGTTGGATATGTCAAAGCCTTTTGTACTTAGATGATCATATGCTTTCTATCCTTCTATTTATGTAATGTATTACACATTTATTGATTTATGTGTGTTGAACCATTCTTGCATCTCTAGGTTTTCAAAGAAGTTTCTAATTATTTGTTTGCTAGTATGTAGAAATGTATCTTCATTTCAAATTAATTTTAGAATTTAAAGTTAATTGATTGATTTAAAGTTAAGTATATTTGTGTAGTGATATAAGTAAGGATTAGAGTTTTGCCTTCAAAAATAGATTTCTAGGGCTGGCCAAATAGCTCAGCTGATTAAAGCACCTGCTTAGGCAGACTCAGCAGCAGGTGTTTCGATCACCAGCCTGCCTTGCTGACTCCCCCCGCCCCCGCCCCGAGCACTCAGAAGGCGATTGAGACTGGGCATGGTGGCACACGCCTGTAATCCCAGATCTTTGGGAGGCTGTACATAGGCATATCACTACGAGTCTGACCTACATAGTGAGACCGTGTAGGCATTTACTAAAAAATACAATAAATAAATAAGAATAGATTTCTAATTGACCAAGTACATTTTTGAAAATAATACTCTTTTTCCATGTCCCACCTAATTGCCTTGGTACTTTTATCAAAAATCAACTGGCAATCATATAATGAATTTTTAGGTAAGTTTGATGTATAGTGTGAGATAAGCTACATCCATTATTTTGCAAATACTTGTCCTAGCATCACTTGTTGAAAGGATTTTGTTTCTGTTTTGTATTGTTTATTTATTGCATCATTGTTGAAAACCAATTGATTACAAATGGAAAGATTTATTTACAGTCAATTCTATTCCATTAATCTATATGCCTGTTGTTGCATCCATACCATATTGTATAGATAATGGTATTTTATAGTAAATTTTTATATTGGCAAGGTAATTTTTTTTGCTTTAATTTTCTCTTTCAAAACTAGCTTTATTGTCTCATTCACTTGTATTTCCATATATGCTTTAGGGCCAGCTTCAGTTTCTATAAAGGTCTCTTCTGAGAATTTGATAAGGATTGATTGAATCTATAGATGAAACTAGGAAATGTGTTATGTTAATAATAGTAAGTTTCTTATTATGAACATAGACTCTGCACTTCAGATCAACTTTTACCTTTGCACTTAAAGATTCATCTCAGTATATACAAGTTTTCTTATGTTTCCATTGTTTTATTTCTAAGTATTTTATTCTTCTTGATGTTAAATTGAGGGGATTATTTCCTTTTTTGTTAAACATTATTTTAACTAATACATGCAAACAAATGTTGTGCATATTTATTATGCACAATGTGAAGTTTTGATGCCTGCATATCTTGTGTAATGCTTAAACTGGGTTAAATAAGTAATTTTCTTAATTCCAACTTCTAATTGTCTATTGCTAGTATGTGCAAATAAATCTTGGTCTTCATTTGAAATTAATTGTTGCATTACTAGTTGCTTTTTAATCATAAGGGATAATGAGGCCAAACACCTACACTGCTGTCCTGGCTTTCCTCTCTCCATTAAAATGTTATAAAGGGAAGAACTTCAGCAATGAAATTTGGGATTGCAATAGCCCAAGGTTCATGCACCCTCACTGCTGTGCCAGTAACAGTATGGAAAGCATGGATGCTTTTGAAGTAGCCAAGATGCCAAAGTGGGAGCATGGGCACAATCAATGTCAAAGTGCCTCCAGGGTATAGTAAGCGCTACTTCTCCATGGCAGCCTAGCCAATACCCAAAGCATAGACACACAAAAGCCATCTTCAATTTGGGATGCAGAATGTGAACAAATGCCACTTGACAATTGCTCTGGAGTTTGCGGTGGTAAATTTTGGTAGCTGCTTTTGCATCATTCATACAAGATGTAGGTGAGATGCTAATTTATGAAAATAGTTCCTCTTTGAATTCCAATATTATTTTTTAAAGCTGCTTAATATGAAGGAAATGCATGTTACACTAATTATAAATAAATGCCTTCATTGAGATTAAGAATATTTGTGTGACAGTATTAAGTCAAAGTTCATGTTGTAAAGTAGCAATTATAGTGGATTTGGAAAAATAGCGATCATATTTATCATCCTACTAAATGATTAGTTATACACCATGTTAACCATGGACATATTTAAATTGTTAGTTTATGGATAGTTTCATGTCTTTTTTCTTTTCATAACTTATCTTTAAAAATTTCTAACATGAAAGCACATATTTGTAATATAAACTCACCAATTCCTCAAATTTCAGCAATTACATTGTTTGTATAAAAATATGAAAATTTAAGGTTAGGAGGCTAGCTCAGCAACATAAACACTGGCCTGGCAAACACAAAGTCCTGAGTTCAATTCCCAGGACTCCCCCCTCTAAAAAAAAAGACAACTAAAAGTTTAAATTAAGCTTCACATTAATATACCATATGTGTATATATCTTTCCAAGATAAGTCTACTCTATAAACTTGTATACTTTATACTAATGCAATTTTGATATAATACAATTTTAAAAATAGGGGCCAGGGAGATAGCTCAGTAGAATAAGTGCTTGCCTGGCAAGCGCAAGGGCCTGAGTTCAATCCCCAGTTCCTCAATAATAATAATAATAATAATAATAATAATAATAATGACTTTTTATCTTATTTATTTATTTACTTAGAACAGTTCTCACTATGCAGCCTGGACTTGTAGTAATTCTCTTGTCTCAGCCTCCCCAGTGCTGGGCTAAGACACGTGCACTAGTTTTGTGGCAGGCACAGCACACCCGGGGTTCCAGGGTCAGCACAGCATGTGGTACCGGGGACTGAACCTGGGTCCTTGAACTTGCCAGGCAGGAGCTTAGGCCACTGAGATATCTCCCTAGCCCCTAATATAACTCTTTCAACATCATGATAATTTCCTTTTAACAATGATGTTATCAGTGAGACAATCTCATAGTACAGCCAGATTTAGTGTAGATCAAAAATCCATGTGGAAGGGGCTGGTGAGATGGCTCAGTGGTCTAAAGCACCTACTTAGAACAAGCTTAGCAAAGCACAGGGACCGCAGTTCAATCCCCCAGCACCACATGCCAGCCATCTCCCCCCCCACCCCCACCCTCGGTGGACTGAGCTGGCCACACACACACACACACACACACACATAAATAAATAAAAATTTTTTTAAAAAAATCCATGTGGATCACACTTCAAGAATCAGTGGGTGGTGGGGGCAGTGAGATAGCTCAGTAGTCTAAAGTGCCTGCTTAGGTAAGCTTAGGCAGGTGCAAGGGACCAGTGTTCGATCCCCGGCATCACGTGCCACACCAGCCCCGCTCTCAGGGTGGGCTGAGTGGGGAAAAAAGAAAAAAGAAAAAAAGAAAAAGAATCAGTGTTGAAGTAGAATGATCAGCTATATTACTCTTTCCAGGAACTTTCTCTGTTATAAAATATATATGTATATATTCTTATATTCTCATTCCCTCCCTCCTCCCCTTCCTCGTTATCTCCTTGCCTGCCTTTGCCTTTCCTTCTCCCTCTCCTTCCTCTCCCATTACCTGATTTAGCTACTTGTTTATACTATTACTGAACAAACAGCTTGTATTTCCCAATCATCACATCAATCTGCTCTTCCCTAAATGTAACTGTAGCCTACAAAGTTGGAATTATACCAACATTGTAGTAATTCATACCTTCATTTACAAGACTGCTGTGACAACCTCGGGAATATCAATTTAGAAAAGCCTCTCTGTACAATGTGCACAAAATAATAATAGATCCTTGATCTATAACGACATCTGTCTTTGAAGAACCTGTGCTATTCACAAGTTTTTGATTTACAATCCTTCATTACTGCTACTTATGGCCAGGTGCCCAGAATGATGACTTTTAAATTGTATAATTCAATTCTACAAAGCCCTGTTACACCCAGAAGGTACTGTGCTCTTCAGTTATATTACAGACTGTAAATGTGAGAATAACGAGTGTCAGACATTAAACACAGGCAAGATATTTGGAACTAACTTATAGCTGTGCATTCAAAAACTCTTATGAAATGAATACTATATTTTAGCACTATACTGTAGGATGAAAAACTGCTATGTGAAAGACCTACCAAAACTCATAGATATGGACTAGAATGGCTTTTGCATAAAAGGATTGTTCTTTGGGGATCCAGGGGCAGAATGTTATGGTTTGTGTCTAGGTGTCCCCCAAAGCCTCATGCAGTCTTGGGGCGGCTTCTGGAGTTTGTGATTGATTATGGTGAGTGTGTATGCTGCACCTGCCCTGGGGCAGGTAATTTGCACTACACTGTAAGGTGGGAAGAGAAGCTAGCTGCTTGAGCTGCTGTTACTTCTCCATTGCACTCTTGCTCTTTGCCATCATCATGAAACGTTGTTCTCTACCATGTTCCACTCTGTCTTGGAGCCAGCTGAGTATGGACTGAAACCGCCAGTAACTGTGAGCTCAATAAATTTTTCCTTCCTTCAAAAAAAAAGACCTGCCACACAAAAACCATCATGAATATATCAGATGGAGCCAGGGAGATAGCTCAGTGGAATAAGTGTTTGCTTGGCAACTGAAATATATAGTCAAATAAAGTTGAATTTATTGGTCTACTCAATTAAATAAACCATGCACTGCAGAGAATCATGATGCTTCATATGAGAAGAGTATTAATAATGCTGTGTTGGAGATTTCCTGGCACCATGTAAAAAATTTAGAGGACTCTGGGTGGTCTGCGGGACTCTGGTGAGCTTTAAACCTTTGCCCCCAGTACACAGGCATGGAGCTTGTGCTGGCAGTGGTCCAACCTTTTAAGAACTTAAGAGAATTCTGGGTGGTCCATGGGATCCTGGTAAAACCAGCCAACAACAACCAGCTACACTGAATCTTTGTTGAGTATCAGCCAATTGCCCCACTAGTAGTGAGAGACTTGGTGAGTCCTATACTGAACTTTGCTGTAGCAGAAACCTTACTGACACATGCCTCACCACTGCTAAGTCTGGATGATTATTGGGAGCTTCAAAAATGCCAAAACACAGGAACAAAAGGCAATGTCAATACTCTAGCCTACGCAGAACAAATCCAGGAGACAAAGACGTACAAGAACTTTGAAATCACACACTTGAAGTTTTGGAAATGATAGCAACAGAAGCAAAGAACAAGTCTGTCAGTCTGTAAAGAAATAAGATCAGAAACAATCTCTGAAGTCAAAAAAGAATTGATAACAATCATGACAACAGTTATGAGATAATTGCTCAGCACAGCTAAAGAAGACAGATTAAAAAAATAGATGAGAATAGAAAAAATGATGGAAACCCTAAATGAACAATAAAGGAAAGAATTAGAATGCATGAAACACATTGAAACAGATATCTAAAAAATCAAGAACTTCATTGAAAGCTGGCAAAACTGCTTGAAAGAAACTGAAGATAGACTTTCTGACCTCAAAGACAGAAGTACAGCTAATGTACATAAAAGAAAAGATCTTATAATAACAAGAACCTAGAAAATAACAATTCAGCAGACACAAAAATGACACAGAAAGTAATATAAGAATAATAGGTGTCAATGAAGCAGCAAGAGACTGCACAAATAACATTTAAAGACCATTTGCAGAAGTACCATTAGAAAATTTTCCAAATATGAAAAAAACCTGACATACAGGTGAGCAAGACATATAGAACTCCAAACAGCCATAATCAAAATAAACCTACACCTAGACACATAATAAGATCTCAGATATTCACAAAAAGACTAGAATATTAAAATCTGCTAGGAAAAAGAGACAGATTACATACAATGGAAAGCCCATAAGAATCGCTGCAGATTTCTCAACACAAACCATCAAAATCAAGAGCCTGGAGTAAAGTACTTCAGGTCCTGAAAGAAAATAACTTCCAACCCAGATTGCTGCACCTCACAAAATTATCTATCAAATATAATGGTGAAACAAGATCCTTCCATGACAAAGAACAATTGAAGAAATTCACAACCACCAAACGAACCCTACAAAGAATAATGACAGGATAGTCTAAAAAGAGACAGAAGTGACAATAGCTTCAAGAACAACAGAAAGAAAACCACCAAACAGAGCAAGTAATTAAAATGAGAGAAAATTACAGAACCTGTAGCAGGAAAATAACATGAGCCAGTATGTATCAGTTATAACTATCGATGTAAATGGCCTCAACTCACAAATCAAAAGAAACAGACTAATAGAGTGGACTAAGCAACAAAACTCAAAAATATGCTGCATACAAGAAACACATTTAACTCAAAAGGGAAGTTATAGACTAAAAGTTAAAGATGAGGGCTGAGGAGATAGCTCAATAGAATAAGCACTTGCCTGGCAAGTGCAAGGGCCTGAGTTCAATCTCCTGTTCTGCAAAAAAATAAACGAATAAATAAAAGTCAAAGGATGGAAAACAATTCTCCATGCCACAGGAAATCAGAAAAAAAGCAGGGGTAGCTATTCTGGTTGCTGACAAAATCAACTTCAAACCAAAAAACATTCAAAGAGATAAAGAACATAACTACATACTTGTAAAGTAAAAACTGCAAGAGGAAGAGATAACAATTATAAATACATATGCACCAAATGTACGGGCACCCACCTACATAATACAAATTTTCACAAACACAGAAAATCAAATGAGCAATAATACAATTGTAATGGGTGACTTTAACATGCCACTGTCACAAAGAAATAGATCAACTAGGCAAAACATCATCAAAGGAATAACAGGAATAAACCAAACTTGTTAAGAAATAAACTTGCTAGACCTTTACAGAGTGTTCCACCAAGTAACAACAGAATATACATTCTTCTCAGCTCCACATTGGACATTCTCCAATACAGACCAAATATTAACAGACAGAGAATTCTTAAGTAAATGCAAATTAATGGAAATTGTCCCATGCATACTACCTGACCACAGTGCAATCAAATTGGAAATTATTGACAAAGCAAACTACAACACCATAAGCGTATGGAAATTAAACAACCTCATGAACAACAAATGGGTCACAGATGAAATTAAAGAAGAAATAAAAAATATGTACAAATAAAAATACAGAAACAACATATCAAAACATATGGAATTCAATGAAGGCTACCTTAAGAGGAAAACTTATAGCAATAAATTTGCATATTAGGAATATAGAACAAAGGGCCTGGGAGATGGCTCAGTGGAATAAGTGCTTCCCTGGCAAGCGCAAGGGTCTCAGTTCAATCCCCAGTTTCGCAAAAAAAATAAATAAATAAATAAAAACAAATGCCAGTACCACAACAAAAAGAACCTTACTCTGTTAAAAAGGAATATAGAACAAGCCCAAATAAATGATCTTATGTTGCAACTCCATCTCTTAGAACAAGAACAAGTCAAGCCCAAAGCCCAAAGATAGGAGGAAATTTTAAAGATTAAAGCAGAAATTAATGCAGTTGAGACAAAGAAAACAAAACAAAGAATTAATGAATCAAAGAGCTGGTTCTTTCAAAACTTAAATAAAATTGATAAACCATTAGAAAACCTCATCAAAAAAGGAAAAAATGTATATTCAAGCAATAATGAGTGAAAAGAGTGAAATTACTACAGATACTGTAGAAATTCAGAAAATCACCAATAGCTACGTTGAAACTCTTTCTCTTACAGGATGGAAAGCATAGAACAAATGGATGGATTCTTAGATAGTTACAAATTGCCAGAATTGAATCAAGATCTAAAAATTCTGAATAACACAATATTAAACAATGAATTGAAAACATAATAAATCACTTAACAACAAAGTCAAGTCCAGGTCCTGAAGGATTTATAGCTGAATGCTACAAGAAATTTAGAGAAGTTTTAATCCCAATACTCCTCACACTCTTCAATAAATTGCAAAGGAAGCAATATGCCCTAACTCATTTCTGGAGGCAAATGTTACAGTGATACCAAAACCAGAGAGAGATGCAGCCAAAAAAGAGAATTACAAGTCAATCTCCCCCATGAACATAAATGCAAAAATCCTCAATAAAATACCACAGAATAAAATTTATCAGATCATCAGGAAGATTATATGCCATCACCCAGGGATTCAAGGATGGTTCAACATACACAAATCTATACATGTAATAAATCATAAATAGAGACAAAAATAAAAACCACATGATCATCTAAATAGATGTAGAAAAAGCATTTAACAAAGGCCAACACTACTTAATGATCAAATTTGGAATAGGTGGCCTATACCTCAATTTGATAAAAGCCATCTATGACAAACCAAAGCCAATATCATTTTAAATGGAGAAAAACTGAAAGTTTGTACTCTAAAATTAGGTACAAGACAAGGTTGTCCACTGTCACCACTGCTCTTCAATATAGTTTTGGAAACACTAGTAGGAGCCATTAGAAAATAGAGAGAGAGCCAGGGAGATGGCTCAGTAGAATAAGCGTTTCCCTGGCAAGCACAAGGGTCTGAGTTTAATCTCTGGTTCTGCTGAGAGAGAGAGAGGGAGAGAGAGAGAGAGAGAGAGAGAGAGAGAGAGAGAGAGAGAGA
>NW_004524700.1:7723342-7725116 GCF_000260255.1 Octodon degus | reverse complement strand
ATGCACTAAACGAAAGTCAAAGTGGAATAAAGATCTAAATATTAAAACTGAAGTATTAAATCTCCTGGAAGAGAAAGTAGGGGAAATCTTGAAGACAGAAGTAGGCAGAGTTCATGAACAAAAACCAAACTGCTTGGGAAATACCTCAAAGAATCAACAACTGGGATCTCATCTTCTTAAGAAGTTTCTGCATGTCAAAAGAAATCACCAACAGAGTAAAAAGACAACACACAAATTGGGAAAAAAATCTAAACCAACAGTCACTCAGGCAAAGGACTTCTATCAAGAATATGTAAAGAACTAAAAAGCATTAGGCCCACAAAATTCAAAGACCCAATACAAAAATCGGCATCTGAGATGAATATACACTTCAAAAATGAAGCAACACAAATGGCAAATAAATACACGAACAAATGTTCCACAGCACTAGTCATTTGAGAAATGCAAATTAAAACGATACTGAGATACCATCCACCCCAGAAAGAATGGCTATCATAAAGAAATCAACTCCTCCTAAAAAAATAAAAAATCAATCAATTAATAACAGATGCTAGAAAGACTGTGGGGAAAGGGAACTCTCCTCCGTTGTTGGGAATGTAGACTGGTATCACCACTATGGAAATCAGTGTGAAGACTCCTCAAAAAGTTAGGATTGGAAGTCCCATTCAACCCAGATATTCCTCTTCTGGGTATTTTTCCAAAAGGACTGAAAACATCAGACCACACTAATATAAGTGCAACCATGATTATAGCAGCACAATTTGTCATATCTAAATCTTGAAAAGAATGCAAATGCCTGTCACCTAAAGAATGGATAAAAAATGTGGCAGTTTTTTTGCAAGGGAGTATTACTCATCAATAAAAAAGGATAAGCTCAAGGTTTTCATAGGTAAATGGATATAACTAGAGTCTATACTTATAAATCTGACCCACATGGCTAAACATTGTAGTCTCCCTGGCATAAGAATCTCAAAGAATAAATAAAACTGTGAGATATAATAGATACAGTAAAACAGAAAAAAGTGAACGTAAGGAATAAACAACTAAGGTGATGAAAAGGAGAAAGAAGGAAGAAACGCAGAAAGGGGAAATAACCATGTAAGCATATACTTAAGACAAGAGAAGGGGCTGGGGAGATGGCTCAGTGGAATAAGTGCTTCCCTGGCAAGCGCAAGGGCCTGAGTTTAATCCCCGGTTCCACAAAAAAAAAAAAAAAAAAAAGACAGGAGAGATGATCATACTGCTGATTTCTGTTGGGTTTTCAAAGGTAGAAGTTAATGTTTAAAACATTTGCTTTGACCAAATCTATATGTTAATGTTTGTAATACAAGCAACTTCATTAAAGACAGCGATGTGTAACATAACAACCGTGGTTGAACAACTTTCATCTTGTTCTTTTAAATGTGTATCATCTCTAATATCTCATCTATTATTTTTATACTTATTATAGATTGTGTCCAGTTGTTCCTCCAAAGCTGCATGCACTCATAGGTGGCTTCCGGAGTAGTGATTATTTCATGATCCAGTGCTAAGAGTATGGCTGTGAGTGCCCTGGGGCAGATACTCTGCATTATAATGTGAGAAGGAGAGAGAGGCTAGCTAGCTGTCTGAGCTGCTGCTGCTGCTGCTGCTGCTTCTCCCTTTGCTTTCTTGCTATTTGTTGCTGCCATGAACAGCTACTCTCTGTCATGTGCCACTCTGCCTTTGAGTTAGCTGTATGGACTGAAACCTCCACTGACTGTGAGCTAAACAAACCTTTCCTTCCTTCATTTTA
>NW_004524700.1:7704291-7721317 GCF_000260255.1 Octodon degus | reverse complement strand
GTTTCTCAATAAAATTAATTTTTTTTTTGGTGGAACCGGGGATTGAACTCAGGCCCTTGTACTTGCCAGGGAAGCACTTATTCCACTGAGCCATTTCCCCGGCCCCAATAAAATTAATTTTAAAAATTACAGTACCAAAAAAATTTGGTGATAATAATATATAATATAGCAACCATCAATACATAATATAACAACCATCAATAATTTTTTCTTCTTGTTTTGAAGTTCTGTACCATGTTATTGTTCTATGTTGCTTTGTTTTTTGTCTTTGTTCTTGTTATTTGTTTGGGGTATTCTTTGTTTCCTCTTAAAAGAAGAAATGATAACCATCATGAAAAAATTGCTCATCACATCTAAAAGAGATATAGATTAAAAAGAAGAATAGAGGTAATTATAATAATGATGGAAACTACCAGTCAGGGTTTTGCTAGAGGGCTAGATATAATACAAAATATCCAAATGTATAAGAAATTGCAAGATTGGCTTATGATGGTTAGCCATAGAGTTGGAAGAAGGTGACTGCAGAGGGCATTGGCACACTGGAGACTAAAGGATTCAGTCAAAGATCTGCAGCTCACGGTGATGTTCCATGCAAGTCCGTATAAGGAGGCTAATGGGTCTGATGGAAGGCTGATAAGTCTATACTGGAAGGCTAAATGATCCAAGGAAGAAACCAAAGAATCTACCCTACAAGCCAGGAGATGACAGGCTGACTGTGAAGACCAGAGCTCCTCTCAGAAAATGGAACCCTCCATCCTTCCTCAATTCCTTTTTATATCCTTTAAATAATAAGTCAATTCCACACTCTAGGGTGTGGAATGCTGAACTGATATAGTTAAGCTTCCAACTTTCAAGTTGGCACATCTTATCAACTACTACAGAAACATTGAAAGAACAATACAGAAAAGAATTGCATGCATGGAACAGAGTTAAACAGATATCCAGAAAATTAACAACTTCATTGAAATCTGGCAAAATCTCTTGAATGAAACTGAAGATAGCCTTTCAGACCTTAATGAGAGCATGCAACTAGTGAATGTGAACAGAAAGTTCTCTTTAAAATAACAAAGAGCAAGGAAGTAACAATTTACAGGTGATAAGATGATGCAATTAAAACAATATAAGACTAATAGGTGTCAAAAAAAACAGAACAACATAAATTACATAAAAAGACTATATGCAGAAGTAGAAGCAGCAAGTCTCCAAGCCATGGTAAAAGAATCTGAGATACAGAAAAATGAGGCATATAGAAATCCAATTAACCATAACCAGAATAAATCTACACCCCCAGACACATAATAGTCAAGATCCCAGAAATTCAGCAAAAGAACAGAATATTAAAAGCTGTTAAAGAAAAGGAACATATCACCTATGGTTGAAAATCCATCAGAATAATGGCAGATTTCTTAACATAAAACATCTATTAGGAGGCCTGTCAAGGCAGCACGGCTACATGGCGTTCAGGTTTTGGTATGAACAGGATTCAGATTCACATCTTGCCGATCAACAGTGAGAGGATTGCGCCGCTGCCCAGGGTCCAGGAGCCCTAGACTTGCTCCTTCACACATCGCCCATGCTCGTGTCCCACCTGGAAGGACAGGAGTTCTGCATTAAGCATATCCTCAAAGACAAGAAGGCACCCTTCAAGCAGTGCTGTTACATATCCATGAAGAATGGAAAGAGATGTCCCAGTGCTGCCCAAAAGCCAGAGAAGAAGTATGGTGTGTCGTTCTGTACTGAACATGCCCAAAGAAATGCTCTTAGCACTGCATGCTCAGAAGAAGACCAACCCAGGACCTATGGAGGAAGCACTCTTGTGCCAGCTGAGTTCCTATGCAAAGACAGAGCTGGGGTCTCAGACTCCAGAAGGTATCCGTAGTGAAGCCAGCCGAATACTAGGTGAAGACAGCTGGAGTGATGGGGACCAGGATCTCATTACTGTGGATCAGACATGGAGAGGTGACCCTGACAGTGAAGCTGATAGCATAGACAGTGATCAAGAAGATCCCCTGAAACATGCTGGTGTCTACACAGCAGAAGTGCCCCTGATTATGCGTGAGAAATTAGTTCATTTGCAGTCTTTGTACATAAATCAGCTTAAACAACTTCAGCATCTGCTCAAGGAGAAGCAGTGCTGGTACTTATATAACTGCAGAGTGGAACATGAAGCTCTAGGCAGCAATCTCCTGACTGGCTCAAAGGGACTTTTAGCCAAAGAACAAGAGATCTTAAAACAAAATGTCTCTGTTGATATCACCAGCATTATGGAGTAGAAGCCTTACTATACAGGCAACTGAAGGAATGCAGAATGCTTCATAGCATGCAGTCCAGTAAGAGGTGTTCAGCCTTTGTGGGCAATGTGCACTGTTCCAGTCAGTCTCTTCCAATGACCAGACACTGCCTTACCCATATTTGTCAGGATACGAATCAAGTTCTCTTCAAATGCTGTCAGGGATCTGAAGAGGTTCCCTGCAACAAGGCTATCCCTGTAAGCCTTTCTGAGGATCCCTGCTGCCCACTGCATTTCCAGCTGCCTCCTCAGATGTTTAAGCCCTAGTAGGTACTGTCTATGCCAGATGGCCTGAAAGCCGACCCCATGGACCTGTGCTGGAGTGCTGCTGAGCTCCAGCCCACTGAGAGTTTACCACTGGAGTTTGGTGATGACTTGGATGTTGTAGGTAATGGTATGCAGTGCCCTCCTTCACCCTTGCTTTTTGATCCTTCTCTAACCCTTGAAGATCATTCAGTCAACGAATTTGCTGAAGGCTCAGTAGATATATTGAATGTCCTCCTCCAGTTCTTCAGATGGCCCTTACACCACCTCATGTTCTGTATTCATCTTAGCATAGGACATATTTAAGTGAGAGTTTGGACCAGGACACTAGGGCCAAATGCAGATGACTGGAGATGGATGCAGACCCCAAGGATCTCAAAATGCTGTGAAAAATCTTTGCACCATTGCCTCAAAGTGGATTGGCTACTGCGAATGGGAAGTCAGAATCTACTGCTGTCAGTTAACAGTTCTAGGAACCATTTGATTTGATCAATTTGAAATTCCCACTCCTCAAAGAAGTAGCTCTGATCATCTTTTATATAAATGGGGCAACTTTGCCTTGTTTTCCTTCTGGGTTAGAGTTGTAATTGAATAAAAGCTAAAATTGGGTAAAATGGATCAAATGTGTGCAAGTTGTGGGGTTCTTCCCACTCTGGGCCAGGAGGAGAGGTATCCCTATCTCTGGGATTCAGTGAATGCTTAGGACTTTGCCTAATGGGAAAGACTTCTTTGGAATGATACTTCCTAAGTTGTGGGCAAGAATCCACATAGATGGCTAGGTGGGAGCCTGTGTTTAAGAATGGTGCCTTTGAAATATTGGTCCCATCGTCTGATTCTCTACCCAGAGGCCTACATCTTAGCCTTTTTTCGTTACATCCACTTAACCTGGTCTGAACCCTTTTCCCAACTGAACTCTAAATATCCCACAGGACTAGGCCTTCTTAAATAACTGTCTTCTAAGATATGTAAATTTTGGCGGTGGAAATATTTTACATATTTTATGTAAAATATGGTAAAATTTATTATACATAATTTCTATTAAATGTTAAAGAAGGGCTGGAAACAGCACAGTGCCTGAATGCCAAATGCGAGGTCCTGAGTTCGGTTCCCGGTATAAAAAAACAAAACAAAACAAAAAAAAGTTAAAACTTTAAAATATATATATATATTCAAGTCAAGAAGAGCTTGGAGTGAAGTATTTCAGGTCCTGAAAGAAAACAACTTCCCACACAAGTTGATGTACCCTGAAAAACTATCTGTCAAAAGTAATGAAGAAATAAGATATTTCCATGACAAAGAACAATGGCCCCAGAAACTCAGGAAAAAAGCCAGAGTAGCTATTCTGTTCACAGATAATATAAACTGCAAACCAAGAATGATCAAACGAGGTAAATAAGGTCAATACATACATTTAGGGGAAAATGCAAGAGGAAGAGATAACAATCATAAATATGTATCCACCAATGTAGGAGCACACAACTATATAAAACCTCAAGAATAACAACAGAAAGGAACCACCAAGCACAGGAAGCAATTAAACAGAGGGGAAAACTAGGGAACATCTGATGTGGATCAGGAAAATAACATGACAAAGTTAGGCCAATACATATCAGTTATAACCATCAATGTAAATAGCCTCAATTCCATAATCAAAAGAAGCAGACTGGCAAAGTAGAAAAAGAAACAAATTTCAATAATATGCTGTTTACAAGAAACACATTTAACTCAAAAGGAAATTCATAGACTGAAAGTCAAACGATGGGGAAAAAAAAAACTGCATGCCCAAGGAACCAGAAAAAAGCAGAGGTAGCTATTCTGTTCACAGATAATATGAATTGCAAACCAAGAATGATCAAAAAAGTTAAATAGGTCACTACATACATTTAGGGGAAAACTGCAGCAGGAAGAGATAACAATCATGCATATGTATCCACCCAATGAAGGAGCACACAACTATATAAAACAAATATTAATAGAGATGAAAATTCAAATAAGCAATAACAATATTGTAACGGGGAACTTTAATAACTGATTGCTGCAAAAAGATAGATCAACTAGGTGTAAAATCATCAAAGACATAACTGAACAAAACCAAACTTGTGAAGAAAGGTACTTAGTAGACCTTTACAAAGTGTTTCATGAAATAACATGACAATACATTCTTCTGAGCTACACAGGGGACATTCTCCAACACACACTAGCACATAGAAAGAATATGCTTAAGTAAATGAAAACAAACTGAAATTATCCCATGGATGTTAGCTCACCATAGTGCAATGAAACATTAAATTATTGACCAAAGAAATCGCAAAAACTCCATACACACATGAAAACTAAATAACATCCTCCTGAACAATCAGTGGGTTGCAGATGAAATTAAACAATATTTACAGTCAAAAAATTATATAAGTATAATTTACTGGAACCTGTGAGATGCAATGAAAGTAGTCCAAAGAGAAAATTTAATATCTGTCCATATTATCTGACCATACTGCAATGAAACTGGAAATTATTGACAAGAGAAACAGCAAAAACTATATAAACACATGGAAACTAAATAAAACCCTCCTGAACAATGGGTCACAGATGAAATAAAGAAGAAATTAAGCAGCATTTATAATCTGACAAAAATGCGGATACAAATTAAAGGAACCTGTGGGATGTAATGAAAGCTGTCTTAAGAGTAAAATTTATAGCAATAAATTCTTACATCAGGAAAACAGAAAGAACCCAAATAAACAATCTAATTCTGCACCTCAAATCCCAAAGAAGAGCCAGTCAAGCCCAAAGAAGGCAGGAAATTATAAAGATCAGAACAGAAATAAATGCAATGGGTTTGAGGAAAACAATACAAAGAATTAATAAGTCAAAGACTTGGTTCTTTGAAAGAATAAATAAAACTGATAAATCCCTATGCAAACACATTTAAAAAGGACAGAAAAAGTTCAAATTCACATAAAAAGGGTAAAATCACTACAGACCCTATAAAAATTCAGAAGATTATCAATACTTATTTCCAAAATCTTAATCTCAAAGGATGGAAAATACAGAAGAAATGGACAATTTTCTAGATACATGTGAACTACCAAAGCTGAATCAAGAAAATATAAAAATTCTGAATGACCCAATATAAGTCAAAGAAATTGTAAATGTAATTAAAAACCTACTAACAAAGAAAAGCCCAGGTCCTGATGGATTGACAGCTGAATTCTACAAGAAATATAGGGAGGAGCTCATGCCAACTCTTCTCAAATTCTTCAATGAGATTGAAAGGAAAGCAGTTCTACCAAACACATTCAGGGAGGCAAGTATTGCTCTGATACCCAAACCAGAGAAAGACCCAACTGAAAAAGAGAACTATAGGCCAATCACCCTAATGACCATAGATGTGAAAATCCTTAATAAAATACTAGCAAATAGAATGCAGCAAATCATCAAGAAGATTATACAGCATGACCAAGTACAATTCATCCCAGAAATTCAGGAATGGTTTCATATATGCAAAACCATAAATGGAACACACCATATCAACAGAATCAAAGACAAAAGTTACATGATTATCTCAATAGATGCAGATAAACCTTTTAACAAAGGCCAACAGTCATTCATGATAGAAAGAAAACACTACAGAAAGTCAGAAATGATGGTCTTTACCTCAACTTGATAAAAGCCATGTACAACAAATCAACAGCCAACATCATACTAAATAGACTTTTTTTTTTTAATTTTAGGGAAGGGTCTACAGGGTGTTCAGTGTCTCACTACTAGACCAGACTCCTATTGGTCCATCTGTTTATAGCCTCCAAGGACCTGGGATTACAGACACACACCACCACACCCCAGTCTCAATTCCTGTCTCAGTGCACCTGGCGGCAGGGCCAGCATGGCAGGCCTGGGGATCGAACCCCCCAGTCCCTGCACCTGCTTGCAGGCACTTTAATCCACTGGGCTATTTGGCCGGCCCCCTAAATTGACAAAAATTGAAAGCCTTCACTTTAAAATCAGGAACACGACAAGGATGTCCACTGTCACCTACTCCTGTTCAATATAGTTCTGGAAATAATAGCCAGAGCAATCAGACAAGAGAAAGAAATAAAAGGAATGATTTGAAAGGAAAAAGTAAAATCATCATTATTTGCAGATGACATGATACTTTACACAGAAAACCCAAAGAACTTCACCAAAAGACTTATAGATTTAATAACCAAATTCAATAGAATAGCAGGATACAAAGTCAACACTCAAAAATCAATAACATTTCTATACACAATGAATGCACAGAAAGAGAAATTATAGCAACCATGCCTTTCCACAATAACAGCCAAATAAAATGAAACACTTAGGAATCAGCTAAGAAAGGAAGTAAAAGATTCATACAATGAAGACTATAGTACTTTGGAAAAGAAGATCAAAAAGGATTTCAGAAAGTGGAAAGGTATTTCTTGCTCCTGCATAGGAAGAACCAACTTTGTGATAATGGCCATCCTCCCAAAATTGTAATACAGATTCAAATCTATCCCAATTAAAATACCATTAATATACCTCATAGATCTAGCAAAAGCATTCCTAAAATTTATCTGGAACCAAAAGAGATCTACAATGGCAAAAGCAGTCCTGGACAACAAAGGTAAGGCAGGAGATTTCACAATGCCTGATTTGAAATTATACTACAAAGCTATTGTGATAAAATCAGCATGGTACTGGCAAAAAAAAAAAAAGATAGACCTGAGAATCAATGAAACAGATGAGAAAATGCAGACACAACTATAAACACACTCAGCTACATTACCTTTGATAAAAGGGCTAAACGTGTTCATTGGAAGTAAGATAGCCTCTTTAATAAATGGTGCTGGAAATGCTGGCTTTCCACATGCTAAAGGCTTAAAATAGACCCATGCCCATCACCATGCACAAAACCACAGTCAAAATCGATCAAAAATTTAAATATTAAAGTTAAACACTAAATCTTGTGGAAGGGGAAGTAGGTAGAAATAGGGATAAATAAAGAGTTCGTTAACAAAAATCAAACTCTCTGGGAAATACTTCAAAAAATCTTTTTGACTGTTATCATCTTTTTAAAAAGTTTTTTCACAGCAAAGGAAATCAGCAACAGAGTGAAAAGAAAAGCCACAACTGGGAAAAAATTATAGCAGACTGTCCTTCAGACAAAAGACTCCTACCTAGAACATGTAAAGAGCTTTTAAAAGTCAGGCCCCCAAAATTCAAAGACCCAATCCAAAAATGGACAACTGAGATGGTTATTAACTTTGAAAAGATATAAATGGTAAATAAATATATGAAAAAAATGTTCAACATCATCAGTCACCTGGGGGCTGCTGAGGCAAGGGATACAGGTGTAAACATTGTACCCTATGTGGAAAGACTGAAAATGTGAAGTCCTGCAGTCAGGAAGCAGGGTTTAAAAACTGTTGAAACAATAAGTGACAACACATTTGTCAATTCTGATTATTTCTTTCTAACTTCATCAATCCTCTAGGCCTTATTCAGATTAGGAAGACATTCCTCTCACTTTTGAAGACACCAGGGGCAACTTCACGCATCAGAATCAATCTCTGGTGTTTCCTAAATATCTGTTGTTCCTGTAGGTGGTTGCAATGATGTGAGGATAAGGTTCAGAAATGATGAGGTCAGACCTTGAGAAGCCAGAGTAAGAAGTTACATAGAAAAATTAGAACATGGATATCAGAATCAGAAATCTCAGAGCTCATTGGCTCAGACTTCTTTTTTATGTTTGTGTTTTATTATATTTATTTTATCTTTTATTAATTCTATTGAGAAATAAATAGCAATGAGACAGCTTCAAAACCAATTAATAGCACAGTGTCAATAATTAATACATTTTATATCATTGTCTTCATAGTGGTTATTCAAATTTCTAAAACAGAAATTTTTCCTGTTTAAAATCTGTTTGCAGTTATCTGGCTTTTTTGAGTATTGTAACAAAGTCTCAGCCAATCCACAGGAACCTACTCCATGGACAGCTTCAAGACTGGGAGATTTTTTTCTCTGCCCTATGTTTCCCTGAGAAGCTACTTAAGGAGACATGGAAACTCCCCTCCAGGCCTCTGAAGTGTTCTTTCTCCATCAAAGCCTGTTCCATGCTTTCAACCATGACCCAGTAAACACATGTCCAACAGTACTTGCTATTGCCCACTCACTTCTACTGAATTCAGTGTAGTTTGTCACACTCCCCTATCAAATGTGGTATCTGGGTTTAGAGAAATCATTACCAAAAAAGCTTAATCCCAGGAATATGGATATTTCTGCCTCTGAAAAATGATGATAGAGATCTTTATTGCTAATATGAAAATTCATTCACAAATCACTGGAGAGACAGAGATGATTACAAAGATGATAGATAGATGATGATGATAGATAGATAGATAGATAGATAGATAGATAGATAGATAGATAGATACATACATACATACATACACACATACATGCATACATACATAGAGAGATAATTTGCTCAACTCAATAATATATCCAGGCAAAGTTTGGAAGACAATCTTTATTGCATATGGCATTTACATGTTGAGCTGAGGCTTGTTTCCCCATCCTTTTTTATACTATTGGCTTTGTCTGTTGCTATCTCTGTGATCGGTCCTTCTCCTTGAGCATGAGAAAATGAGGCAGAGGAGGAAGAAACAAGAAGCTATAAGAGTTCTTTACTTTTATCTAAACTTTTATATTAAAGCTCAGAGTGATGAACATTACAAGGAGTTATTTTCCAAATCAAATAGAGTAATATAAAGGTTCTGGAATATTTCCCAATTTCATGGGAACTCACTTCCCACCTTTACTCAAGAAGGCTTTGTTCATGGGCCAGAGTGAGATCCCAGCTCAGACCAAAGATTCACAGATCCAAAGCCCTTGGTCCCACTGGGTCCTGCTCCCTTCTTCAGCCCAGGCCTGAAGAACTCTCTTTTCCAGGAAGAACTACAGCATTTCCTCTTAAAGCTGAGGAAAGTAAAGTACTGAGAAAGTTCTCAGCCCAAACTGACTAACTTCTCCTTTAAGTAAATGGAGGTCAATTTCCCTTTAACCAAGTATTCTACCAGTTGATGCTGCCACGGAGCCAACAGGTCACCCAGTGAGCTCCACAGTCCCCCTTCTTTTCTCCCCCATGGGCCCTTGTCTCATAAACTCAAAAATCTGTGTGAGTTTTAGGACTTACCTGTCCCAAGAGAAGGCCACACTATCTTCTAGAATCTTCTGGCCTTTGTATATCATTTGCTGCATGAAAATTAAAATTAGGAAAGATACCTCTTAGTTAAGGAAGAAAAGAGCTCTCCTACACCTTAGAAATTCTCTCAATTTCCTGTGGGAGTTGGAAAGCTCAGGAAAAAAATCCTGATTTGTAGTCATATAGATGCTTTGGCAAGAAGCAAGGGGCCCAGTTATCCCCCTTTCCATTTCTCTGAATTGATAAGGCCCCAAATACTCCCTCACAGAGGCCCAAGCCTGGAATGGAGAGATGGTGCTGACTTGGATGTAGCACAGCTCCCACAGCAGATCAATCCCTCACTCACTTCCTTCCTCTGGAGAATGAAACACATAGCCTGGACATTGGCTCCAGGGTTTCTTCCGGACAAGATCTTCCCCTGCGGGTGGCTCCTCCTCACACTCCTTTTCCTCTTGCTTCTGCTCCTGCTTTGCTTCCTGCTCCTCCTCCTGCACCTTCTCTTGGGTGCACTCTGCTTCCACACTTCCTCTGAGCTGAGTCATGGCACGGTGGAAGACATGGCAACTGAAGCCCTCCCTGATGCCATACTGCACGTGCTCCTGGAGAATATCGATGGTGGCAAAGACCCGGCAGCAGGCCATGCACCTGAAACCGCTCTCCACAGACCCCAGCCAGTCAGGAGTCTTGACCCTGGGCATCTCGGTCCTGGCTATCTCCTCAACTGCACAGGACCCTGGTCGGTTGTCTGGCTCAGCCTTTGTTTTGTGTTTGTTCTCCTCCCCCCCAGGCTCATTGTCAAATGGGAGGTTTCTGGAGGAAAGGGCACAGGGAGGAGTGCCTACCTGGAGACCCTCAGGAAGCACTGCTTCTTCCATTCTTGGTTGCTTTCCTGGGGACTCTGATGTCTCCTCTGCCTCACAGGAGACAGCCACGCCATTTTTCATTTTTACCTCTGTGTAGTATATTTTCATACTTGTTTCTTCTTTGTTTATACACACAGAGTTTATACAGGTCTTACAAGATGAACAAGAAGAAAAGGAGATAAGCTTGGGGGCAGAAGGCATTTCTCGTTTTTCAACCTGGACAATGGATGGTTTATCCTTGGGCCCATCTCCTTGCACTCCGTGGATTCCTGGGTAAGTGAATGAAAAATACAAGTACATGCTTGGGGGCTGTAAGAAGCTCAAGAGATGTAAGTGCAAATATGAGCAGTGCAGGAGAGAGAGGCCACAGTGTGATGCAGTTGTGTGATGAACTCAGTACTGGTTGTTCATATTATAGGGTGTGGGTTTTGTATAATTTGGGAGGATACTGGTAGAGTACATATACATAGAAATATAACTGTGTTGGCACAGATTGTAGCATGTGTGGAACAGAGATAGAGTGTGCTACATGGACAGGATCTGTTGGTGGAACATGGGATTCCATGCGTGGGGATGGCATTGTGGGTCATGTGTCTTGGGCAAGTATGTGTTAAGCATGTGTGTATCTGTGGTGTGTGGCTGAAGTGTGAGGTGTGTGTACCTGTGCTGGGCAGACTAGCTGTAGTGCTAGAGGCTCCTGTTAAAGAACTATGTCCAGTAGAAGTCACTGACAAAGGGAGAATTCATGCAGTACCTTTAAAGGTGCTTATCCTAGTCATTTGGTCTGAAACCCCAAACCCAGATCATCTTGGAAATCATTCCAGGGTGCCCAGCCATGGTCACATCAGGGGCCTCGGGTCCTGAGCTAACTTCCTGTCCATGCTCTCCAACAGCTGTTGGTTCTGGCTGGGCCACTCTGCAGAACACTGACCACCTCGACTGCCCAGCTTCCTCAGCAATACACTCAGATTTGTCTATGTCTCCTGCACTGTACCACGGAAGCTCCCAACCAAGGAGCCTCACAATCTGAATATGCTCCAAGAGTCTCACACCCAAGGAACCCTGCACCCTCACTACCATGGATAAGCTTGAGTGGAGAAGAAACATGGTGCTCGGAAGCAGAAGATGTCTCCCCTGCCCCCAGAGTCTGGACTTTGGCCACTCCAGAGCACCCCGGCTGAGAAGCACATCCTGGTAACATTGAAGTTCCTGGAAAAGGTATGAAAGACACAGAGATATGGAAGATTAGGCATGCTTGCTCACCATAAACCTATTCAAAGTATATTTACTGAGGGTCTGACATGTACACCAGGAAAAATGAATACATTTACTTAGATTTAGCCTCCTTGTGGATACTTCAGGATTTATTGATAGTTCACATTTTACTGCAGTTTTGTTAAAAATGGAAATGGATATCTGCATCTGTGGAGAATTTGTGACTGTGCTTTTTGTTCAAAACTCAGAAATTCTGCCATGTATAATTTTTCCTGAATATATATATTCATTCATTCATTCATTCATTCCAGCAAGATATTACACATACACAATATTTGAGGACATATTCCATTATTCTAGATTCTTAAGATATTGAAAAAGATACACTGCCTTTTATGTTTAGACTTTCCAATGTAGTATGAAGGAATGCAGACACTAAAAGAACATGCAACATAACAAATCAGCTTTGGTGAATATATAAAAGTGACCAGATTTAGTATAGTGAAAGATATGGGTCAATTTTAATCTTCTAGGTCGCACTTCTTAAAGGTACTGCTGCCTTCCAATACTGCCACCCCTGGGACCAGGCCACTGACACATAGAACTGCAGAGGCCAATCAAACCTTAATCAAACTAGAACAGTCTAATCAGATTATTATTGCATTTTAGCCTATTAGTATAGATTGCCTAACTTTCAAATATTAGATTTGATTTCCCTAAAAAAGGACGCACTTGATGATAGAGCAGAATTCATTTTACGTATTTCTGAATTTCTTGCTAATATTTTGTTAACAATTTTTACATCTATATTATTGAGAAGAGTGGTATTTAGCTTTTTTATTGTAATATCTTGGTTTGCTTTGGTATCAAGGTCTGAGTAACATCATAAAAACAATTTGCTACACCACTCACCACCTAAATGTAGAACACTCATCTCTTCCTATATTAAATGCTGGAGATGTATGCACATGTGTGTATGCATATGTATCATTTTGTGTATATATTTGCCTCACACAAACATACCTGCCTTAAACTATCTGTAAATAACTCTCTGATTACCACTCACATTTTGCAAAATGCTTCATCCATAACACAATGTGTAAGATACCAGGCCCCCTCTCTACAAACCCAAATGAAACAGATTCACTTCCATCCACTTGTTAATATTGCTAAATAAAAGTAGGGGCTGACCAGTTAAAACTGAATTTAAGACATATCACAAATGATGTTTCTAGGGACCTGTGGAGATAGCTCAGTTGAGTAAGTGGCAAGCTCAAGGTTCTGAGTTCAATCCCTAGTACTGCAAAAATAAATAAATAAATAAATAAATAAATAAATAAATAAATGATGTTTCTAATATAAGTATGGATGGATGTTCTATGAAACATACATGAAAAATTATTTGTGATATGCCTGAAATTCAAATTTAAGTTGGCATATGGTATTCTGAATTGCTAAATCTGGTCACTTTTATATATCCACCATAAGCTGATTTTTTTATGTTACATGTTCTTTTAAAAGGCAAAAGATTTATACGATCTGAAGAGAAACCAGATTATGCACGTTCTTTTAGTACAACAAGAGAAACCATCAGCAGAGTAAAGAGACAATCCATAATCTTGGAAAAAAAAATGTTTGCCAGCTGTTCCTCAGACAAAGGATCACTATCAAGAGCATGTAAAAAACTAAAAAAAACAAAAATCAGACCTCCCAAATTTAAAGGCCCAAACCAAAAATGGGCATCTGAGATGAATACACACTTCTCAGATAATAAATGCAAACAGCAAATAAATATATGAAAAAATATTCGATATCACTAGTCATTTGAGAGATGCAAATTAAAACAACACTGAAATTTCATCTCACCCTGGAAAGAATGGCTGTTATAAAGAAATCAATTAATAACAATGGTGGAGGGGCTGGAAAGGAAAAAAGAACACTTCTCCACTGTTGGTGAAAGTGTAGACTGGTGACACTATTGTGGAAATTAGTGTGGAGATATCACAAAAAAAAATAAGATTAGAGGGCCCATTTGACCCAGCTATTCCTCTTCTGAGTATCTTCCCAAAGAATTTAAAACATCATACTACAATGATATATGTACATCCATGTTTATAGCAGCAAAATTTACAATAGCGAAATCTTAGAAGCAATCCAAATGCTCAACAACCAAGGAATAGTTTGGGTTTTTTTTGTTTGTTTGGTTTTGTTTTTTTTTTTTGTTTTTGTTTTTGTTTTTGTTTTTTTGTACCAGGGATTGAACTCAGGATCCTTGCGCTTACCAGGCAAGTGCTTATTCTATTGAGCTACCTCCCTGGCCCCAAGGAATGGATTTTTAAAATAATGTGGGACCATGCAGTATGTTGAGCTCCATAGAGACAGCACCAGGGCAAGTGAGAACCAGATGGGCACTGGGTAACTCTGTACCTCACTGAGGAAAACAAGGAAACATGGGCAAAGGAGATCCTAAGAAGCCAAGAGACAAGATATCATCATATGCATTCTTTGTGCAAACTTGCTGAAAAGAGCAAAAGCAGCAGCACCCAGAGGCTTCTGTTAACTTCGCAGAATTTTCTAAGAGCTCAGAGAGGTGGGAGACAATGTCTGCTAAAGAAAAAGGGAAATTTGAAAATATGGCAGAAGTGGACAAGGTCCATTATGAAAGAGAAATGAAAACATATTCCTCCTAAAGGAGAAATGAAAAAGAAGTTCAAGGGTCCCAATGCGCCCAAGAGGCCTCCTTCAGCCTTCTTCTTGTTCTGTTCTGAGTATCACCCAAAAATCAAAAGAAAACATCCTGGCCTTTCCATTGGTGATGTCACAAAGAAAGTTGGAAAAATGTGAATAATACTGCAGCAGATGACAAGCAGCCATATGAGAAGAAGGCTGCTAAGCTGAAGGAGAAGTATGAAAAGGACATCGCTGCCTACCGGGCTAAAGGAAAGCCGGATGCAGTAAAGGAGGAAGTCATCAAAGCTGAAAAGAGCAAGAAAAAGAAGGCAGAGGGGGAGGAGGAGGCAGGTGAGCAAGAAGAAGAGGAAGAAAATGAAGATGAGGAAGATGAAGAAGAGGATGATGATGAATGTTTATTCTAGTGCAGTTTTTTTTTCTTGTCTATAAAGCATTCAACCCCCTTGTACACAACTCACCCTTTTGAAGAAAAAAATTGAAATGTAAGGCTGTGTAAGATTTGTTTTTAAACTGTACAGTGTCTTTTTTGTACAGTTAACACACTACCAAATGTGTCTTTAGCTAGCCCTGTCCTGGTGGGATTTTCAATAGCCTTGCCTGGTACAGTATGGGGGTTGTAAATTGGAATGGAAACTTAAAACAGGTTCTTGTTGGTGCGCAGCACAAATTATTTATATATGGGGATGGTATTTTTTCATCTTCAGTTGTCTCTGATACAGCTTATATGAAATAATTGTTGTTCTGCTAACTGAATACCACTCTGTAATTGCAAAAAAAAAAAAATTGCAACTGTTTTGTTGACATTCTGAATGGTACTGAGTAAATACAATTTTTATTTTTTAAAATGTGGTCGTTTTACAATGGAGTACTACTCAGCCATAAAAAAGATTAAACTTGAGGCTTCTATAGGTAAATAGATGCAACTTGAATCCATACTCACAAGTGAAATAAATCAGACTCATACGTATAAGTATTGTATTCCCTACCTAGTGTGACAAGCTGAAAGAGTAAATAAGATGTTATGAATGTATATTATCTGGAAATAATGTCATATTAGACTTCCAAAGTTTTTCTTCCATTTCAAAATTTTTTTAATGATTGCAAGTCTTTTGGATTTTATATCAATTTAATTTTTTAAGGTAACTCACTTTTTTATGTATTTAGTACAGTGTCCACAGGGTCTCACCAGAGAGTTCAGACTCAGTGATCCTCCTGTTTTCAGCCTCCCAAGCACTGAGATTACAGGCACAAACTACTACATTCAGTCTTTTATATCAATTTTAGAAAGGCCTGCCAATTAAAAAATTAAAATTTGAGGCCATAGAGATGGCTCAGTAGAATAAGTGCTTGCCTGGCAAGCACAAGAGCCTGAGTTCAATATCTGGTTCCGAAAAAAAAAAAAAAAAAATTAGCTTCTCACAAACCAAAAATTAAAGAAAAAGAAGGGCTACAAGGACAGCCAACATTTTGGCCCTAGCCTTTCAAGGTCAGTAAGGACTCAGAAAATAGGAGAACCTGTACTGTAATATCTTATAACTCAATTGTGTCCCAAATTTTCTGATCAAGGATATTATGGGGCCAAAGAGGAAAGTGATCAATGACATAGAGGGTGCCTAAGGAGAATTACATGGAGAGAAAACTTTCTCACAAGCTTTAACAGAGAGCAAATTGGCCAAGCAATGGCCATGACTCATCCACATGGCTGACATTGACAAAGGATCTACAAACTGAGGTACACGGTTTCAGGTTAAATCCTGAAGGGATTTGACTGACCTTGTCAGATACGAAAGTTACATTTCTTTTTATATAGGTCTTACTCTTTCTTGGTCTTAACCATCCAGCAGAAAAATATGAAAATGAATTATAAAAATAAAGCCACATTTATATGATGAGCTGTAAAAGGCTCGAGTCAAGAACTTCAGACATTGGCAGTCTATTATGGACTATTGTACTATATTGGGATATTTTGCTGAATTCATGTACCTACAGTGTTTATATGACAATGGCATGCCCTTCTCTGACAAAACTAACCAAAAAGGGGAATATAAGTGAATGACTATTTTGTATCTGTATATTCAAAATAGGATAGATGTACAGCTCCATTCTTTTAATTCAATGAATAGAGAGGTTTGTTCTAATAGTGTTTGAGACAGGATATCAGGTCTGCATCTTGCACAATGAATAACCACTAAGAAAACAATATACAATGTATTAATTATTGAAAATATGCTAGTAATCAGTTGTGAAACTCATTGCTATTTGGTTCTCAATAAAAATATCTTTTAAAAATTAAAAACTAAAATTTTCATCAAAACTAGATTATTAAATTAGTTTTTGGAAAATTGTTATCTTCAAGTGTTTCACCTTGAAACATCTCTTGAAATCTTTAATTTCTCTGTAATTTTTTCTTTTTTTCTGTATATAAGTCTTATAAATTTTGTGGTGAGGTGTATCATTATTTCATATTTTAATACTCTTGTAAACAATGTCCTT
>NW_004524700.1:7700733-7704047 GCF_000260255.1 Octodon degus | reverse complement strand
AAGAGGAGGAGGAGAAGTGAAGCCTAGAGGGCAGTACCTGTGCCACCAGGTCATGCCAGTCACTACTTGCTGTTCAGCCCTCACTGCTCTCTGATCTGATGGGTCCAGCTAGGAACCTCCAGGTCTGAGAGGGACTCAAACCTCTTTTCCTCACAAGAAACATGCTCCACTATTTTGTGGTAGTGCAAAACTAACTAATAAACATAGAATTTGATGTAAAACATTTTAAAATATCCATTGTGCTAAAATCAATCATAAAAAAATGAATAGATAGAAACTTCTCCAATTCAATAAATAAAAACAATCCACATAAAATCTGCAGCTAGTTATATTTAGTGACAAAAAGTTGAATGCTTTCCACTCAACAACACAAACATAGAAAATTTGTCTTCTCACAGTGTTGTTAATAATACATTCCTTTAGCATAGATGTGGAGGGATCACCCAAAGCACAAAGCTAGGAAATAAGTGCTGTTCACATGAGCAAGGATGTAATAAATCATACATGTTCCAGATTACAATACTGTGTAGTATATCCCAAGGTATTAAGAAAACAGAGAAAAAAATAGTAGGAGGGATTTAGAGAGGAAGGAAAACAGGAGGGAGGGAGGAAACAAAGAAGGAAAGAATTGAAACCAATACATGAGTGGAGCACAGTCACAGAGTAGGTAGGACACCAACTTATGACAGTGGGTTATAATCATCCTTCAGTATCATTTATTCTAGAAATCTTTGCCCTTAATTTTTTCTAGATTACTTAATACACCCAATATCCTGTGAACACTGTAAATAGCTGCTCTGTGGCATTATTTAGGAAAAAAACAAGAAAATAGAACCCCTCAGTATAGATACAACTTTTTTAATAGTTTAAGTCTGAAGTTTGACTCTCGGGATGTGAAATGCTCAGAAATGGAGGAATATATATTTCTACATATTCCATAAAAACATGAACACCAAAATTACTCAAAACATGAAAAAAGGTATAAATTTATCAACCATGTAAAATACTTGTGTAATAAAAATTACAAAGTACTAAATACATCACAGGAGATCCAAGATACATTTTATGTTCATGAATTGCATGACTGACACAGTGAAAATGCAGTTCTCAGAAGTTAATATGTACATTTAATGTCACTCCCATCAAAATCCCAGAAAAACTTTTCTTTGTGGATTTAGAAAAGTTTGCTCTAAAATTTATACTGAACAAACAAACTATACTAGTTAAACCAATTTCAAAAAAATAATAAAGTGGAGGAAATTGTTGTGCCCTCTTTCATGCCATTATTGAATATAGTTATCGAATGTATGGCATTGGCCAAGGTGGAGATACATAGATCTATTGACCAGAACTATATATGGTACCAATATCCTCACAGAAATATGCCCAGGTGATTGTGGTTAAAGAGCTAAAGCAATTCTATGCAGGAGAGAAAGCCTTTACAATAAATGGTACTGTTGAAGTTGTATAGCTGTAGTCAGAAAGAAAGAACATCCAACTAAATTTTACACATTATTCATTAGCTCTGACTAGACAATGAAATTATAATAAAACTCAATACTTTTAGGGGAAAAAAGGAAGGAAAATCCTCAGACTATTGAAAGGACAGAGGCTGAAAATTCAAAACATAATTCATTTTTAAAAAGATAAATCAGACTTTTTTAAATTAAAACTGTTTTCAATGGGAATAATACTGTTAAGAACATCCGTAGAGAAGCCACACACCATGCTAAGATATTTTCAAATCATAAATCTTATAAAGCACTAGTTTCCATAATTTTCTAAAGCTTTCAAAACTCAATTACAAAATAAATAGATAATTCATATCAAAAATGGACAATGTAAAGAGACATTTCACTAAAAAGAAGATACAGGTAGCAAGAAAGCACATGAAAAAATATATAGTATTGTTAATCAATAGAACATGCAAATTAAAACCACAATATCACTACTCAAAAGGCTACCTAAGAGCTAAAATTAATAAATAAAGAGAATGCCAAATGCTGATAAGCATATGGAAAAAACTGGATCCTTCATACACTTGGTCGGAATATAAAAAGATACAGCAAAAAGAATAAGACAGTTTAAAAACCTAATGCAACTACAATATGATGCAGGAATTGGATTCTTGAACTTATATTTTAAAGAAATCCAAGTCCACAACACCCTAGAACTTTGTGTGATATCCTATCCGCAAACTGTCAGAAGTGCTGGTCGTTTATTTGCCATTCCAGTATTTATCTTATGTTTTATTCTTAGTACTTCTTTACCTTCATGAAAACTTTGTCTTAGTTCAGTTGTTTTGAAACATTTAATTTTTAATTAATTAGTATTTAATTTTCTGAATATTGCTTAATCTTAATTTTTGTATTAAGATTTATACTATATCTTTGACTTACAATTTATTTAAAATACATGGTATGGGGGTTGGGGAGATGGCTCAGTGGAATAAGTGCTTCCCTGGCAAGCGCAAGCGCCTGAGTTCAATCCCCGGTTCCGCAAAAAAATAAAATAAATAAGATACATGGTATGATATTTTCTCCTAGTATTAGAAACTTTAAAAAGTATATTTCTATTTTCCATTGACTTTATATTACTTCTTCCCTGTCTTTTATACACACATACACACACACATATATATATGAAAAAAATATGTGTATAACCCAACATAAGATTGGCACTGTTTCACAGAAATCTTTAATGACCTTTTAAGTAAAGGTTCATCTAATATATTTTATATAGCACTGCATAACTATCATTTTGAGAGCTCTTTATTGTTCATCCAGGAGCATACTGCAACTTCTCTTGCTTTTGAATTAGGCTCTTTCTTATTTCCTATATGCTACATCTGGAGGTATTAGAATATTTCAAGTTTGTATAATCAGAAAATATTTTACTTTTAGTTTTCAAAGGTATGTTTGCTAAGCATAAAATTCAGAGAGGTCAGATTTTTTTTCTTTCTTTCAGTCTTTTAATTTAGTCTAGTTTCTTACACACTTGGTCTTTTTTTTTTCTTTCTAATGTGGAATAAGATGCTATATAATTTTGTTCTTCCATAGCTAACTTTTTATGTATATGTTTTTTTAATGATATTTTTCTTTACAATAACTTTTGGATAATTTCATTTTTGTATATCTTGGTATGATTTTATTCAAATTTCTTGTGCAAAAGGTTCATTTTTCTTGGCAATGTGGTGTTATAAGTTCAACTAAATTCAGAAATTTTAAATCTTTAGATATTTATTGCCTACTTCTTTCTACTTTGAAAGTTCTAATTATATGAATATAAGTTTCTTGATTTTGACACAGAGTGAA
>NW_004524700.1:7684459-7699975 GCF_000260255.1 Octodon degus | reverse complement strand
AACAGACCAGTACCCA
Source organism: Octodon degus (assembly GCF_000260255.1). Lineage (NCBI taxonomy): Eukaryota > Metazoa > Chordata > Mammalia > Rodentia > Octodontidae > Octodon > Octodon degus. The sequence continues at coordinate 7,699,959 of NW_004524700.1, read as the reverse complement.
AAAACCTATTAAGGAATGTTTACATTTGCTTATTAAGAACATCAAAAATGAGGAGCAATCCAGATACCCTATAGTGCATGAACAATTAAACTGTAGTGCATTCAGACCATGGAATACTACTCAGCAATCAAAACAGACTGCATTTAGATGAATCTTCAGTGAGATAGGCTGATAGGCAGTACAAAAACAGTTGCACACTACACAATCTCACATAGAAAATATGGAAGACATAAAGCTTGTGCTCTGTGCATAAGATCTGTTGAGCTCCCCATGTGATGTTGGTGGAATGTGGGATGTCATACATTGGAATGGCATTGAGGACTTTGTATCTAGGTCTAGCATGGCATGTGTGTGGAGAATGTGTGCATCCGTGGTGTGCAACTGTAAGTGTGAGGTATGTATGCCTGCCCTTGCTAACTCTGTCCTCCAAAAGTTGAGAATCTTCATAGTTCCTAAAACTTGGTCCAACACCTCAAACTTTCACCTTTCTGGGCACTCACTTCTGGCTCCCCACACTATAATCTTTCTGGAATCCTGCCTTCCTACATGAGCTCCTGTCCGTGTTTCCTTCACAGCCACAAATTCTACCTGGGCTACTCCCCAGCTCACCCACCACCTCCAACTGCCCTGGGATCCCTTGTCCTTGTGCTTCAATCTATTTGTTTCTTACACTTTGCCCAGGGTCCCCATTTCCAAGAAGCCTCAAACCCAGATATATTCGCAGTCTCACACCCAAGGAGCCCTGTACTCTTACTACCACAGATGAGCTTGGCAAGCTTAGATGGAGAAGAAACACACGAGAAGTATTCAGAGCCAGAGGATGTCTCCCCAATACCCGGGGTCTGGTTCCAGGCCACTGCACTTGATAGAGCCTGAGGAGCATCTTCTGGGGACTTTGAGGGCCCTGAAAAAGGCATGGAAGACAGAGAGACCTGGTGAGTCATTTTGTTCCTACATCATGCACCTTTTCAGAAAGTATTTACATGGTGTCTGACATATGTCTGTCAGGTAGAGTAAATATACGTAACTTGTAATCAGGTTCCTGTGGGCACCCCAGTATTTATGTGCAGCTCACATTTCATTACAGTTTTGGTAAGAATGCAGGCCTGTGTAATGACTGTGCACTGTAAGAGGGATGTACATAAAGGATCCTTTGATAATTGTGGGGTCAGTGTGGTGAATGTGGTGGACACACATCTCTGTCTGTGGAGAATTTGTGTCTATGTTTAATGTTCACAACTTGGGAAATTTGAAATATGTTAGTTTTCCTAATTATATGACACAGCTTGTATTTCTGCTGTCCATTCACTCATTTATGAAAGCAATATGTAATAGGCACCTGTTACACTATTCTTCTAGGTGCTCAGAATACTGAGCAAGATAGTATCTCTTCTGAGTGGAACTCCCAATGTGGTATGGGAAGACAGCTATAAAAGATACCAGATTTCACAATTAATAAACCTAGCACCCACTTAAATTTGAGTTTCAGATAAGTCACAAGTAATTTTTAGTATACATATGTCCAGTGGAATATTTAGAACATACTCATGTTTAAAAAAATGATTTAAGGCTCACCTAAAATTTAACTTTATTCTTTGTGTGTTATCTGCTAATTGGAAGAAGGGGGATAAGGGAGGTAAGTCTTTTATTATGCTTTGCACAAAGTAATGTGAGCCTGGCATTTTACATGCTGCATGATGCATAGGGCACAGTGCCACATGAGGGTGGTCCTCACATAGATATTTAGAGATAGTTTAAGATAGATCTGTTTATATGGACCAAATCGATAAACACAAATGCAGGTATGCACACAGACATGGACACACCTATACACACACACACACACACACACACACACACACCTCCAGCATTTAGTATAGGAAAAGATGATGTTCTACACCTGGGTTTTACATGGCATAGCAAAGGGATATATATAAAGGGATGATATGTTGTGTGGAATTTAATACACCAATTTTGGGAAGAGATGTGCACCATTTTCTAAGTCAGAGTGAATATGTGTGTTTGTGTGACTATTTGGTGGAAGGCCCTCAACAAGAGTTGCGTGTACACTGGCCCATGTATTAAGTACACTCAGAACTGGGAATAGAAGTAGGAACATCGCCCTGAGCACTTCGCAGCTGCTGACCACTCCACTCCATTATCACCACAGCTCCTCTCCTAACACACAACTGGACAAAGCATTCTGAGGTAGAGATGTAGGTAGCGGAGAGGAAAAACACTGTCTTCCTGCTTCCCGAGAAATTCCACTCCAGGCCTCCACTTCCAGGCCTCATTCTAAAGTCCTCAAGACCTGGGACCTTCGGGAAGTGGCCAAGTTCTAACTTGGTTAGATCCCACTGACATGAAAACTGTCAGGAAAAGGTGCCCTTGAACCCACACAAGACTACACTCAAGTCAGCTGCACGAAAGAAGCAGTTTATTGACAGCAACTAGCATGTGCCGGGCTGCTCAATGGACCTGAACAGCAGCAATGGCTGGGGAGGCAGGGACTTTATCGAGTGTGCGGGAATGGGGGAAAGGTGAGTAATAAAGGGTCCCTGGCTGGGCCAGGGTGTTCTGAGCACAAAGTATAGAGTCCTTGAAGCAAGCTGAAACAAAGCTATACACATAAGCAGCCAGACTCAGACAGCCAAGGTTAAATCTTTGCAGCACGGTTGTGGATGGCACATCCAGGAACATTGAAAGCTTGTGGGGGAAGGGGCCAACAGCTAGGTGCAGTAACACCCACCAGCTGGATCTCTGTGGTGGGCTTCACTGGCCCCACCTCCTCCACATGACTCGCTCCTTCTGGGGGCAATCTACTTGCTTATATTCACTATGTGCAGTGATCGCACACCCGGGGAAGCGCATTCACATCTCGCGATGTCTTCTGCTTGCCCATGGTCTGTGTATGCCTCCCAATATACCATCCACTCCTTGCCCTTTGTTTTATTCCCTCTGGGAATTTTTAATCCCATGCATTCACAAACTTCAGTAGACCAATTAATCAATGCTTCCTGCTAAAGATGAAACTTCTATGTGTTCAGTGTGGAAATATTCCAAGACAGTCTGATTTCTCAAATTATTATTCAAAAGGTCTTCAGGGTCCTGAGTGACTCATTCCCCTTTCTAAAAATGGAAAACTCGCAGATTACATTAGTATTCTTCACAGCTCCCAATCTGGTGAACCCGAGACAAAATCAAATAAATAGAGTAAGAAAGAACATGGATTTCTTAGTTACTTTTCTAATTGCTGAGACAAAATCCCCAACACCCACAAGTTGAGGGAGGAAAGGTTTATTTGACTCATAGTGTGTAGTGGATTCAGTTCATTGATGTTGGATGGTTTAAAGACAGGGTGGCTTGGCAGAGGGGCATCACAGAGGAGAAACAGTGCATGAAAAAGCAGGGCAAGCGGAAGCAGCAAGCAAGCAACAAGTTATAGCCCTTTCTGTCCCTCCTATCCTATTAAGGGTTGGGCACCCTTAATCCTATGCAAAACAATGCCAAATTGGTAGGCTAATTTATTAATCACACCTCTTTGATCTCAGCCTCACACACTCTAGATCCAGCCACCCCTGAATAGCTACTTCTATGACCCCAGGAGGCTTTGGGTGGGCATCTGACACAAGCCATAGCAATGGGAATTCAGAAAAGCTGCCATCCCTGACCTGTGTAGCTCTGACATCAGTCTGCCAGGAGCCCATGGAGATGCCAGCACCCATGCAGGAGTTCACAGGCCAGCAAGGCTGACTTTCATTTGCCATGGAGAATCTTGACTTCTGTGCCATTAAAACGCCCCTTGGCATGGATCTCACAGGATCAGTTACTATCAGGTCTCTTCCTCTTTATATTGCTTTATATTGCAAATATTCTTCTCATCAATTCTGCCTTCCTAGGGAAGGCTCAGGATAGTCAGTATGCCACACTACAAGACCAGGATGTAGCACGTACCTCCTTGTTTCTCATCAGAATCCTCATTTTCAATATGTTTCCGCTTTTGTCGTCGTTTCATAGTGTCAGCTGGGAAACAGAACCTTGGAAGATACTTAGTGTCCAGCTGCCCCTTTTCCCTCCAGGATGGCCTTCTTGGCACTCATGAAATCCAGTGAGATGATTTAACACATGTAAATGTAGTAAAGTCTCCTAAATGGTTGAAGAGTTCAGACCACTTGGAGAACCAGCAGCCTCGCCGGTTGCCTACTACACTGCAGGGTTGGCTAGGTGCGAAGGTTGGCTTTTCTGACCTCAGTGATGACATCAGAGCACCCTGCGGAATTCAAGCCAGCAAACATTCTACAAGGCAAACACCTTCCTTTCAAGAACAATTGCTTTTTCTCTGTGGAATCTCTATAATGAGGTCAACTCTGGTCTTTCAGTGTGCCAAGAAATATTTTGTTGTTAACATGATTCTAATGAATTTTTTTTCTTTTTTCCTTTGTTTCACCATTTCCTTTCTGTTCTTAAGCAAAACACATGCTCTGTGTTCATTGCTCAGAATAGGACAAAAAAGTAGTTGAAAGTAGCAATGGTTTGCAGAAATTCTTGATTTTAGTTCTAAAATCACAAAATTTATTTCAAAGACATTCTGATACAGAAATATGACACAGCATGATCTTTAGATTACACATTCAGACCCTACTATGTTTTTGAAGAGATATTAAAATTAGGTTGGGGTGAGAGATTTGTGAGCCAAGGGGAGGAGTGACCCTGAAATGTGGCTGGAGACTGGCCACAAATTCCAAGAGGAAACTGTTGCATGATGCATACAAGTAGGATGACAGCCACCAGGCCTGCATGGCTAAGCAGTCATTAACCTGAAACAAAGGAAAAAAGAAAAACAATATTCAGTAGAATCATGTTAACAACAAAACATTTCTTGTCACACTGAAAGGAGTCATGGCAACCAAGCTGACAACATCTAAGCAAATGGATATGCTGCAATAAGCAGTGACCACACCCTTAACCCATCCCAAAAACACAGCCCTTGTGATTTCCAAATAAGAACTAGTGGGGATCCAGACAGGCTGCCAGTAGAATAAAGGTTTAAATTACAAGTTGTGTAGATTTGCTGAAAAGCAACATTTTGCTGACAGGTTAGATGTTCTCTAGCACTAGGATCCTGCATGCCTGAATCATGTGCCCCATCAAATGAGCCCCAGTTTATCTGTCCCTGGGCTAAACAAATGAACATGTGCAGACATGGCAGGTTAAGAAGAAGCCTAGACCCACAGAAAAGCCAGCATGATCTCTGCCCTTCTATTGAGACAGACCTCTTTTTAGATTTTTAAAAGACTCCACAGTGTTTCAGCTTTTCTTTGGGGAGTATGATCTGATACATTCATGTGAAAAATTCTCTGCTGCTATGGCAAAGCTCAGACATGGAAGGTATCACACAAACCAGGGAGAAAGTGGATGGTCATATAACAGTGAGGAAGAGAAACATATGCTACCTTGATTCATTTCCTTTCTGAAGTAAATAGTGCTAGAAGGAGGAAGGAACCAAGGATTGAAATTTACACTATGGACTCATCTTGCAGCTGTATGGCCAGAATGACTTCCCCCAGTGCTTCCATCTGCTATCCTCTGCCTTCCTCCAGCCACAGAGTGTCAACATCCAAATTCCTCATGACCTCAGAGGTGTCCAGGGAAAGTGCCCAGCGGGCAAATACAACTGCTCAGGAATGGTATTCTCCATCCTGAAGCTGCAGTCTGTAAACACTGATTATCACGGGTCAAAGAGTAAGATGAGAGGAACAAACTAAAGGCAATGGAAGGAAACTTAATCTTACTTTATGTTCTGAATTGTTAGAGTTTTGGAGGAGGTTTCTTTCTTTTTTTGTTTGGTTGGGGGGTTGTCTTTTTGAGGCAGCTTTCCCTATGCCATTCAGGTTGACCTTAAGCTCACTCTGTAGCCCAGACTAGTCTTGAATTCACAACAATCCTTCTACCTAGCCTCCCAAATGATGAGATTATAAATGTGTGCCACCATACCTGGCTGAACTGCTAGACTTTTGCAAAAAGGTACTAAAATATAATTTGTGTAGAGAAAAGTATATACATAATGAGAAAAAGAGGAACCTTTCCACCTCTAGGAAATTGACAACAGTCATGAAACAGAAGATACCAAAATATACCCCTACACATATCAAATAGGTTAAAAGCAATTCTCTAAAACTCTATATCATATATATAAACCTGGAAAATCATGCAAAATTGACCTACTCAAAAGGCACAAACTACCCACAACTCACTGAATATGTAACACAATGAATAGCCCTATAATTATGAAAAAAATGAAATTTCTAATTGTTAAGTTTCCAAATAGAAAGTATCCATGACTTCATGACTCCACTGGAGCATTACAATAAACACATAAAAAAGAATTAATACCAAGTCTACGAAACCTTGATAAGAAATTGATTCTTTTTTCAACCTTGTCTTGGTTCTCTTTCCATTTGCAAGGATCTGTCCTTCTACTTTGTATTTGCTGTTTTATTTACAGTTTAGTTTTCTCATATAAAAGAAACAACATGCTATATATGTTTGTGTGTCTAATTTACTTCATTTAACTTTATGGTTATTACTCACTTAACAAGGTGACTCAAGCTCATCTTCTTTATCACAGAGCAGTACTCCTTTATGTGCAGCAAATACCTCCTTTACTGTAATCATTCATCCATTGACAGATATGTAGGCTATTTGAAAGATTTTGCTAGTATAAACTGTGCTGCTATAAGCATAGGTATGTATATATCACTACAATATGATGTCTTTAACCCTCTCAGGAAGATACCTAAAAGGAAAATAACTGGATCAAAAGGAATCTGTAGCTTTAGTTTTTGGTGAATCTTCCTATTGTTTTACATACGGATTGTACAAGTTTACTTTCCAACAAAGTAGGAGGGTTCCTCTCTCCCTTCAGCCTTGCCACTCTTTGTTATTATTTATTTTATTGATGATAACTATTATTTTGTAGTAAGCAGTATTCAATTTCCATTTTCCTAATGGTCAGTGATGTTGAATGTGTTTTTCATTTTGTGTGTATTTATTAGCAATTTGTACTTCTTCTGAGAAATGTCTATTCATTTAACTGCTCACCCTACCTGGTGTATTCATTTTATTGGACATTTGGGCATTTTTACCTTAATTTTTTTCTTTCTAGGATACCCTTCAGAGTTTTTTGGAGTGAAGGGTAGGTAGTTATGAATTTTTTCATATGCTCTTTATCATTAAAATATATTATTTCTCTGTCAGTTTTGAAATATGGGCTTGCAGGAGAAGTTAGTGAGCGTTGGCTGGAAGTGGTTGAACCACCTCACTTCCAGCTCTCTGGAACTTTTGGATTTGTGTTGAAAAGTCTACTGTAATTCTCATGGGTTTTCTTTTATAAGTGATTTGGTGCTTTTCTCTAACAGTATTTAGGATTCTGTTCTTGTGTCAGACTTCTAGGCTTATAACTGTATTGTGTCAGAGAAGGCCATGGAGAGGCAGCATTTGAGAACTTTACAAGCCCATAGGCTACAAAGCTAGGTGGAGAAAGTCACACCTTACTGGAATCCAAGATGGCAGCTTCTGGAAAGAAGCCACTCATTCAAAAACACAGAGGAATTCTTTTTTCATTTTCATCATCAGTTTTGGGTGCTCAGGTGTTTTTGTTCTTTTTTGGTAGCTAATTTTTTTCTCTTTTTCCCCCTTTATTTTTTCTTTTTCTTTTCTTTTTTATTTTTTTGTTGTTGTTCTCTGTTGTTTTCTTTCTTCTTTTTCTCATTTTTGTTATTGTATCTAATTGTACTAATTTCTTTTTACTCCTTAATATGACACATTATCTTACTTTTCTTCTCATCATTCCTTTGCTTAATTTTTCAGGTTTTACTTCTTTCACTCTCTTATTACCTATCCCCTCTATGTTTGTAGTGTATTAATCTTTGTAGTGCTATTGCTGTTTAATACTTTTTATTAGTAGTAAGGGTATAATTATTGCATTTAGTAGACATTTACCCTGTGTCAACACTTGATTTGTTTTAGTCTTTATTATTATATGACTTTTTTCTATGATTATTGGTGGTACATTATTAGTTCTTATAGTATATCAATACTGTTTATATTTGAAGCTATTACTGTTGCTCTAGTCAGGGTGGCAGAGGTGTTACTATTAATTGGTTTTCTCTGTATGCTAGTATCTGGATTGCTTTTGTGTCATTTACAATAATGTGTGTGTTCTCAGAAAACTGGATCCTGGACCAATTACACTGCAGACTCCCCTCCCAAGTTAATGGGTATTTTTAGCTCTCAGTATAGAGGCAAAAACCATGGTTAAACACACCCCAAGAGAATTACAGAAAAATACACACTAACTAAAAAGTTCTCCATAGTATGCAGGACAAAGTCTTTTACCATTCCACTTATAAGACATTCTTGAAATAATAAAATTATAGAAATCATGATTGGTTAGTGGTTACAGCCATTAAGGAATTACTTAATGGAATAAAGTAGGCATAGATGTAGATAGCAACCCCATGGATCCATTTGGTTATGGAACTGTACTGTATCTGAACTGAATCAATGTTAATTTCCTGCTTTTGATAGTCTTCTAGTTTCAGGGCCAGGAAGATAGCTCATTGGCCTAAGCGCCTGCCTGGCAAGCACAAGGTCCCAAGTTTGATCACTGGTACTGCAAAAACAAACAACAACAACAAAAATCTGGTGAAATAGTCTTCTAGTTTTATAACATCATTTTCAGACAACTTGGTAAACATTATACAGTATATTTCAGTATTGTTGTTTACAACTTCATGTGAATTATAATGATCTAAAAATTAAAAGTTCAACTTAAAACAACTTTGCTTTAAAAAAAAAAAAAGTAGGGATAGTTGTTTAGAGGTATACTTCAGTTTTTAATGAGAACATCATCTTGTTTCTCCTCCAGAGAAAATTTTTCTTAGCTCGTGTGCAAGTCTACATGGAAGACACAGGACAGTAGACAAGTTAACACTGAAGAAGACTTCATAACCTATGTCTGCCACTAAGTCCAAAGTGAAAAGTTAACTTTGGGAAAAAGAAATCATAACTTAAACTAGAATGAACATTGAAGTACTGTTTGAAGTACTAGTCAGCCATAAAGAAAGATAAATTTGAGTCATGTGTAAGAAAGTGGGTGGATCTTGAGGCCACAATGCTAACTGAAACAAATCAGACAGTAGGGTTAAATATCACGTGGTTTCCCTTAAATGAGAAGCACATAGTACAAGTAATTTAAAGAGCAACAAACAAGAGAGTGGACAACAGAGATCGGCTTTGTGGAGACAGGAAATGGACAAGTAAGGAAAGTGATTGGGAGGGGACTAGAAATATTCATGATATGATCTGTATATGTACCAATTTCCCAAGATGAACATAATCATTATGTATCACAAACACATGCTAATAATAAAACATGTGTCTCAGTGGCTAAAACAAAAGGTTCCTGCCCACTGTGGGCTAGATGGAAGTTCTACTCCATCTTGTTTTTTTTTTAATTTTATTTATGTGTGTGTGTGTGTGTGTGGCCAGCTCCGCCCACCAGGGGGCGGGGCTGGCTGGCATGTGGTGCTAGGGGATTGAACCGTGGTCCCTGTGCTTTGCTAAGCTTGTTCTAAGTAGGTGCTTTAGACCACTGAGCCATCTCTCCAGCCCTCTACTCCATCTTATCCTTGCTTCAACACCCATGCTGACAAAACCGAGTGGAATTGATTGTTAGACATCTTCCCAGAAAGACAAGAAATTTGGGGCATCTCCCACTGTTATTAAATGTGTAGACCCAGAAGTCACACACCGGACATCCACCCAAAAACCATTAACACAAAATAAATTCAACCGACTCTACACTCACAAAACTAGGGCTAGAAATTACATCATTTAGATCACAGCTCAGAACTTTTTCCACTGTGCTGCATTAGGACTTCCACATGACCACAATATAGTTGGTTTGTGCACCATTTACTTTTTTGCTACTTCTTTTATGATAGATTCAGGATGAAAGATTTAGAAGTCCGTAAAACTCCTGTCTTAAACTGAAAAGCAAATGGAAAATAATTTCAGTTCCTTTTGAAATGTCTGACCCAGTAAATATTAGAGATCTGGGAGCTTTTATATTCTGAATACAGGGAATAAAAAGGAAGTAATTTTTCTATGACTTCAAAAAACAGGAAAAAATCCCTTGACTCCAACTTTGCTGTTTCCCTTATCTTGTTGACACTGCAGGTCTTTGAGTAATAGTGGTGGTGGCAGCTACAGAGTTTTAGCTCAGATAAATATACATATATATATAATAGCACACAGATCCTCATAGTATGGCAAATGCTTTAGCACATCCCTATTTGCTCATAAGTCTGTGCAAAGTAACAAATGGTTCTGAAACACTTATTCCAAGTGGTTTTGCTCTTATTACTTCTAAGATAACTTGGCTGGCAAATATTTGCTCTATGATGGAAAAGAAAGCACATATGGGAGAATGATTTAAGCACTAGGATATGCTGCTTATTTTATTTCTGCAGATACACTATGCATCTGCTACACAAGAGCCAATCTTCTGTCCTTCCCCAAATTATGTACAAATGACCATGCCATTCCCTTCCTTTAATCCATCCTTTCCAGACTTAATTTTTACAGACTATTATTCCTCTGTTCAAATCCTAAGTAGCTTCTTAAGAAGGTCTAAAATACACAAACACTGAAATTCCTTCAGGATGGAGTCCCTGTTGTGTTTTCCAGGCTGCAGTATAGCATTCATCCCTTAACTCCTACTTTGCTCCAACTGTCTTCTTCAGTGGTCAGGCCATTGCTCAAGGCCCTTTTAATTGTACAATTTTTTGAAATATAATTTGTTTTGAAATTCAACTGAAATCTCACTTTTTTGTAAGAGCCAGATAACCCACTAAGTGTGGCTCACACATTCCCTTGCCATGTTGGTTGTTCCTTTGTGATAACTGTTTTCATATTTTGACCAAGGCATATGAATCTTTAGAAGATAGAGACTACTATTCTTCTCTAGATTCACAGTTTGTAACATTTAGTTTTTTGTTTTGTTTTTAATGTATTTAGTACAGAGTCTATAGGGTCTCATTACACAGATTGGACTCATAGTCACAGATTGGATTCTCTTGTTTTTAGCCTCCCAAGTGATGGAATTACAGGCACACGTCACTACACCTGGTCTCAATCAAAATCTCAGTGTACCCTGGAAGCAGGGCCAGCACGGCAAGTTGGGGATCCAACCCCAGTCCTTGTGTCTGCCTAAGCAGGTGTTTGTAGCATTTATTTTAAGATCCCCTACACACCACTTGCCCCTTTAGCTTATCTATTGAAATCAGTGGGTCTTCCTTTATCTTTCTTCTTTTTTATCCCCAAACCAAACAATATCCAAGTTATTCCCTTTTTCCCCACACCTGTATGTAACTGTCATTTTTGCATTTACCTGGAAAAGGAGGGAATTTCCACATCTGTCACCATAACCATGTATTTGAAACAAAATCAGAGCCCTATTTGTCTAGTGTAATCAACCCAAATTTTGATCTCCATCAAAAAATTTTATATGGAAATTTAAGCCATAAAGTCAGCACTTTGAATAACAAATCTTCAGAGATTTCACGTACTTTTGTAAGAAATGCTTGTCATAAGTTAAACCACTATCAGCCAGCATCTCAACAAGGATGAAGAATTATGAATTTCAGAATAGGGTATATGTAGGGAAAAAAAGCAAGAAAAATGGTATTTGGTAAAGAGGTGGATGCTGAAGAGGGCAGTGAGGAAATATCAAAAATAAATAAATATTCAATTTCTTCATGTTATGGTTCAGATTTTTTAAAAGCTCCTCAAAATTCTGATGTTTTAAGAGGTGGAGGTTTTAGAACAAGGATCATTGGGTGGGGGCATCATGCTTCACAATGGGTGAATCCACGGGCAGGTCACTGGGTGTGACCTGAAAGGGCATATCTTCACCCTGTTATTTCCATCTCATTGATGGTGAGTAACTCAAATTTCTTCTTTCCCTAAGAAGGATGCAACCACAAATTTTATAAACCTAAAACTGGAATTTGTACATACAGTCAAATTGGACTGACTCACTGTTGAAGCCTGAAAATATTTGACACCTGATGAATTATTGTCAAATAATATTTGTAGCACCCAATACCATGAGATGTGCTCAAAGGAAAATTCTCAAGTACACAGTTGTAGTCTCAGTTCTACAAAAGCCCACAGTCTAAAGGAGACATATGCAGTACACAGAAAAGGCAAAAGCAAAATGGCAGACACACATTGCAATGGGTGAGTTGCAGATCCTTCCAATCCTCTTACCGTCATTACCCCTCAGAAGTGTGGCCTAGCCCTGGTGACCGAGGTGAAGCAAAAGCCAGGGACAACTCAGAAGCTGCTGAAATACTCAGCATTGGGAAGGAAGATGATAATTGTGAAGCACAAGCCCAATCCCATTCTACCTTTGAGTTTCCTTCACAGTGTTTCCACCAACTAGATATCCGGTCCGTAAAAAATTTTCAAACATCTTCACAGGCTTGGAATTCATCATTTTCTAAAGAAAACTCTATCTTTCAGCAGCAATAAGAGAAAATTCTTCCTTGTAAGCACAAATCTACTTCCTCCTATCCCATTGTTTGTAGTTGTGTCCTTTTCTTGCCACACAGAACAAATCTCCTTCTCTTTTTTATAAGACAGAACATTTGAAGACGGTTCTCTTCAGTCACTTAGGTCCTTTCATCAGACATACAGTCCTATCTAGATTAACCTTCTTTAGTCATCTAACTTTCTTCTTAGTCTGTCCTAGTTATATTCGTCTTAATTTACCTTCTAAATGGAACTAACCACAAAGCCCGACCAAAGCAAATTAACTTTCTCCATTAGAGATATTTTACCTAAAACTGAATTTTTAATAACTATATCACATTGACCACCGGCCTCGATGTGGCCGCACCGACGCGGCGGTGAAGGCGCCCAGGAGGCGCCAGTGGATGCAGCCGGGCGGCGGCAGAGGAACCAAAACAGCCTCACGGTGCCCTCATCTGTGAATGCTTCAACATGCCCATGGGTTTCAGCTTCCTGTCCATGACTACCGGTGCCGAGGTCGCGCTTGACCCCCCAGTGGGCATCTTTGTGCACCAGAGTAAGCTGCGCATGGAGGGTTTGCCGAACCTGAAGGAGGGTGAGGCAGTGGCATTCACCTTTAAAAAGTCTGCGAAGGCCTGGGATCCATCGGAGTCAGTGGACCTGGTGTGGTGTTCTGTACTGGGAGTGACAGGCGGCCCAAGGGGAAGAACATGCAGAAGCGCAGATCCAAAGGAGACAGGTGCTATAACTGTGGTGGTGTAGACCACCATGCCAAGGAATGCAAGCTGCCACCCCAGCCTAAGACATGCCACTTCTGCCAAAGCATTAACCATATGATGGCCTCACGTCCACTGAAGGCCCAGCAGGCTCCCAGCACCCAGGGAAAGCCAGCTTACTTTCAGGAGAAAGAAGAAAAGATCAACAGCCCTGCCCTGCTTCCAGAGGCCCAAAATTGATCACAGTGGGTGGAGGAATATTCTTTGCTATCAGGAAGTTTCGAGGAGCAGGCATCAATCAGCAGAGTGGAGAAAGTGGGGATAGGGTGGGGTGGGGTAGCTGGCACTGCCATGTATCTCAGGCCGGGGTTCCCAGCCACCACCCTGTCTTCCCTCAGTCGGGGGAAGGGAGGAGACAAAGGAACTCCAACCATGTTCTAGCCAAGTAAAAGTGGGGGCTCTGGGGGAACCACCTTAAACCTGCGTGCTTTATCTGAGGCTTTACCCCCAAAAGAATAGGGAAGTTGTTTACCTTTTAAAGAAGGATATGTAATATTTCACTTGCTAGGGTGAAATAATTACACATGAGACCAGACTGATGGACCAAATCCACAAGCTACTACATTATATGAGAAGGAATCTCAGGAGCAACACGGGGGGGTTTTAGTATCTCTTTCCCTCATAACCCAATCTTGGGATGTGGTGCTGGGAACTATTCAGGCAATGGATTGTGGTGACAGAGAAAAAGGGTGGTTGGGAGAACAGCTGCAGACCTGCTGCTCCTAACTCACTTTTGGGGCCCTTTGGGAGCCAATGTGATTTTATTTATTTGCTCCTTTGGATAACTGCACCTTGGGTCCCACTTTCTCCAGGATGCTAACTGCACTGTGTGCAAATGACATACCTTGTAAATTTAACATTTTCTTTTCATAATATAAATATTTTGGCTTTGTATATTTTAATCTAAGGCCCTCAGTCCTGCACTGTGTTCTCAGGTACAGGAACAATCTCATGGATAAGTCAGCAGCAGCTCCAGGTCTGCACAGCAGGAGTACTACTTGTCTTCATCACTATGGAGAGCAAACATTTGCAGTGCATATCCTATCAAGTGAACTATCTCAGTTCTGCCGATTAGAGTTGAATCTTCTGCCATAGTACCCTTTTGAAATCCCCTCCATGTTAAAAATGTTTGATAGGAGACTAGCTTTTAAAGGGATTGCCCCATGACTTGAACACTGACTGGAAGACTGGAAATTAGTCTAAATAGAAAAGGTGGTCCAGAGAAGTTAGGAGAGGCTGGGCCAAGTAAAAGGCCCAGAAAAGAAGTCAAGGTTAGGTGATGTGATGATTGTTGTCTAATCCTAGGGGTATGAGGCTTGCTTTACATATCTAGGTTAGATAAGCCTAGCTTAACAATGCACAACAGGGTATGTGTGTGTGTTTGTGTATGTGTGTTTGTATTTTTAAAAAGTGAGTTGGTAAGGCTGAGTTTTAAGACCGATACCCTTGTGCCCATTCTGTGTTGGGCAGGAATGGCTATATGAAGAACCAAGGACTAAAAACATGAACCATTCAACATTCTTGCTTCCAGAGAGACCCATAAAAGAGGGCCTTGGTGGCCCCAGGAGCCAGTGTCCTGCCCTGATGCAGTAGTGATGAATAGTGTCATGATAGCTAAAAAAGAAAAGGGGGGGTTGTTTACATGCTGTGAGATCACTGCAGACCTGCCTCACTGTGTTGAGATGGGACAGATGCAATAGAACGCATTGGCTAGTGTGTGTCTGCTTCTGGTTTCATGTTTCCCCCAAATGCTGCCCCTCTCTTAATTACTGTATTTGTATGGGCTTTGTAGGACTTTTGCTGAGTCTCTGAACTGGTGATTGCTAAGTGGCCTAATTTGTGTAAATACTTGTTGGTCTTTTCTCCATGTTCTTTTGGGGTTTTATTGTTTACAAAATTCTTGGGGGGTGGGGGTCAGGGGAGATGGCTCAGTAGAATAAGCACTTTCCCCTGGCAAGCACAAGGGCCTGAATTCAATCCTCAGTTCTGCAAAAAAAAAAAAAAAACATTTTTGAAAGTTGTGCTTTCCAATTCTTTTCGTATTGAGAGAAAAATAGCCAAAGCGTCTTTGACTGAAGGTTCTGAATGAGGCGAAAGGATCTGAAAAATAAGTTGGAGGAGGCT
>NW_004524700.1:7666411-7684124 GCF_000260255.1 Octodon degus | reverse complement strand
TTTTTGTAGTCCCTTTTCTCTTGTTTCCTATTTCGGACTAAATCTGTCCTAAAACCTTCTTCTCCCCATAAAGAAAATCTACAGACCCACACACGTATCTACTTAATTCTTAAAATATCTCTGCAACTCTTAAATGACTCAGGCAGAAATCCTGAAGGAGCACAGATCCCCTTCCCCTTGTTCCCAAGCTCCTGAGTCAAAACTGTTATTGGATACAATTCATGACAAACACTTGCTGTTTGGATGGATCAAACCTACTCAGTTTGTAATCCTAGAGAAACAAGTGGGGTCAGGAGACCAGGACAGGGAGTATGAATGTATATTCAAGTCACTCAAGAACTTCTATTTATGCAGGTCTAAGAAATTTATGTCAAAGTGGCCTCAAGACTGTTTAATAGATGAATGTAACTCCATGTTTACTGCTAGAAACCAAAGCTTTGTGTGAAATCTTGAATTTATGGAGAGGGATGGAGGGTGAAGTGTGGGAAAGTATATACTTGTCTGTTCTTTTCCCTGAACACTTCACATCATCCCTGAACTGCCAGGAGCAAGGCTCCTTGGGCTTCAGTGACCCCTTCACTGGGGTGTCTATTTGATGGTTGATTTTGCTGTACCCCGCTAGACTTTCTCTAATCACTTTGTTACATGTATGCTGACTTTTCCTTCTTTTCTCCTTTCTTCAGGAAAATACAATGAATAAAAAGTCTTATTGATACTGTAATAATAATAATAATAATAATAATATCACATTATTCAACCTTGCTGAGCTGATACACAAATCTAGACAGAGTCATACCAAAATTCAAAACCAATATTCACTACAGTGACATCCCGGCCTATTCTATCACCTAGTACACAGGATTTGAGTTAAAGATTCAAGAGGCACACAAAATAGTTTTCTGTCTTGTACATTGTTTTTTTGTCCATAATTTTATTGAGAAACAAATAGCAAAGAGACAGTTTCAAATCAAATTGGTAGGACAGTTTTAATAATTAAAACATTGCATGCATTCTTCCTAGTGGTTAATTGCTGTACAAGATGCGGACATGATATCCTATTTACAAACACCATTAGAACAAATCCCTCTATTCATTAAGAGAATGTAACTATATATCTATCCTAGCCACTTTGAATACACAGATACAAAGTGGACATTGTGCATTGCTTTTAAAAGCTAAAGATTACTTGATTTACTCAGGATTCTTCAAAATATCCCCAGACCAAATATGGTCATATCAAAATGGTATGCAGTATAGTGAGCCAACCATATAAACCTTTAATCTCATGAAAGAATTTCTAAGAGGTTTGGGGCTGGGAAGATGGCTCAGTGGAATAAGCACTTCCCTGGCAAGCGCAAGGGCCTGAGTTCAATCCCTGGGACCACAAAAAAAAAAAAAAAAAAAAAAAAAAAGAATTTGTAAGAGGTTAAAACTATTGTTGGACAGTGTCCTTCCTACTTAATGGTAAAATGTTGAGGGAAAGTACAAATGCACCACTAGAACTACTTCAGTTCTAATCTCAGCCACATTAATAAATAACTACTGAGGGGCCGGGGAGATGGCTCAGTAGAATAAGTGCTTCCCTACCAAGCACAAGGGCCTGAGTTCAGTCCCCGGTTCCGCCAAAAAAATAAATAAATAAATAACTACTGACATAACACCAGAAATAAGAAACACCCCCTCACTCTGCCAAATTCTTGTGTAAAGTGTTTGCCACAATAGCTGTAAATAGGCAGAAAGTAAATTATTAAATAGCAGTATATTCATCTCACCATATAGATTATTAAATCTTATATCTCATGTGCCTTAATAGATTACTAACGTTTAGAAAAAGAGACTGAAGGGCTGGCCAAAGAGCTCAGAGGATTAAAGTGCCTGTGAGTAGGTGCAGGGGCCAGGGGGTTTGATCCCCAGGCCTGCTGTACTGACCCTGCCCTCAGGACATGCTGAGATGGCAATTGAGACTGGGTGTGGTGGCATGCACCTATAATCCCAGCTCTTGTGAAGCTGTAAACAGGTGGATCACTACAAATCCAATCTAGTAGTGAGACCCTGAAGACCCGTCCCTGTAGGCCCTACCCTAAAATAAAAATAATAATAATAATAATAATAATAATAATAATAATATTTTTTAAAAAAGAAAAAGAGACTGAGACTCACTTTTTTTAATGTCCCTCGTATACCCAACACCTAGCATGAGTAGACACCAACATCCTTCTTGAATACAAATGTGAGTATCTGGCATCAAACTTGGTCAGATATCTAGAAACAATCACATTTCTATTGTGGCCTCTTAGTTTTGTAAGGGATATGTGAAAATTCCAAGAGAGTGGCTGAGATTACTTATTATTTTTAAAAGCTGTTCTTAAGTTCCATGTATTCATGCTGAATTGATGCTCTCTGTCTAATCCATTTGAAAAACAGGTTGGTATCAAATTTTCTTATACTTTTAATGTTAACCCCATTTTAATCTTTATTTCTTTCCTCAAATAATGATGTTCTAAGACACAGCTAAAATGGGGGGGCAAGCGGAGCCCGGTGAGGAAAGCCAGCATCCTATATATCCAATTTCTGACACATGCCTCAGCAAGCTAAAAGGAAAGTTTTCTGGTCTCCAGTGTCTATCCTAAGCAGTAAAATTAAGAAGGCTCACGCCTACACTGCTTCAACCAGGCTAAAGTAATTGTTACAGTTTTAGCAACTTGAGTGGGAGAAGATGAGAATTCTGAAATAGATTTATTTACTGCAAAACATCACAAATATCTCATTAGTCTGCTTTTCATTTGGCAAACTTTTCTTTCATTAAATGTGCCATGCTCTGCAATTTAGGACAAAGTAAAAAAAAAAAAAAAAAAAAAAAAAAAAAACGCCTGTGAGAAGGCAAAGCAGCAAATTGGAAAGAGCGTGGGCTCTGGAAGTAGTTAGATCTGAGCTTGATTTCCAGGTATGCCACTTCCCCGCTTTGTGACCACAGGCAGTTTTCCATACTCGGTTGGAACTTCAATTTCTTCATCTATAAAAAGAAGATAACTACATATTACTATTGAGGTCACTTTAAGATGCTAGGTACTATTTGTTTTTATTTCTTTGAGGCTCAAGATAGTCATCTGCAAAATGAGGACCATAATTATACCAGCATCATAGAATTTGTGAAGAATATTTAAGTGAATGAATCTTTATGAACTGATTAGAGCAAACTGCACAGAGGAAGTGATCCATAAGTGCTTTCCCTCATCATCATCAAGAATTAAATGATACCTATAAGGGTTCCTTGCAGAGTACCTAATGCATAGGAGTTGCTCAATAAATGTAACAGAAACCATCACACAGACAGAAATTCATACACACACACACACACACACACACACACACACACACCCCTAGTAGAAATTTTCCCTGGGATCTGAGCACACTTTCTGGGTAGGAGGACCTACCCCATAATCATGGATTTGGAATTTTAGAGAAGGAGAAATCATGTAGACCAGTCTTGCTTCCAAAGGAACTAATCAAGGATAATAACGAAGATGCCCTGAAAAGATAGACAGTACAGGCAAAAGAAAAAAAACCCAGGTCCTGTTACCTGATACCCCCCTTCCCCAACAAAAATGTACTTCTTAAAAGTGTTACCTGGTTAAGTAACACCTTTCTACAAACACATTGCCAACTGTCAGGTGGCCTCTGACACTCCCCTGGTTTGTGTGAGCTTGAGGTAGTTTGAGGAATATAAAGGGTGAGGCTCTCTCCACAACAAACCTTCCTAAGCATTGCAATTCAGGGCAAAGTACTCACCTCACTCTGAAAACAGAAGCAGCACTCCTAGATCCTTGCCACCCACAAATATAAATCCAGCCAAGCTGCCTCCCTCGGTTCATTTTAAGCACTGCTTTTCTGTCTCAGTTTAGACTTGTTTTGCTGCACATGTACAACATAACGGAGTTCTCAATTCCTTATTTCTTAGCCCAAGGAAATAAGGAGCTCTTTTCAGTTGATTTGATGTCACTCTCTACCAGAGGGAAAAAGAATGTCCCCCTTCTGATTAGAAATATGTAACTACTTCAGTGCATTTTCCTTCATTGCCTTCCTTTGTGGCAGTGAGATAGATCTGACCTAAGGAGTTTTGCCTTTCAAAGCAGCTTTCATTTCATGAACTAAGGATAAAGAAAATTCAATTAACCAAGGCAATAGAAGTCAAACTACAAGAAAAAAAAAAGCAGGAAGGAAAAACAATTACCCTGAGGTTGAGCATTAAGTACTGACATTTTTGGTTTTCCAAGCTTGAGCTCTATTTGGTGCCCAGATTCTGGGTCCTTCTAGCAAACTGAGATGACAAGTCAGCTTAACGTCTATTTGCATGGGAGATAGGATCTTCATACAGAATTTAATTTTTTTCCCCAGCTTTGTCCTTGACATACCTACTCCCATGGGCTCTAATCATAGTACTAAAAAGAAAGAAAGCTTTAGATCTAAAAATAAAAAGAAAATATACTAAAAACCTTACCCTATTTTGAGATCCATGCATATTGCCAAATGAAGAAGGCATTATCCCACTCCTGCTTGGCTCACATCAAAAACTCAAAGAAATCAGAAACAGAGGCACTCATGGTACCAAGGGGAGAACAAAGGCCATGTCCCTTGGAGGCCAGGCAGCCTGCCAGGCAGGGAACTGAAGCAGGGGAGAAGAAAATGCACCAGAAACCCACAGGTGGTTGAAAGAACTAGAAAGTGCATGTAGGACAAACCCTGGGGATTCCACTGCAGGCAAATAGTGGAGACACAGAGGATTGTAATGGCCAGAGGATCAAAGGCTGAAAATATGGGTTATTACCATGTATATGACCCACTTTAAACTCCAACCTCACATGGCCTAAGAAGGGCATTTACATCAGAAATAGTACCCCTTTCTTTGTTCTTTACAATTTAAACCGCATACAGTATCATAGTAAGGATCCCTAAAGGGCTGGGTTCATACAAACTAACTCTTTCCTAAGACAGCTGCTTAAGTAAAAGAAATGTGACTCTTTATGCTTAGAGTTTAATTATATGCTGCTCTTTGTATATTAAAGTAATTAAAGCTATTGCTTTACTAGAAAGGTATATGATTCCTGTTGCTTTTCTTATGAGATGGGCTTGTAGCTAATCATTCACTCCTTCAATCTTGTCCTCTTGTAACTAGTCACATTCATTTAAGAAATAGTAGGTCAGGATTAGGGGCACAGTCTGTATCTAGAACAGAATTTCTCTATAAAGGAACAAAGGAATATGGAGAACTAGACAGCACTGGTTCAGAGGCTAAAAAAAGTACTTGTTATTGTTGATTCAAGTCTAACCCTTTCCTATCTGGGCCTTGGTTTCTCGATGAATTAAAAATATCTCACAGCTAATATTTCCTTATGTCCTATCTCCGGATTCTCCTGAAGGTTAAAAGAGGTCACTTGAAAGTTTATTTTACCTATAGCAGACCATGAAAAATAAGTACCTGCTTAGTCCATAGGAACAATTGAACTTGTTTTCAGGTGAATTAATATATCTGTTTCCTAACTGATTGTATTAGAATTTAATAATTTAGCACATGCAATGTTCCACTTCATGGACTGGCCAAATAGCTCAGCAGATTAAGGCACCTGCAAGCAGGTGTAGGAGCTGGGGGTTTTATCCTGGGCCTGCCTGCCAGCCCCACCCCCAGGACACATTAAATTGTCAATTGAGACTGGGCGTGGCAGCACATGCCTGTAATCTCGGATCCGGGGTGGCTGTAAACAGGAGGATCACTATGAGTCTGATCTAGTAATGAGCCCCTGAACACCCTGTAGATCCTTCCCTAAAAAATACAAAAAATAAAAAAAAAATTCCAATTCATAATGAAATAGAGAGAAAGAACAGAAAGATCAATTTCTTCCCACCACAGATTCTGGGCAGTTACAGCTCAGATTAGAAATTTTTTAAAATGCTGGATTCCAGGATTCAATATTAAGCCTTCTTTCAGTGAACAAAGTAGGTGGGAACATGAAATTGCTTTTGCCATTCCTCTGTTGAGTGCCCAGGGCTGTCTTCTTAAGGTATATTACAACTCAGTATGCCACCAGCCTAGTGAAATGCTGGCCACATGCACAAAAAAGAATGACTAAGAGGAAACGTCTATCACATGCCCAAAAATAGTGAATTCTAGTGAAAAGAACAAGAAAAAAAACTAAAATCAGTCTGTGGGTGGCAGTAGCTGGAGTGGATCATCCTTTCAAACCTCATTTCTTTAAAAGTTCTTGTTGGAGCCAGGAAGATGGCTCAACAGAATAAGTGCTTGCCTGGCAAGCGCAAGGACCTGAGTTCAAGCCCTGGTTCTGCCAAAAAGTAAAATAAAATAAAAGTTCCTGTTAATAGAAGCCCAATGGTGTAAATTTCCATATCACTTAGAAAAAATGATGTCAAAGTAATTTGAATATCTTTAAACAGCTTTCCTTAATATCCTGTGCAGCTAAGAATCCCACAGACCTATAAGTCATAGCAAAGCCATTATCTACAGTTCAAAGCCCTGCCTTTAGGCTTGGCTTTCTCTCTACTTTCATGGATGAACGTTTTTGAACAAGTTGCTTTTCATATTATGCTGGAAACCAGGTTCATTCTGAATAAACATAATCCTTTTTTCAGGCTGTCTGGCCTTTACTTCTACTTCTCAATAGGAGCAGGATTTGTGTGAGTGGAGAGGAGACACTGCACAGTAGGAGAGTGTGTGCCTAAAGTCTTGAGTGCAGAGTCACCTGGGGAAAGGCACTTCGGCTCTGAGTGGGATTCCTCTACCAACAGCAGGCACAACAGCAACCCTGGTAAGAATGGTAAAACTTCACTCAGTGGTCAATGAGTGCTTTCTTGTCCTCTTTGTCCTCCCCAGAGAGAATGGTCCCTACTCTATAGTTTGCATTTCTACTGTGGTATGTATAGTCTATGATAACATTTTAATTTATTGCAGTTTTGTCTCCTTTTATTTGATTGAGTTTCTTTGGAAAGAAAACCCCTTCCTTATTTATTTTAGGAATCCCCACATCATGGTTGCCAATGCTTGCAGTGCAATGAATTAAAAAACTTTGTATTAAAGTACTACTTTCTTAATTGACTTATTGAAGGATTGGATAATGTTGCAACTGAAAGCACCTTGTGAACCTGCAAATACCAGACAAATGTAAAGCATTGTTACATGGAAGTCCATGATTTAGCTTTGAATGTAAAGTAATTAGGCAATTTCTCAAAGTCAAAATGTAATGAACCTTGTAAATGATCTTCTTTCATAGCACCTCAGGTTTTGTTTGCTTGTTTTATTTATACAGCAGCAAGATGAACACCTCATAAATAACATACCATAAAAGCAGTCCATGCAATAAAAATATTGTGGAATATTTTATTAGTTAAGTTAGTGTTGCCTTTCACAGACATGATGATGAAATTATGACCATACATTATCCTTTAGTAGGAAATGATGGTCGACTGGGACCATCAGTGCTAACAGAATACGCAGAGGACTGTGCTCAGGTGTTTGTCCTGTACTTTAGCAACTACTGTCTCTACAAGACTAATTAGAAGAAGCAAATGAACTTAGGACTGTTTCACCACCACAGTGTGATGAAAAGTAGAGAGCTGCATGATGGTAACACACAGTAGGGAAAATAAGAAGTTAAGGTAGATGTAGGTTACAGAAGAATCTTGACTAGAGCATATCATGATAAATCATACCATAAAGGCCATTAAGACTCAAACACAACCCCCAGTGCCATCAGCCCAGAGATGGAGAAATAGCAAGCAACTAGTGAAAAATTTAAAAAAGATATAGAGGAAATCGTATTTATGATAAAATTTAAACTTTGGGCAGTACTTCAATCTGTAATCCGTGATGCTGAACCTTTTAAAGCTTCCAGTGACACCAATAGCCCACTATGATGCCTGTGCAAGAGTTTTGCTACCACTGACAGATTCAGAAGAGAGCAGATATCCCAGGGGGCCATGGAAGCGCAGAAGAAAAACAAATTTTTGTAGCTGTTTGGTCTTCATTTCCAGAAGATTCTATATTATCTGCTGCTAACATGACTCATAAAAATTGAGATTACCTGTATCTAATGCAAAATAATACTGATTTATCACTATACACATCTCTTCCTTTTAAGAACAATAGCAAATATTATTTTAAAATAACAAGGGAAATACTACAAGCAGGTAACATTCAAGAAATAATTCAAAATTTGAAATGAATTTTGAACAAACTATATGCTCTTCAATTTTTATTTGAATTCAAAACAAATACTTCTAAGTCTTTTCGCAAAATGGTCTGCACTTTACATGGTGAACAATGGCAGAATACAATGACCAAAACATGTCACTTTGGCATGAAGATTATTTTGAGCTGGATGCAATTGACAGCAGATACAACGAAATGTCTCTGCCTCCCTCCATTTGCCTTAAACCAGGACAAAACTTTATAAAGTCCAATTCTCTCTCTACAGAAACAAAAGTTTAATCACCAAGATGACTTGACATCCTGGAGATGCACAGAGAAATCTACACAGCAAACTTTACAAACTTCCTTTCACCTCCCATTTGCTTCCTATGTTTTTACCTTCCCAAAATTTGCTGTGTCTAGAAACTCAAGGTCCTTTCCCTTTGTCTAGTTAGTTCTCTCATAATTTATTCTTTGTTGAAATATGATATAACCTAAATCCTAAGCTACCTCTGAAGACTTACTGTTGCCCTGAGTTTTCTTCATGAGAATATGAAATGCACATTTTAATAGACATGTTCACTTTTCTCTTGTTAATATTTTTGTCGAGGATCCTGTGCAAGAACCTAGGAAAATAAAGAAAAAACCTTTTTTTCCTATTCTACTGTGGAAAACCCTTAAAATTTTTATAGCAATCCATCCTGTTAGTGTCTATATCATTTCTTTCTTGCCAAATTCTGGTATGTAATGTTAAAATTAGCTTCTTTTGAATATTTTAAGAACTAAGTAATGTATGTATATCACTAATATATTTTAACTCCATCAAATTCTAAAGTAGTCTCTTCAGTCTGGGATAGCAATGAAAAACTAGCTCAATGGAAGGTCTCCCAAGCTGTGCAGGCTGTCAGTAGTCACTTCACAAATGGTGGGAAATGATAATAAAGCAAAGGTGAGAAACAACATTTTTGTTTTATTTTACCTGAAAGACTTCTCAGGGTTATTAATATGTTCATGGAAGTTCTTAATGGGACATGTATTGCCATACTTATTTCACCATGAAAATATTTAGTTTAGCCATATTTATTAATTCCCAGAATGCTCTTTCAGGAAGTACCATTCTAAGAAACACTCATTTAGTAAATTACTGCTGCTTGAAGATAGGTCCACAAGCCAGCTTGAAAATGTTATTGACCATAATAGAAATTTTTCTTTGCATCCAACAAAGAACATATCTAAGCAAGAGATAGAATCTTTTTATACTCATTAGTTCATTTTTAGCATATAAAAATAGAATACTAATAAGTCAAAATATATGAATTATACAATGAGCTCCACCAAACATAATTCATTCACAATATTAAAACAGAAATTTGAATTATGAATTTGAAAGAAATATAACCACTTTATATAGGTTTCCTCACTTATAATTCAGATGTATGTGCCTATAAAAACATTTACTCAAATTCACTATCCAAATCAAAAATCTTTTCAGTGACTCTACAAATACACAACAGAGAATGCACTTAGGTTCTAAAACAAATGCTTTAATAAAAAGTGAAGTCTTGGTCTCTGCTCTTCTTCTGACATGTTTGGGGACTCATTTCTTCTTGATGGAAAGCATTGTGCATTATCATGTTATCTCCCCACACCAGTAGAAGACAAGGTCAACTAAAAGAGATGAAAGGAGTAGAACTGTGCAGATGGCAGGTGAACCCAAGAGCTATGGAAAACTCTACGAAGAAGAAAAGTGAGCAGTGGTGTGACACATGGGAAGTAAATCTGTCTGTAAAAGAGAGAAGCAAGGCCATGTGCTTGTCTCCATCTGCCAAGCCTATGATTTTTTTTTATACATGAACATTTTTAAAGACATCTGAAGTTCAGTAGGTTTCAGGAAGCTTCACTGGGTTTCATAGGTATGTAAGAGTGATTTGGAAAAAATTGTTTTGTAATTTGGGGGTGGTCTGTAAATGTTTTACAGTTTTCCCATTAAAAAAATAAGTGAATAAAAATAAGAATAAAAAATGTTAAGCACTATTACTTTGTTTAATGAAATTTTGTATCATTTCTATCTTTTTACTATTTTGTATTATTTAACAAAGAAACAAATTAAACTGAATAGCTTGAAATGTAACTCAGTGGTAGAGTGCTTTCCTAGCATAATCAAGGTTCTGAAAAAAATAGAATAATATAGCATTATAATAATAGGATATAGAAAACCATTATGTAAAAATTTGACACCAAAAAATATTTGCTTGGATTTGGGTGAAAAAGGATGTCTGAATATATATTTAGACTATTCATGGAAGAGGTGATTCAATACCTTCCAAAATAAAGGGTACTTTTTCCAAGAAGACACCAGGAGGTCTATGGCATTGTGCCAGCAACTAGGCTATTGCTTATAATATTTTTAACACTTTTTTAAAACTCCCCTTTAGTTTGTGACATAGACCTTAAAATATCCTCAGTGGTGAGAAATTTCCATCATCTGTAAGTGGACTTGATTTGAAGAAGATAAAATTACACTGAGGGTCAGATCTGATAAATATGACAAATGATCTTTCCAATAAAAGATGTGTTGATCAACTGTGGTCTCCTTATTAATTAAAAGTATCAGCTCTCTTGTGTGATTTATAAGCTGATTTAAAACCAGTTGGATAGGGCCAGTGACATAGCTCAGTGGTATAAGCGCCTGCCTGGCAGGCACAAGTTCCCTGAGTTTGATCTCCAATACCACAAAAATCAGTTGAATTGGGTAGGAAAAATTCCAGAGTGTTTTAATTAAGAATACCTAGGAGCCGGGGGGATGGCTTAGTGGAATAAGCGCTTCCCTGGCAAGTGCAAGGGCCTGAGTTCAATCCCAGGTTCCACCAAAAAAAAAAAAAAAAAAAGAATACCTCATTAGGGCTGGCCAAACGGATTAAAGCGCCTGCTTAGGCAGACACAGGGGCCAGGAATTTGATCCCCAGGACTGCTGCACCAGTGCCACCCCAGGGCACTCTGAGAGGCAATTGAGACTGGGCATGGTGGCGCACGCCTGTAATCTCAGCACTTGGGAGGCTGTAAACAGGAGGATCACTATGAGTCCAATCTATGCAGTAAGACCCTGTAGACCCTATAGACCCTGCCCTAAATACAAAAAAAAAAAGTACATCATTAGAAAAGATACATCTTTTATCCAAAATAAATATGAGGAATAAATTTTTTTTGTTTTGAACATTTAGATATAGCTGTTCAAATTAATTCTCATTACTTTTTTTTAAAGTATATCAATTAAAGGTAAATTTCTAAAAAAACTGACTACTTAGTTATTTTCATTCAAATGGCTTTTGTTTGCAGGCATTATTTGGAACAAGAGGTAAAGCCTACTCTATCTGCTCTGGTTCTCTGCTGTGTGTGTACATACTACAAAGGAAGCCCAAGAAGGGATGAAAATAAGGCTGGGGGCAGGAAGTTAGTCAACAGTATTGTCAGACTGTTAAAATGAAGATTGTTTCAAAATATCACACTATCTCTTCAAGCAGACCAACCAACCCAAAATGATGGTCTTTAATCATATTCAACCTTATTTGAATTCTGAGACCTAAAGTTATTTCATTTGGTCCCAAGAAGTACAGTAAAGGGCTTTTGAACCTGCTGGCATTCAGTCTCCACGCTCTTTTTATGGGTAGAGACCTTGGACTATTTCATTTAGTACAAAGCCCAAGTAGTCAGAATACAGACTTTGTAAAGGTTCAAGGAATAGTTGTAGTAAAAATGCTTAATAGCTCTTCTTTGTTACTGGGTAACAATTTCCTTATTGACTACATGAGAGATTCTGATTATAGGGTGTTATAAAGCCCTTCTTTCATTTTCTTTCAGGAGCAGAAATCCCTTCCCAAACTACAACAAAGAGCAGAAGGTTAAATATCTCTTCCCTACATGACTACTATCTATATCATCAACAAACACCAAGATTTCCTGAGCTCAAGATTCTCCAGACATAAAAATATGTAAAGTGGATAGAAACTACCAGTTGCCTACTGAATACCCAGCCTTTCCTTCTCTCTTTGCAACAAAATTCAGTTCGGAGAGTTCTCAGTATGTTCAGCTACAACAAATAAGCAAATTATATTTCCAAATTTCACCTGTGGATACTAGTTATGTGACCCAGGTCTATCCTCAGAAACAAAAGCAGGAACATTCCCTAAAGGCAGATAGAATCAAGACTCACTCAGCACTACATCCTGTTGGGGGACTGACTAAGTGCTAAGATGCTGGAGACAAGACAACTACTGTGCCACTGCCAGCAGACCAATAAATAAGGGCTGAGGGAAAAGCTCCCAGTTGGGACCTGCAGGACACAGACACAGGCAGAATTAGTAGTGCAAGGGATTGTTGGGAAAAGAATACTAAAAAAGCAAGTTGAGAATAAAAGGGAAGCAAAGACTTCAGACAGTAATATTGACACCTTTGAAAAGAAAAAAGGAAAAAGGTGATACTGGGCAGAAGGCAGTGTTGAACATGAAGAGGCTTAAACTATGATGCCAACTTTTCAAGTTTTACCAAACCGAATGGGAACCCCTGAGCGAATATTGCCCATTAGAGGAGTCCTGCATTTGAGCAGAAAGTGCTGTGGCCAAGCATCTGCTGCCATGTTCTTTTATTGTTTGAGAGCTTCTTAGGAAAAGTGTAACTCTGGGTCAAAAGCTGAGGCAGACCTAAAGGCACTAAACTTGGAGGCTCTCCAGATGGAAAATTCTTCCTGGAAAGAAAATCTGAGTATTGTTTCTCAATGTCCACAGCTACCACAACAGTGTATCTCAGCCCTGAGCTGTAATTACTGTCAGCAACTGCCCTCAGCTCTTCATCGTGTTTGGAAAGGAACCCCCTGATGCATTAGTCCTCCATCCTGGAGGTCGAGATCCCTGTGCTTCTGCGAATTATTGGCCCAGGTTTTCTCCACTAGGTGAGTCCCTAGTTAATAATAAATTGGGTGTCTAGAAATACACATTCTTCCTTCCAGGCTTCAAGAGCTCTTTTCAATGAAATAACAGCAATGGGAGTAATGCAGTCACCCAGCAAATACAAGCACTGGTTTCCCAGGAGAGCTTGGTGATGACAGCAACTTGAATAACAGCTTGCAAAGACAGGAATAACAGACAGAATGATGAGCTGCTGGAAGGGCTGATACATGAATATTGGTACATGGATTTTTAAAATAGCAGTTCATATTAATAACTTTATAGTTTTCTTACTTCTGAATTAATCACATGGTCAGTGATTTAGATGTTATAAATCTGTCTTCCAGATAACCTTAGGAAGCATGCTTTAATCTCTAAGGACATCAAATTCCTTCTGTATAAAATGAGCAAGTTGGATTACATACCACTTCCAGAGGTAATACAAAGGGATTGAATGCTCTGTGTGCATTGCACAGGTGATAGAGAAGTCAAGAGCCAAACCAAATCATGCAGTAACCCAGTTATTAGTGACAACAGGAAGTCCATACTACCTCAAGGTGGGAGAACAAAGAGAAGAGGTGGTAGTACTGGAATTTAGGAGGTGAACCATCCCAAAGGACTGGCACCATGGTGGGCCTATGCCATGAAACTGGAGCCTTGTGACAAATTCAGCTATTACTGAAGAATCATCCCAAGACAGAGAGGGAAAAGGAGAAAGACAGTAGCCTCTCCTTTTTTCCTTAATACAACTAACCCAGCAGTCTGGTGCACAGCAGCCTTCACAGGTTGTGTCTCCATAGGAGTGGAGTCCACAGGAGTCCTAGAGTACCATGACGTTCCCATTATATACTGCAGGACAAATGAAAATAAAAAAACACTTGTAAAATGACTGCTTCATAATCTCAGCTACAGAAAATCTATGATTGACGTAGAAATGTGGTGTTTTACTCAGATATAAAGAAAATACATACCAAAGAATTATTCATACACACAATCTCTTTATATGTATCAAATGGGTATGGTGTAGTTTTAGCTATATTAAACAGTTCAAAATTGTATAATTAATAAATAAAATGTTGACATGACTAGTACAAATAGATATAGATATAGATATAGATATAGATATAGATATAGATATAGATAGATAGATATTTGGTTGTTTTAATCAGATCACAGAAGATAGATGCTATCTTACTGGGTGTTGTCTAAGATACCATGATTCCCTCTATCTGTAGTGGTCTTGTTTCTCTTGGGTAAGTAGTGGTAGCTGATCATACACTGAGGCAAAGTCCCAAGAAGGCCACAGGAAGTGCTATACTTGTTGTATTGGTCATGTCAACATGTTATACCTCCTCCAGGCTACAAGGGCACTGGTTCTTGTTGGGAAAGTCTCCCACAGTATTGGTCTGTAACTGTGACACTATATGGTGCAACATGTAAGAGGTGGGGCCTTAGAGGAGGTTTTAAGTTTGGGGGTGTGCCTCAAGAGAACTGTAGGGCTCTGACCACTTTCTCTCCCTTTCATTTCCAGCCATGAGTGAAAGGTCTTCTGCCATGTCCTCCCATGGTGATGCATCACTCTGCCATCCACCCAAAGATAATAGGGCCAACTGACTGTATTGAAACCTCCAAACCTTCAAGCCAAAATAAACCTTTCCTCTTTTTCAATTGATTGTCTCTTGTATTTGTGACAGTAACAGGAAACTAGCCAACACAGATCATCTTTAAGTCTAGTTCTCATGTCATAAAAATAATTCCCAAGAGTGCCCTGAACTGTAGAGATGAACTTCTTAGAGTAAAAGAATTTCTTCATACTTAATGTTTTGTAGGACTGGGCTTAAAAAGGGAAGTATTTAGTTGTCAATTTGAGGTAGGCCAAAAGTTCATTCCTCACCAACTCTGGTATCTTTACTGTGCATTTTTCTTGAAAAGCCAGGTTAGCCCTACAGGTCGGCCAATCATGTAGAAAAGCACAGGGCTGAAGCCTAGCACTGCGGCTGTGGGGTGCATCATTTTTTACATTCATGCAAAAACTACATGAATATTTTAATATCCACATAAAGAGGAGAAAATATTATAATTCCTCCATTTCCATCCCAAAAGCTCCTCTTCATCCAGAGTTTCATCCTCAAGGTGGCAAAGAAAATCTGGCTCCAGGAGGCCAATGAGCATGTACCAGAGAAGTAACTGACAAATAGAATTTTCTTTGAGCCTTTAAAAAAATATATTTCCATGCACCTCACTGTGCACAAAACAAGAATTTAGAAAGAAATGAATATGGACATTTGTCAAATTAAAAAAGAAATCCATGAAACTACTGGGAAAGTCTATCTGAGAAAAATTTTTTTTCTAAAGAATATACTTACTTAAGGTACCAGAACAGTCTATCTTGTTTATACTTAACATTTTAATGATTAGACGGTTAAAATTTGAGAGCAACAATCATTACCATTCATCTAGAAACAGCTGATTATGTTTCAGTTACCTTTACCCTCCCACAAGTATTGAAGGAAGGCTGTTATAATGTCAAGTCCCAGACTTTTTACCTGAAAGGAGGCAAGGGACATAAAGATGAACTCTCTATAAAATGACAGTGACACAGGACAGCTAGCTCACAATCTGCCCTCAAAGGAGCTAGAAAGACAAAAAACAGATGAGTTTGAAAAGGACACAGAGGCATCTGAGGACTCAACTTTCATGGAAAAGTTCACCTGAAAAAAAAAAAAGAGAAGAAGTAGGGGCTGCTGTAGTTGCTGGGGTTCCACAGCTGACTGCGGTCTGCTCTTAGCCCCCATCTCTTAACTTCATCTCCTGCCCGGCAGGATGCAGATAATTAACAAGCACCCGTAGATAGAAGTTCTTGTAACTGTCCCTTAATGTCCTCTCCAATTGCTGAAGTTAACGAGATTCTGGGGTTTTCTAAACCAGTTCAACATATGAACAAAAAACAATCATACAGTGAAGGCTACTGTTGATGGTCTTTCTTCTGGTGACGCTGTTTGAATAGCCGATTCAACAGAAAATTATCCCTTTAGAGAAAGTGCTGTGATTTCCAGTTTGAGGGGTAAGAAAACACTTTAAGGCAATCTATCTCAAAGAGAGAAAAATAACTCGGCACCCAGGAGGAAAAGCAGCAGCAGCCTCTGCAGGCAGTTTCACAAAGAAAGCCCCAGTGTGCACTCAGGGGAGACAGTCTCACTGGCAGAAAAGATGGGGAGGAAAAGGAGGTCAACATCAATAAGCACCTATCTTTATTCAAAACAGGTTAAAATAACAGTGTTTCAAAGATAAGGGAAAAAAAACTTTCAGGATGTCAGACCCCCTGGTCTTCACTTTTTCCCTACAATTAGATGTTCTCTGCTGTGGAATGATGCTGGATTTACCAAGAGAGCTTTAAGAACAATCTGACATCTGGTCCCATGACAGATCAATTAAATGGAGATTTCTGAGGGAAAGTTCAGGCTCTGGGAGGTTTGCAAACATTTATCAGATGATTCTCCTGCTGCAGGAGTCTGAGCCACCGGACACCAGCATCAACAGTTGATCAAGCCACATTTGGGACACCTCCAGTGAGGAGCAGCTCACTACCTTTCACAGAAATCCCTTTCATTTTGAGATCATAATGATGTTAAACTTTTCCTATGTTCAGATATGATACAGCCTTATTGCCTTCGCGGGGCTCGTCCCAGCTCTGCCCAAGGAACCTGCACAATACTTACACCAACTAGGAATGACAGCAACCTGAAGGAATTATTTTGATAGCAGAACTGACAGGCAGGGGGCAAGTCTGAGGCAAGGGCTTCAGCACTGTGGTCGTGAGATAAATTTCCAGCACACAATGGGGCCAATGGGCAGCACGCCTGTGAGATAGCAGACTGGCTGGTTGTACTGCTCACACTTTCCACGCCTGCATCCAAGAAAGCCTTCTCCCAGAAAGGCAAAAACTGAAGACCCCTGCAGGAGGGCTCTCTGGTGAACATACTTCAACAGAAGCAGGAGAGCGAAGGCGACTGTGAAGAGCTGCTCAAGGAATGTTAGGGGGAGGTAGATGAAAAAGCAAAGACTGAAATAGAGAAGGAGAAACTAACTTTCGGGCACGAGCTCTGTGCCAGGTGCCCCAACCCCGCAGTTCAGGTGTTCCTCAACACAGCCATAAAGCTGACAGAGTCTCTAATAGAAAGACATTTACATGCAACAAGGGTAGAAGTAGGAAAAGGGTGAGCTTGAAGCTGAAAAGAAGCAGATTATCATCACTTTACTCTTTGGAATCTCAGTTGAAGAGGCTACAGAGCCTGCTCAGCCGGTGAAGCTCAGTTCACCAGACTACAGGAGGCATCTCTTATTCACTAATTCCTTCGCTTTCTCAGGCATGTTTTGTTCTTTTTTATTTTTTAAAGAATAAAAAATGGGAGGAGAGACAAATATTAGAAATAATACAAAATTTCATTAAAGTAATAGGAATTTGACAATGGTTATTGTATTACATAATATTATCTTCAAATTAGTCACTTAGGTTACCAGATATAAATCTTCAAAATTAGTTTTAAAAAGAAGCTATAAGAAATTAAAAAGAAGA
>NW_004524700.1:7662414-7663821 GCF_000260255.1 Octodon degus | reverse complement strand
AGAAATGTTCTCTTACATTTTTTCTAGTTAACAAGATAGTTTCACATTTAGAACTTTAATTCACCAAAGTCCACCTTTACAAATGATGTTGCAATAAACTTAATCTTATTTTTCTCCATAACATAACCTTTTCTCCCAACAGCATTGACTGCACAGTCCTTCCTTGCCCCACTGACTTGAGCACCAACTTATTACCATATTCATTTATTGTTCATTGTTTTGTTTCACTAGCCTATTTGAGTTTCCTTGTACCAATATCATACTATTTATATTTCTATGGCTCCATAACATGTCATATTATCTTCCAGGAATATTTAAGTTTTCCTCTTTTCAAAATTTTATTTTAAAAAAATTATTTAAAAAGTAAAACAGGGTCAGCCAAATAGCTCAGCAGAGGGGTTCAATCCCCGGGTGTTCTATGCCAGCCCCGCCCCCGGGGCACGCTGAGACAGCAATTGAGACTGGGCGTGGTGGCACGCACCTGTAATCCCAGCTCTTGGGAGGCTGTAAACACGCAGATCACTCAGAGTCTGATCTAGTAGTGAGACCCTGAACACCCTGTAGACCCTTCCCTAAAATACAAAATTAATTAAACAAATAAATAGTAAAACAGAAATTCATTACAAAATAATTGAGAACTACAATGTTAATACATTGCATTTTGTTATCTACAAAGCAGTTACACAGAGCACAAAACATGAGCACAGAAAATTCCCCAAATGATCTTAGCACGAACCTTCCTTTTCAATGAACTAAGAGATGCCAACAGTGTAGCAAACTTGCATTTTTTCCCCTTTTCCCTTCCTTTCTTTCCCCTATTCTCCATCTTAGTTTTTTAATTTTTCTCAACAATCTCTTTCCACTTCACAATGCCTATTGCACATTTTAAATCTAATTTACTGTCACAATTTCTTACACCATGAAGACAATACAATGTCTACACATGTGAGACTGATTTATTTCATTTATAAATATGGTCTTAAGTTGCATCCATATGCCCATAAACATCAGAAGTTTATCCTTCTTTGTGGGTAAGTAGTACTCCATTATATAAAAAGAACACATCTTTTTTATCCATTCTTCAGCTGATAGGCATGTGGGACATTTCTAAGATTTAGCTCTTGCA
Source organism: Octodon degus (assembly GCF_000260255.1). Classification (NCBI taxonomy): domain Eukaryota; kingdom Metazoa; phylum Chordata; class Mammalia; order Rodentia; family Octodontidae; genus Octodon; species Octodon degus. The sequence goes on along the minus strand of NW_004524700.1, from coordinate 7,662,695 downwards.
TATTGTGCTGCTATATACATGGATTCACACATATCACTCTAATATGATGTTTTTAATGCTTCTGAGATGAAAGAAAAGAGGAGATAGGAGCCTGAGCCTAGCTCAGTCTTTTAAGTGGCTGCTTCCACGAAGCTGTCAGCCTCAGGTGGCTGGAGTTTGAACCTCACAACTCTCCCGCTGGCCAACGTGCCCTGAAGGCATGCGAGGACAAAAAAAAAGAAAAGAGGAGAATAGCTAGGTTGAGTGAGACCTCTAATCCTAGCTTTTTTATTTCCACAATG
>NW_004524700.1:7660195-7662018 GCF_000260255.1 Octodon degus | reverse complement strand
AAATGGACATTCATCTGTACCCCCTTTTTTGTTAAGTTCCATCATTTAAATATTATAGATGTGTAAACTCAGCAAAATATTCTAAAAGAGTTCAGAGGTCCATAATAGTATTGGGTCTTCCACTTCACTGGCAATGTCAGAAATTGTTGACCTGAGTCTCCTACTATTTCTTTACTTTGGTTACTATCGCTTCAGAAATTTCAGGTGTATGTCCCCCATTTTGCTCTATCTCATTGTGTTCTGGACTTGTTCTAGATGGGCTAGATGTCTGAGATTGCATATTGCTTTTGCACCTTTCCATGTTCCATTTTTAAAAAATTTACTTCATGTTTTGTGTTTATCCTTGTAAGTTTTTGTAGTAGGTAGCTATATCACTATTATCAAGGCCTGTCTAAGTAAAATATGTTCTTCAGGGAAGTTTTCTGTATGTAGGAGGTCCTTGGTTTGTGTCTGTCCCAAGATCCTACCTTCCCAATTAATTAAGTGTGAGATCTTGGTATCCATTTGACTTGGTTCCTAGTCCTTTGATGTTGGGCTTTGGTGAGGTTGTTACTCCAGTTCTTCCCAATATGTTTACAGAAGGAAGAACTGATTATGACTGATATGATATCTTAGTTACTTTTTTCTCATTGCTGGGACAAAATATCCAACACCCAAAATTAAGGAAAGAAAGGTTTATTTAGCTCACAGTTAATAGAGCTTTCCATCTTTGGCTGGCTCCAAGGCAGTGGTACATGGCAGAGGGCAGCTGTTTATGGCAGCAGAAACAGCAAAGTGCAAAGGGAAGAGCACCAGCTGTGGTTGCTAGAAAGCCTCTCTTCCTCCCTTCCTTACATTTCTATGTATATTATTTGCCCCAGGGCAGGTGTAGCACTCACACCCATAATCCCAGCATTGGATCATGAATCAATCACAAACTCTAGAAACTACCCCATGACTGCATTAGGTTTTGAGGGGACAACTAGACACAAACCATAACAACATCCTAGCTAAAGTAGTATAATTAACAGTATCATACTGAAAAACTGTTGTAACTATTAATTTTGTACTTTAAACCCTAAGAGCAACATCTACAGTTATATAACAACTGATCATAAATTAAGAGCTTGTATACAAAATTCTTTCCCTTGGTATAGTGGTTTTGCCCTGTGGTGGGGAAAGTTAAGAAGGATAGTGGATGAAACACGCATAACTGAAAATGAAGCAGAAGCAAGGGTAGAGGATAATAGATGATCACAGAGGCAAAAAGCAAGAAACCAACAATAGGAAAATAACACAACAAAGGAGGCCAGCCAAATAGCTTAGTGGATTAAAGCTCCTGCTTTGGCAAACAGGGGCCCGGAGTCCAATCCCCAGGCCTGCTGTGCCATCCCCAGGGGCACACTGAGAAAGCAACTGAGATTGGGCATGGTGGTACATGACTGTATCCCAGCACTTGCGAAGCTGTAAACAGGAGGATCACTACAAGTCCCATCTATGCAGTGAGATCCTGTACACCCTGTACACTCTGTCTTAAATTAAAAAAAATAAAAATAACACAACAAACATGAGCCAATACATATTAGCTATAACCATCAATGTAAATGGTTTTAATTCACCAATCAAAAGAAGCTAGAGAAGAGGGTGGGAAAGAAAGAATGAAGGCATAACTAACAGATTATCTGAGCTTGGTCTCTGGCTTTGGGGTATGGTGTTTCCTGTGGCTGGATTTTCCCCAGCCATTTAGAAAAGAGAAAGAGGGGCAGGGGAGATGGCTCAATAGAATAAGCACTTGCCTGGCAAGCACAAGGGACTAAGTTCAATCCCCAGTTCTGGAGAGGGAG
>NW_004524700.1:7640902-7660055 GCF_000260255.1 Octodon degus | reverse complement strand
AGAAGAGAAGAGAAGAGAAAAAGGAAAAGAAAACAAAGAAAGATAAAAGAAAAAGATAAAAGTGCAGGGTTGGGGGAGCGGCCTCACCTGCCTGCTTTTATTCTGTATGTCTTTGTGCCCAAGCATGAAGATGGATCACCTAATTTACTACCTGTTGTCTCATACTGTTAATGTTGCTTCGGGCTTTTCCACTCCACTAGTCCCTCCTGTCTATCCTGCTCAGTCCAGTTGGGGTTGTACTGTGTGGCTGGAATTCCACCAGTCACCTCATCCCACTGAAGTAGCAGGCAGGAGCCAATCACTTGGCTTCTTCCTGGGCCAGTTGCTGGGTCCATAATACAGGGGGAGGAGCTGTATCCCTTCCAAGATGATTGTCAAATTTTTCCTCTTTTTCTAGATTGCCTCAGTATTTAAAGGAAAACTAGTGACCTGGTGTACAGCATTGTGCCTATACCATTCTATATACTTAAGCAAAAGAATAGATCTCAAATGTTTATCACAATTTAAAATGGCTGCATTACAATTTGTGAGCTCTCATTTTCCACAGAAAATTGAGAGTAAAGTCTAACAGGTTTAAAAGAATAAAATTGGGAGATTGAATTAAAATTATATATGAATTGAAGGAGGCGCTCACCATCTTCACTATAGTAAGTCATCTCCTCTAAGAGCATGGACTGTCTCTTCATTTATTCAACTCATTTACTATGCCTGTTATTTACATTTTAAAGTTTTCTCCATAGAGAACATGTATCTCTTGCATAAGTTAATTCTTAAATTCATTCTGCTTGTAGGATTTTCCATATGTAGAGTGATAGAAAGTTGAAAGTACTATAGTAAAAGCCTCTTTTTCATGCAGGACTTTCCTCAGCATGTTAACATCATGTACCGCACTGCAACAGCAGCTACGCATGAAATAGCTAGCCCAGCTGCCTACTCACCTATCTGGTCAAGATTGTATACTGTCCTGGTTCATCCCTCACCTGCCTCAAGTTCTAGTTGTGCAGCAGCCAGCACCTCAGAAGTTGGTCACCTAGCACCAAAACACATGAGATCTGAGGTTCCTGCAGTTGGTGTATATCTTTGTAGTTTGGCAGCTACAGCTGATTGAGCTCTCAGGGAGCACCCCTGGGGAGGGAGGCAGATTTCAATTCAGTCCATGGAAGCAGTGTCTGAACCAGTCCCATTAGATGAGAGCAGCTTGCAAGCAGGAAACACCACATTGCTCAGTGTGTCAGAGAGAAGTGATTCCTGCAATGCCCTGCAAGCAAAAGTGATGATCTCCACAGTCACTTCTAACACTGAAACCTGCCAATGTCTCATTTTATCCCCTACCCTAGGCTGCAGAGGTGTACTCCTGTGCCCCAGTGTCCTCTGAGGTCCAGTTACTACTTTCAGTTCTGCCCAACAATCTCAGCTTGATACCTGTAAGACACAGACACTACTGGGACAGCTTGATCTCCACGTCAGACCACACTGAGCTCTCATCTACTGGATGACAGAAAGAGAAGGTGGATGAGGGAAGAGCCAGGCACTTTGGGGCACATTTTCGAACACTGTGAGCATCATCCAGGCTCAAACATCCAGTTGGTACTGAGGGAACTATCCTGGTAGAGGAGTATACTCACATGCACACTGTAAATCTTATCTGTTACTCTGAGTCCATACCTTTTGTTCTCTTCAGTTTCCTGGCATGTGTAGTATGAGTTTAAAATCAATTGATCCTTGATAGTTTGATATAACTTACTTGTAAAAAAAAATCTGAACCTGTAGTTAAAAGGCAGGGAAGTTGTTAAATACCATTCCAATTATATTCTATATTTTTGTTTTCTTTTTTTCTAGAAATTCAGTCACATAATTTAACGCATGGTCAACTGTGAACTTAGTGAAATGTCCAGGACAAGCCTGTATAATCAGGGGCCAGTTCTAACGTTGGTTAGTTTCATTTTATCCTGGCCAACAACAGCTGCAATCTGATGCCACCTAGTGGTAGATTGCAATAACCAAAGAGCCGGCGACTTGCAACCTTGCTGGCAAACTGGTTGCTGGCAGCAATTCAGAAATTTCTCCTTTCTGTTACTCAGTGTTATGAACCAAAGAAATTCTTAGTTCCTTAAATTAAGGATTCTCCACAGGTTGCCTGGTATTTTCCCTCACCCAGCCTTACTCCTACCACAGCCCTGCCACAAAAAGTCAAGAACCTGAGCCAACCAACACTGAGCAGGACAGACCGCCTCAATCTTTGTATATCAAGTTCATGTTCCATGGACACTATGTTGTTCCTTTTCCTTTTTTAATTCCTACTGTATAGGTAGTTATTCACCATTTTCTTTTAGTGTCATAATTTTATATCCACTCTTGCATTATCATTTTTGTTAAAAGTTTTCTATGGCAAAAGAAACAGCTTAGGCAGGGGAGCTAGCTTAAGTACCTGCCTGGAAAGTGTGGGGGCCAGGGAGATGGCTCAGTGGAATAAACGCTTCCCTGGCAAGCGCAAGGGCCTGAGTTCAATCCTTGGTTCTGGAAAAAAAAAAAGGAAAAGAAAGAAAGTTCAAGGTCCTGAGCTTAATCCCCAGTGTGAAAGAAAAAAGAAAGCTTTCAATTTTGTCGGTCATCTTAACTTTTTAATCAGATATACTTTGAGACATAATAAATATACCTCAAAACTCACCATTTTAGATGATATCTACATACACATATACATACTATATACAAAAACATATCTACTATTCGTTAAATATCTTATATGTATGTATATATTCACACACACTCATAGGAATTAAATGGCTGACTCGTGTGATTAAATCTGTTTAATTTTCTGAGAAGTTGCCCAGGCTTCCCACAGCGTCCACTATGTATTTCCACCAGCAAAATGTGTGATGGCTTCAACTTTTCTATATCTTAGTGGGTATGAAATAGCATCTTATTATGATTTTGATCTACGCTAGCCCTAACAACTAAAGATGTTTTCATGCATTTATTTTATTTTTTTTAATTTTTTTTAATTTATTTATATTTTTTGGTGTGTGGCCAGCTCAGCCCACCAGGGGACAGGGCTGGCTGGCATGTGGTGCTGGGGGATTGAACTGCGGTCCCTGTGCTTTGCTTAGCTTAGCTTGTTCTGAGTAGGTGCTTTAGACCACTGAGCCATCTCACCAGCCCCTTCATGCATTTATTGACTTTGTATTTTTTTCTTTTTTTATGTTAGGACACATGTATATGCTGAATAATGTCCAAATATGGCTGAGCATATGTAACTTTGTAAATGTTTATCATTTTTTTTAATTTTTTATTCATTTTAATGAGAAAAAGATAAAATAGCAATGAAACAGTTTCAGAACAGGTTAGTAGGACAGTTACAATAGTTAATACATTGCATATTGTTGTCTTCATAGTAGTTATTCTATGAGGACAAGATGCAGATATGATATCTTGTCTAAACACTATTAGTACAACCCTTTCTTCTCATTGAACTAAGAGAAAGTAGCTGTATATCCATCTATCTTGTATATACATATATATTTTTCCCTACAAAAGAGTCCTTTATTTATATTTCCTTTTTTGTTTTGCTTTATCAGAGATGGGTGTTCCATTGCTATTAGAGAAGCTGTATTGGAGAAGTCTTCAAAGGACCTTTTCATACTTGATGCTAGTCCAAAGATTGTAGATGCTTGAATTCAGCAAAATAACCCAATGTAGTTCAATAGTCCATAATAATAGTGAGTTACCAGCACAACTGGCAATCATCTGAAGTTGTTGATTTGAGCTTTTATAGCTTAGCATATTAATATAGCTTTAGTATAACCTCATGGTTACATCTTTCTGCTAGATGGTTAAGACCAAGTTAAAGCAAGACCTATATAACTAAAAATGTAACTTTTTCTATCTGATAAGGTCAGTCAAATCCCCTCAGGATTTAATCTGGAACCATGTACAGCACCTTGAAGATCTTTTATCAGTATCAGCCATGTGGATGAGTCATGGCCATTGCTTGACCAATTTGTTCTCTGTGAAAGCCTGAGAGAATATTTTCTCTCCATGTGACTCTCCTTAGGCACACTCTACATCATCGATCACTTTCCTCTGTGACCCCATAATCTCCTTGATCAGAAAATTTGGGACACCATTAGTTACAGGGTGTCACAGCAGAGGTTCTCTTATGTCCTGAGTCCTCACTGACCTTGAAGGGCTAGGGCCAAAATATTGGCTATATTTTTAGCCCATCAATCTGTCTAATTTTTGTTCTGCAAACTTTAGGTTTAAGCATCCAGAAGAGAAGCTTACTGATATTATTATCCTATAACAGGGGCAGTTAAGCTTAACATGGCAAGTATCTTTTCTTTGGGAAAATGTCTATTCAAATTTTTACGTGCTTTGATTATTTGCCATTTATTGAATTGTAAGTTATTTATACTAGACTTTTATCAGGAACAGTATTTGCACATATTTTCTCTAATTGTGTCCTTTTCCTTTTGACTTTTGTAATAGTGTCACTTGAAGCAGAATTTTTTCAAAAATATTAATGAAATAAAATTTACTGTTGCTTTTGTAGTCATTCCTAAGAAACCATTGGTTAATCCCAGATTATGATGATCTATGCCTAAACTTTTATTAAAGATTCATAATTTTAGCTTTTACATTTAGGTCTTTCAATCATTTTTTATTAATTATATTGCCTATAATGTGCTGTAAAGATCCAGCTTAATTGTTTTGCATGTAGATAAGCAGTTATCCCAGAATCATGTGTTAGTCAGGTCATTCTTCCCATATTGATTATACCTGCTGCCCTTGTCAAAAACAATTTGTCAAAAAAGTATGGACTTATTCTGAACTCATTCCATTTCATCAACCAATATATTTTTTTTCTTTATTAGTACTGTAGAGTCTTGAATCCTGTAGCTCTGTACTAAACCGTAGAGTCAGGAAGTATAAATCCTGTAGCAATATTCTTCAAGATATTTTGTTGTTATTCTGTTTTTCTTGGACTTCCATATAAGTTTCAGGAACACTTGTCAATTTCTGGAAAGTGGAAGTTGGGATTTTGATAGATCCCTTGAACATGTAGATCAATTTGAATAATATTGCCACCTTCATAAGACCTGCAATCTGTGAACACAAAATATCTTTTCATTTATATTACTTGGTTCTTTCATTTCTTTCAGTGTTGTTTTGTAGTTTTCACTGTACAAGGCCTGATGTTTTTTCATTAAACATATTCTAAATACTTATTTTTGAGGCTATTTTAGATGGAATTGCTTTCTTAATTTCATTCCTGGTTTTTGCATTGTAATGGTACAGATACAACTGATTTTTGTATACTCCTCTTGGTCCTGAAATTTGCTGAACTCATGTATTCACACCTATAGATTAGTAGGGTTTTTTCTTATGCATTGTTTATTATTTTCCATGTAGACAGTCAGGTCATCTGAAAGGAGACACAGTGAGGCATTTTCCATTCCAGGCTGGATAACCTTTACTTCTTTTTCATATCTAATTTCCCTTTCTAGATGCTCTATTATAAAGTTCAATAAAACACACAAAAGCAGCCTGCCTGCTTTGTTGCTCATGTCACAGGGAAAGCTGTCTTTCCATTTCTGCTGTTAAGTATGTTAGGTGTGCATTTTTTTAAAAGATGCCCTATACCAGGTTGAGGATGATCATGTCCATTCCTGAATACTAAATAAAAATGTCATATTTTAATTCCAAGTATATCATATTGTGGAACATGCTTTTTATTCTTCAGTAGTAACTGTGTCCTTTATTTCAATTAACAATATTACATTGTACCAATTATATTACATTGACTTGTTTTTTGTTTTTTGTTTTTTTTTTTCTCGGAACCGGGAATTGAACTCAGGTCCTTATGCTTGCCAGGGAAGCGCTTATTCCACTGAGTCATCTCCCCGGCCCCCACATTGACTTGTTTTAAACCAATCTGGGTTCAATACTGAAAATATTGAACTCACTGGGCTGTAGTATATACTCAATTCCTTTGTGTTTTTGTTTTTGTTTTTTGTTTGTTTGTTTTGTTTTGTTTGTTTGTTTTGCAGAACCAGGGGTTGAACTCAGGCCCTCACACTTGCCAGGGAAGCACTTATTCCACTGAGCCATCTCCCTGGGCCCTGTACTCAATTTCGTATGTTCCTAGATTTGTTTGCTAGTGTTTCGTTAAGCATTTTCTCATCTATACCTATGAGAGTTTGTCCTTTTATTTTCTTAATGACGTTTGTGTGTGGTTGTGGCATCTGAACTTCACATATTGAGCTGAGTTAGAATCTCCCAAATTCTCTTTTGTCAGAATTTCTTAAGAGCAGGTGCCAGCTCTCTTCTCCAGTGAAGCTATCAAGTTGGTCCTGGGCTTTTCACTGTGGGAAGGTTTTGATTACTAATTCAGTCTCTTGCTATAGATCTTCTCAGAATTTTTATCTTTGACTTAAGCAGGTTATATCTTTCTATGAATTTTTCCATTCCATCTAGATTACCTTATGGAATGACACACATCTGTTCCTTAACTTTTCAGTCTGTGAGGCTTTGTTTTCATTCATCTTAATGTATTTTATAAATTCCTTGATTATTTGGGTGTGCTTTAATTTCTACATGAAGTTCCCAAATTAGGAGCATTCAAGTTGCAAACTTTCAGAGATAGAAACAGAACTCACATTATGAATCTTCATAGATGGGCAGATTGCAGAAGAGGGATCACGTATGTGCCAGACATTGTCCCAGTTGTGCTGCTGTGTGTTTATGTGCAGTACTATTGGGCCAGGGAGACAGCTCAGTGGCATAAGCGCCAGACTGGCATACACACAGTCCCAAGTTTCATACTGAAAAAAAAAAAACAAAAGCAGTACTGTTGGGGCTTACTGTATTCATGTATGTGAGAGTTTTTTTATGCTTTACATTATATACTTGTGTCTAACGTGCACAAGACTATGTTGTACTTACAAAGAAATCTGACTTATGAACATTCTCCCATGTTTATCAATAAAACTTAGAAAAAAAAAAAAAGGAACATTCTCCCAGAAAGAAACTTGTTCGTAAGTCAGGGGTTTACTATACTTCAGTTTCCAAAACTCTTTGTCATTGATTTCTAATTTTATTCCATTGTATTTAAGAATCATACTTTGTATAATTCCAACTTTTAAATTTACTGAGAATTCTTTTGTAGAGTAACACATGGTGTATTTTGGAGATTGTTTCATGTGTTCCTAAAAACACATGATAGGGGTGATCTGTAGCTATTTGTTAGTTCTATTTGGTGTCTGAGTTGGTTTATAATGTTATTCAGTCTTTTATTTCTTTGTTGATATCCTGCTTGGTTGTTCTACTCATCACTGAAAGGAGGCTATTGAAGTCTGCAGCTGTTATTGTTTATGTACTTGCCTCTTCAATTATCATTATTTTCTATTTCAAATAATTTATTTCACGTAATTTTGTATAACTTATGTAGTTTTCTATATCTCATTTTATTTCACAGCAAAATTCTGTTGAATATATTACTGTCATACAATGTCAATGAATTCACCATTTTACCATTATAAAATATTATATGTTTGTAGTAGCACTTCTTGTCTTAAGGCATGTTTTTTGTGGTATTAGAATATCTACTCCGGGGCTGGGAAGATATCTCGGTAGATTAAACACCTGTGTGCCAAGCGTAAGAGGAGGGGAGGAACAGCTCTGGGAACCTGGAATCTTGTCAGGAAACTAATTTGAATTGACAGCAGATATGGATGTGGATAAAAACCAACAAAGCCCGCAAGAGTTAAACAGCCCTGCAGTGACAACATCATTAACCAGTCCTGCCTGGTAGGAAACAATAACAACAACAATAACAACAATAACAGCAACAACACAAAGAAAAGCAGGTCATGGTTCAGCCTACAAACAGCACCAACCTGTTTGGTGAGATCAAAGAGGAATTATATCAGACTCCTGCTGAGACTCACTTGCGTTTCCTCAAGACCTGTGGAATCATCTCAGATTAGAGGAAGAAGGTGGTGCTTTTTCAGTTCAAACACCTCAAAGAGAACATTTTTTGGACTAGTCATTGTCCCCTGTTCTTTTCTTTTTCCTTGATTTTATTTAGTTATTTTTGGTGCTTTAGAGTTTTTAATCTCTATTGTTTTTTAAATTTTCCACTTAATTTTCTTTTTAAAATTTGCATTGTAGCTTTGTCTTCATTAGTTTTTCTTTTTTGTTTGTTTTGTTTATTAAAGTGGATGAAATAGTGGATAAAATAAAAAATAGCCTAGATCTTCCCTCTCCACAAGGTCTACCTCTCTGTTTTCTATAATCTATCTCCTTTTTTGCTCTTTAAATTATTTGTATTTTAGACCCTTGTACAAGAGGAAAAATGTACTAGTTAATTCTGTGTGTCTGATTATTTCACTTAGAATTATGGTCTCAAGTCATTTTCCTACAAATGACTTAAATTTATCCTTACTTATAGCTGAGAAGCACTACACTGTATACAGAGGCTATTTTTTCTTCATCCATTTATCAGTTGGTGGGCATACAGGTCACTTCCAAAATTTAACTGTTATTATATGTTGTGCTGCTTAAACATGGATTTTCTCCTTTAATTTGTGCAAGCTGTTTATTTGTATCCTATTTAACATTACTGCTCATTTGTAATATCAGTCTTTTGAATTTTTTATCCACTATTTCATCCCCTTTAATGTCTTTGGATTCATTTATTGAATAGTTACAAACTCTTAGAGGGGTTTGTTTCCCTTTTCATATTTCCTGTATTTCTAAGTTAAATTTGTGTATCTCCTGGGATGGATATCTCTTCCATTTTATGCAAGACTCTTTCTAGTATACAGCCTTCTCTTGATGTCTCAATCTCTAGTACTACTCAGAGAGCCAAAAACAAATATAACCACACAAAAAAACAAACCACATATAGAAACAGCAAATAAATACAACAAAAACCAATTAAAATGAACAACTACACTGCCAGCAACAATCAAAAAGGAACAAAAACAAAACAAACAAAAAAGAAAAACTAATGAAGACAAAGCTATAATGCAAATTTTAAAAAGAAAATAAGTGGAAAATTTAAAAAACAATAATGTTAATGGAGAATGAAGAGTAGGTAAGAGATTAAAAACTCTAAAGCACCAAAAATAACTAAATAAAATCAAGGAAAAAGAAATGAACAGGGGACAATGACTAGTCCAAAAAATGTTCTCTTTGAGGTGTTTGAACTGAAAAAGCACCACCTTCTTCCTCTAATCTGAGATGATTCCACAGGTCTTGAGGAAACGCAAGTGAGTCTCAGCAGGAGTCTGATATAATTCCTCTTTGATCTCACCAAACAGGTTGGTGCTGTTTGTAGGCTGAACCATGACCTGCTTTTCTTTGTGTTGTTGCTGTTGTTGTTATTGTTGTTGTTGTTATTGTTGTTATTGTTTCCTACCAGGCCGGACTGGTTAATGATGTTGTCACTGCAGGGCTGTTTAACTCTTGCAGGCTTTGTTGGTTTTTATCCACATCCATATCTGCTGTCAATTCAAATTAGTTTCCTGACAAGATTCCAGGTTCCCAGAGCTGTTCCTCCCCTCCCCTTGGAAGGGAGTTACTCCTTTATTGCCCCAACTCATCTCATTCATAGAGTTGAAGGAAGGAGCCTTTTATCCTGCCATTTCAGCAGTAAACTTGATGTAACTCTTTTTATCCACACAGCCCTCAATTTTTTTAGTTGCAGAACTTAATCCTCACATACTCTGGGTTACATTGATACATGAAAACATACCTAGTATTCAAATACTTTTTCAGGTTGCTTTGAATGTCCTTCATTTCTTTCTGTCTTATTCATCTTTGTAGTTTATCCATTTTCTTTACTTTTATTATTTGACATTATTCTCTTTCTCTTTTGTGTATCTATTTTGCTCTCATTTTTATACTTTTCCATGTTTTCAGGATGTAGGTACCTTTTGCTCCTAGTACAAGACTTTTTTATAAGAACTGGTAGGGACAAATACCATTTTTGTTTGTCCTAAAAATCTTTACTTCTTTCATTTCTAAAGACAAGTTTTCTAGGTTTAGTATTCTTGGGAATTTCATTTTTAATTTTACAACTTTGAACATATCCTATTATCTTCTGACTTGTAAGATTTCTGCTGCTAAGTCTGCAGTTAGTCTAACAGTGATAATTTTTCAGAGATAATTTTTTTGTTGAATCTATTAGGGGTTCTTTTGTTGTTGGCAGCTGACTTAGATAGGAGGTCAGAAAGGACTATGCCATCAAAGAAGACAATATAGAAGACAAGATGTCTTACAACTGTGGGAGACACAAGCACTTCAGCTGTGGACCAGACCTCAAGACAAAAGATTAAACAAATACAAGCACATATCTCCCTAGGGGTTAACATCATGGAGTAATATTCTAAACTAGGTATCAATCACCTTGATAAAACCAGGAAGACTCAATAACCAAACCCCCTACCAGAAAAGTGCCTGTTCTCTATTCATGTCCTCTTGCTGCATGACTCACTTCACCATTTGATCCTGATTTAATCAATTTTCCTGGATAATTATGCTTCTAATCTTATTGGTTGACCATAGCTTTGTCCCACTCATCATGCCCACTTTGCAAGTTCCCATGTTTCCCACCTTGGACCCACATCACCTCATGGTTTTACTATATAAGAATCCCTAGAAAAGCCACAGTCCTAGACAACCCATTTGGGTCCCCTTCTGTCCCTCTGTCAGACAGAGCTTTCTTTCTCGCAATTAATATATTCTGTTCTTAACCTCCATTGTTCCTAAAATTCATTCTTAGGTTTTAGAGAACATGAATTCATCCCAGATATCTTTCAGGTTTGTAGTTTCTTTTCCCTATGTCACTTTGAACTTTCTGGTCTAGAACATCTGTGTCTTTCCCAAGCCTTAAAATTTTTGATTACCATTGCCAAAAAAAAAAAAAAAAATTTTTTCAGCAAATGTTTTGATGAATAGGTTTTCTATTCTTTTTTCCTTCCCTCATCCTCCTGGACCTTCATAATGCAACTGTTTCCTTGTCTAATGATGTCTCACTTTCTTGTTTGTTTGTTTGTTTGTTTTTTGCAGAACCAGGGATTGAACTCAGGCCCTTGTGCTTGCCAGGCAAGTGCTTATTCTAATGAGCTATCTCCCTGGCCCCTGATGTCTCATTCTTAAAGGCTTACTTAGTTGTTTTCATTTTTTAATTTGACTGAATTATTTCAAAAGACCTGCCTTGAAGTTAATTCTTTCCTCTATCCCCTAATTCTCTTCTTGAGGTTCTCACTGTATTTTTTACTTCATTTACTAAAGATTTTCACTCTAGTTAACTTTTAAATTGATTCTCTTCTATGATCTCCCTACTGAATTTCTTATTCATATCATGCTCATTTCATACCGTGCTCATTTCACTGAACTGTCTACATTTACTTGCATCTTAAGTTTCCTCAAAATCATCCTTCTGAAATGTTTTCAGGCCATTTGACATTTCTTTTTCTTTGATGCCTTTTGCTAGTAAACTGCTATATTCCTTTGGAGGCATCATTTTGACTTTTATTTTTTCATGTTGCTTGGACTCTCCAATGGTAATCATACATCTGTTCAGTTAGTTGTCTCTAACACTTTATACAGCAGCTTTCATAGTAAGATTTCATGCTGTCAAGTACCCTAAGGCATCACATGGATATTCTGCATTGGCCTTGGTTCCAGAGGGCAACTGCAATGTAGTATCTGTTTAGTTTTATTACCTGTGAATGGGGTTGGCAATTTCTGAATGTTTTAATGGTCTAAGCTCCAGGGGGAGTGTGGGGTTGCATTGCAAGCTACAGTATAGCTCTCAGGCAGGGTAGGTTTGTTAGCATCTCTGAACACAGTACATTTGCCTGTAGGATGATCATGCATTTCCATAGGTCACCAGGGTACACCAAGTACATATGGAATATCATGACCAGTAGGGGTCAGTGCCTGTCAGTGACCAAGCCCCATGTAGAAACTCAGACAGGGCACCTGTCAGTGTTGGAAGGCTGCATCGGTGGCATCACAGAGCCTCTAGGGGCCTACTTGCTCAAGGGACTCTTCCTATATGCTTTCCAGGGCAAAACATAGGAGATTCTAAATGTCTCAGTCTCCTTAAAAAGTATTTAATGTCCCAAAACCAATGAAGTGCCTTTGTTGCAGATTTCTGCAGTAAACACCTATTTCTGTCCATGATTTTGAAAATGTTCTTCACACCTGTGTATTTCACCTGTAGACTGGAAGCACTGTCTTAAGGAGCCAACCATTTGTTTCTCTGAGCCTGATCTTCTTGGAATGGGCTGTTCAACTGCTTCTTGGAGACATGGGAAGGTGGGTAGCACTACATGGCTCTTTCTCAAGGGCCTTGGCAAGTCAAACCATCCAGGAAAGGCTGATTAGGATTTTCATAAGTTTTTATACGTGACCAGCATACAGAGCTATCATTATGCCTACCTGAGTTTATAAGAGTTAAGCTATTTGGGGTGAACTCCCTGCCTATTCCCTAGGGCTAACAGGTATAGGTAGGGTCACTCAGCTTGTTCTGGAACAGCAGAATTGCAGATAAGTCTAATGGGCTATTGCTAGGGCCAAGAGTGCATGGACAAAGCCTCCTGATGGCTTCAAGGCAGCAGGAGGGTGTTTAGAACCACCTAAGTGGGCTTTTTGAGGGAAGGGTCTGTGTGAACCAGCTGGGTGCTTACAGAGACATTATGGGCAAGGCTACCTGGCTGGAAAATGTAGATGACAGAGCCACTACACAAAGTGCCTGGCCAACATGCACACAAGGTAGCAGTGCTGCAAGAGCCTGTGCCAGAATGAACACAACACAGCTACATTTTCCTCCAGGGCCATACAGCAGTGTGAACACAACAGCTCAGTAGACTGAGCTAAGCCTATGAGGGCCACAGGCTTCTCCTGCAGTAAATGCCTCTTGAAAGACACCAAGAAAGGCAACTGCCAGGCCCTACAGTTCACTTTCATTCCTCAGCTAAGTTTGTCTTAGTTCAGGTGTAGGACAGCAGAAGCTGTGTGCTCAGTTCCCTTCTTTATATCCTGTTTATCTATATATTCCTAACATCCCTGTCATTTCTTCACTGCTCTCTCTTCCTCTATCTCAAAGCATTCTGTAATACAGCTGCTGGGGTGTGTGTTTATGTCCTTTTGATAGGGACATATGTCTTCAATGCAAGGAAAAGAGACATTATTGCCTGCAAGGTAGCTCAGCAGACTAAGTGCATATTCAGGCAAGCACAGGGACCAGAGTTCAATCCCTGGCACCACATGTCACACCAGCCCCACACCCAGGCATGTTGCCAGCAATAAAAACTGGGCTTGGTGGGGCTGGGGAGATAGCTCAGTAGAATAAGCGCTTGCCTGGCAAGGGCAGGGTCCTGAGTTCAATCCCCGGTACCAAAAAAAAAAAAAGACTGGGGCTTGGTGGTGCACCAAGAGGTCAAATGAGACCCTGTAACAAATAAATTAATTAATAAAATCAATAGAGAAACTTACTAGAAGCTCTTCTATCTCTACAAGTAGACTCCAGTTAGAACAATTAGAAAGACAAAGGAGAAAGGAATTGCACGCTGAGAGTCACCAGGTAACACAATTACCATAAGAATTTATCAGAAAAAGTTGATGACATGGAGGAAGCCAGAAACATGAAAGACCAGGGAAACCAGCCCCTTCACCCACATCTGAGAAAATGCAAAGGAGATGGCTTCCAGCCCCAATACAAACTGCTAAATTATCAAGGTCCTGAATCAACATGGCTGAATCCTAAAACAACAGCTTACCTTTCCAGTGACTGCTTCCTCCTTCCCCACCCCAGTCCAGCACATCTTTCCTGTGCACAAAAGGAAGCCTCCAATCAACTCCTTATAAGTCATGAACCTGCCCCTCAAACACTCATCCTTCCTGTCTCACATCAGAGGATCCCCACTCCCATCTCCCTGTGATCTGTCATCTCTGAGTCCCCCTTAATGGCTATAAAGGCCCCCTCCTCCCTTTCTTTTACTTCAGCTTTTCTTCTGCCCTAAAAAAAAAAACCTAAGAATTCTTAGTTCATATATAAAAGGCACACACCTGTGCATACTGTAGTAGATTTCTAACTAATGGTCAACTTATTATACTCAGCTGAATTAAACTAGCATGGTGCTGGGTGCAGGAGGCCACCTGAGGATTGTTGCCAGCAGCATAAAGGTAGAATAGGAGAAGCTGCCAAAATCCTGTTAGGAATGCTGTTTGGAGTGTTGGAACTGTGAGAGCTGTTGGAAGCTGCTAGTTCTCTTGGGCTGTTCTGCTGGAGGGCCTTGTCATGCTGGCTTTCCCAATGAACTTTGTTTGGTAGAGCTTTGGACCTCATCTTGAGCATGGCCTCCTGGCTCCAGAGGAGAAGATGATGCACTGCTCAGCCTCATGGAGAAGCTTGTTGTGTTGCTTTCCTAATGGGAACTCAGTTTTCCTCATCTCTGGAGGAGCTCAGAACCTCACTGTTGCTGAAGATGGCTGTGGTACTTTTGAGGGAGCTCTGGTGCTTACCTTGAGCATTGCTTCTTAGCTCCAGTTCTGATCCCTCAGCTTGCAGGAACAGATCCTTCAGCATGCTGACATAGACTTTCTAGCTTCCACCACTGACCTTTGGGGCTTACCAGTGCAGATCCTTGAAGTGGCCTGCATGAGACTGTCATGGACTCTAGGACTCCAGTTGAACTAGTGGGAGGCATCATTATGAACTCTAGGGTTTCAGCTGTACTGATGCAGGGTATTAGGATTCAGGCCTTCAGCTGGATTCTTTAGTGTTTTGTGTATGGATAGATTTCCTGCACTTCTGGTTATGACTCTTGGGTAATTCTTTATAAAATAATATTATAATGTGTGTCCTGTATTATATTGTTCACCTTGCAAAAACCCCAAACCATGACCCATACATACATTCATATATTAACATCACTATACCTGCACCAGATATACACCTATCCCCTTGACTCAATCATTAACTCTAAATTACCACCTATAAGGCTGCCATGTTCACTCATCTATCCCTCACAAAGGGACAGGAAGAAATTAAACAACCCAAAAAGATGTAGACAAGGGTGCCCAAGCTTAGATTCAAAGATAGAGACCACTCAGATAGTGGCAACTTCCAGATGCCTTTGGAGGGATATAAAAATTCAGTAGGCCTAATGTAAGCATCTGAGTAGATAAAAATAATACAGACAGTCAGACAGGGCTAGGTCCTCAGAAGGAGACAGCATGGAAGTCAAGATAGCTTGCAACAGTAGGAGAAATATACTCCAGCTGTGAGCCAGACTTCAAGACAAAAGATGAAACAAATGCAGGCACAAACCTCCTTAGGAATGGACAGCAGGGATTGTTATTCTAAATAAGTCTCAGTTACCTTAAAAAAGCCAGGCGTCACTAACCCAACACCCTGCAGGAAAAGTCCCTGCTCTGTATTCATGCCCTCTTCCCACATGATTCACTTCCCCATAATTGGCCAAAGTTTTGTCCCACCTGATGCTCACCTTGTGTGTTTCTAAGTTTTCCACCTTAGACCCACCTCATCTCATGGTTTTTCTTTATAAAAATCCCTAGAAAAAAACAGTTTCCTTTGTAACCCACTTGGGTCCCCTTCTGTTCCTCTCTTGGATAGGAAAGAGCTTTCTTTCCCTCAATAAATATATTCTGCTCTTAACCCCCATTGTTCCTAAAATTCATTCTTTGGTTTTACAGAACACAAACTCATCCCAGATATCTTTCAGGTTAGGAGTTTCTTTTTATTCCACTAATAAACAGGAGCTGGAGATAAAAATTCATGGGTATTCACTTGTAATGCCTCCTACTCTTCCAGAGTAGCTATCTTCCTTTTTTTTCCTTTCATAAATAGTCTTCCTTCATTTTAAACTCTGCCTCTTTAATTCATTACCATTGCTAAGTTTATGATTCCAGTAGCCTTGTGTTCTAAAACAGGAGCAGTATGTACTTTCCACCCCACTGTAACACTTTGTTGTAGAGAGGTGCATACTAGACATCTCTAGTAATGTGTCTTGCCAGGAATCTCAGTCCACACTTTCACATTTAAATAATGATTTGACTGAAGCTATACTGAGTTCCAAGAAGGCAGTAATTATAGTCCAGAGAAGAGAGCCCCAGCCCCATAGAGCCACTGCTGAGTAACTCCTCTGGACATTAGTCTGTTCTGAGCTCCTGGGAAGGAGCGGCAGGACAGAAGTTGCAGCCCTCAGCCCTGGAGCAGAGCAGTAGAGGGACCAAGTCTGGAGCTGTAGACAACAAAGGGTGAAGGTCATCTGTCACAGATTTGTGCCGACTTATCACCATCACACTTCTGGAATTGTCTGGATTTTAATATCCCAACACCAAGGAGCATCTTTGTTACAGACTTCTGCAATAAATCCTCATTCATTTCATGATCTTGATGCACTTAATGCCTCTGTATTTTATGTGTAAATGGAGGTATTATCATTAAACTCTTGTCTTGAAGATTATATCATAAAGAGATGAAATATTAGACCTCATTCTAATTCTTTTCTATGGCTAATTTTCCAAGGTCTTAATCTTTTGGTTTTTCCCATAATGTTCTTCCTATAATGTGAATCATAAATTCTTTGGCTCACCTATTATGAAAATAAATGCTTTACTTAGGTAACTATGTAGGTATAGATCTATATAACTATAGTTAACTATGCATAACCCTATATATAACACATAACCATGTATGTGCCTTTTATATCACTATATAAACAATATACACATGCATATATGCACACATTATATGCATGTACATTTGCAAGCACACATATTTATCCTGAGGCTTCATCTACTAAGAGGTACATTAACATAAGAGAAATGCTCACTAGAACTAAAGAAAAGATATATTGCTCCATTTTTTCTAGTAATATCAAGTACATATGTCATTTAAAAATTCAAAAGATAATTGTGTATATAAATGACATGGAAATATGATCCATTTATTTTTAAAATATAATGAAAAAAATAACTCAAAGTGGACACATGATGAACTGAAGGATCCTTTCTTTTGATGTCACTGGTATATCCCGCTTTCTAAAGAAAAATTTGAGTGGGCACCATTTCAGGAAGGGAAGGAATTCAGTCAAACACAATGCATGATAGAGAATAAATAGCCATATATATGTGAAGGAAGGTGTAACTTTAGAAAATTAAGTGTCCTGTATTCTAAAGTAAAGGCATTTCCAAAATGATATTTTAGTACTGTATGTGTTTTTTTTTCTCTATAAATTCAAAGCATCTCATTTACAAAAGCATTAAATCTGGCCTGCAGCAGATTAGCTTGTTTTCTATAACTATCTTTTTCACTCTGGCACAACTCCTGAGCCAAATAGCTTTACTTACCCTTCACATGAGTGTGTCTCATTCTTCCAATGGTTACTTGGAGAAAGGGAGAGAATATTCTTACCCAGCCCACATAGGGGCTGTCACGCTGGTTACATTGAGGGAAAGTATAACTTCCATGTTCCTGTTTGGGTTTCTTTACCAAACAAATCAACCTTAATGTGAAGAATAACTGTGTATAATCATTTGCAAGAGGGGTTTAATGTTTCCTATTATGTCATTCAATTCACAACCATGGACTTGTACTGTAACTTTTCTGAGTCTAAATGTCTAGGAATTCCATGACTCTGCCATGATTAATCTTGCCTCTAAAATAGATACAGAGTTAAAAGTATGATTTCAGCAGATCAAACCTGCATCTAATGAAATTTAACAATTTTACAACCACCCATGACTAATTTTACATACTTTAATTTGGATATAATATCATCAGATAAGTTTCTTTTCAGCACAAAGACCTTCATATCATCAGTGTGATACCCATTCGTCAGTCTACTATTGTTCTTCCCAAAGTCACCCTTTCTCCTCTTTAACCAGTACTTTCCTGCTGAGGTTAAGAAATATTTTACTAAAGAGGAAATTTATCTACTAGATCATTTGAAAGACTTTTTGTTGGAGCTGTGGCTAATGTGAGCACAGAAATTCCACTTCCTCTTTAGTCATTCACTGCTGGAGGGTTTGATCAGCACCATCACACCAAGCATCCAGCTGCAAATGCATGGCTATGTTCCTAGCTCTGTGTCCTGCCCAAGGCACAAATACCAGTGGGTCTTAAATGCATGTACACATAAGAATTGCCTGAATGCTGTACTTGTTAAAACAGATCTCTGATTTAATAGATCTAGTCTTAACCTAAAAATTTGCATTCTGTCCAATGTGTGGGTGAGACTAATGCTGCCAGTTCAATAACCACATTTTGATTTTGGTTTGGTTTTTTTTTTTCTGTTTTTGGAATTGTATACAATCTTTAATAAGGAATTAGGCTATATTATACAGACATAAGGATCTTATATAGATATAGATATGGTGCCTTATGGGAGATGTGCACACAAGAAATGATATTTAAATGACTAAGAAAAAAATCACAGAATACAAAGCACATGATTCCTTTCTGTGAAAATCAGTATAATTTCATACACACACACACACACACACACTAAAACTGCTAACAAGCTTTGGCCATTTAATTTTTAACAATGTGTTTAATAAACAGGTAAGTTCTTAACAAGTGCTATCTTTTATGGTCATTTTCAATTTGAAATAATATAAAATTCAAGTTATCTGACATAACTCCTATATCTTCATTTATCCTGGTAAGTTCTGCTAAACATAATTAAAACCAAACACTCCCCAGTTCCAAGACAGAATTTCAGTAAATATTCTCCAAAAATTCTCCCAAAAGAATGTTCACAGATCTCACCAATCCCCAAAATTGAAATGTTGAATGATTTGAAAGGAACCAACAATTTTTATAAGAGTTAATCAGAAAGTATTTTAGGCCTTGGAGGCACACATGGTCTCTATTACGTATTCTCTGCATTTGTCTTGTTTTTCCTTGCAACTCTTTAAGAATGTGTTTGAAAGTTTTCATTACTCAGAACCACACAAAAACAGGCTATGAGCCAGACTTAGCTTGCTGCCCATAATTTTCTGACCACTGGTATTATAACAAGAAATCAGTATTCAGAAGTTGATACTTTAAATATAATATACCAAATGTGTATCATACAGGTTCAGTTTTATCCCATATTACCTAAGGTGG
>NW_004524700.1:7625367-7640722 GCF_000260255.1 Octodon degus | reverse complement strand
GTGTGTGTGTGTGTGTGTGTGTGTGTGTGTGTGCATTTGAGACAAGTTCTCACTAAGCAGCTCAGGCTGGCCTTGAGCTCACTTTGTAGCCCAAGCTGGCCCCAAACCCACGATGATCCTCCTGCCTTAGCCTCCAGAGTGCTGAGATTACAGATGTGTATGTACCACCATGCCTGGCTCCCCAGATCAGTTTGTACCTTGAGACAGAGCTTCATTAAGTTACTCAGGCTGGACTATAACTTGTGGCCCTCCTGCCTCCCACAGTGCCAGGCTTATAGGTGTGCTCTAATAAAGCTAGCTTAAGACACGGTATTCTATCGGCCAGACAAACTGATCAAAGGACTAAAAATATAGCAAATGTAATGTCAACCATTCATATTATTTAACCATGATCTTGTATGTACCTGTAAAGCATATAGCTACTGAAAAAAATCACCTAATATTTAATTACAGATCAAAGCTCAAATCTCCTTTTATGATAATTAAAATCATTCACATATTCAAATAATCAAAACTTCTCTTTCATTTCAGACATCATCAACCCATGAAAATTAAGTACTAAATTCAGAACACTGTGGCGATTTATTTAGTTTTAATTTTTAATTTATCAAGATTATTGTAAAATATTAACAATCTAAAATATTCTTTAAAAGTTCATATTCTTGAAATCTCTTATTATCCATCATGTCAGTAATTACTTTCTTTGTTTTGTTTGTTTGAGGCAGGGTCTTACAATGCAGTTCAGCCTGGTCTTGAACTCACTATGCAGCCCACACTAGCCTCAAAATCACAGCAATCCTCCTGCTGCAGCCTCATGAGTGCTGGGATTGCAAGCGTGCGCCACCACGCCTGGCTGCCAAGTAACCAACTACTATGCCACCTTTTCTTTCTCTTTAAAAGACAGCTTTGATTTATTTAATTTTATCAAAAATTAAAAGATCTGTAGTATCATTTGGGTGCTAATGTCAAATGCAAATTCCAGTATGAATAATAAACCAGGTCGAATTAAAATGTAGAGGCCAGGGAGATGGCTAAGTGGAATAAGCACTTGCCTGGCAAGCGCAAGGGCCTGAGTTCAATCCCCAGTTCCACCAAAAAAAATAAAAAATAAAATCAAAATTCACCCTGCAGAAGTAACCTAACACTCATAAGAATCTTAACCTAGACTGGTGGGTTTTATCAGTTCATCCAGTAAGTCATAAAATGGTAGTTCTTGAAGTTTTATATCCAGATGGACTAGGTGAAGAGCTGATGTAAGATGTGGGAGTTCCCATTCATGCTTAGGTCCCAGAAAAGAAGCAGGGAGCAACGGTGATGATGCGGGGTGACCGTCATAAGTAAGCTGTGGAATGATAGATGGAGACAAAGTTGCTGGCATAGGACTTGAATGTACACTGGAGATAGACAAGTCTGCAGGCATCATGATGGGGGGGGGGGGGGGACTACTGCCTACAGAGTTCTTTAATTTGCATTTGTAAAGCAGGACTCACCCACCTTGAGTAAATGCAGGGCCTTTGTGAGAAGTTCAGGTTTGCATCCATGTTTGTGTCTCCCAGTGTAGCCCAACAATACTTGAAGTTCAGAAACTCTAAGGCTTATAACCATTTGCTGTAATCCCAAAACCTGGGAGGCTGAGGCAGCAGGATCACTGTGAATTCGAGGCCAGCCTGGGCCACATAATGAATTCAAAGCCAACCTGAACTACATAGCAAGACACTGTCTGTGATTTAGATAACTACTATATTTCCCCCTGGGATTCTCCACAATCTTTTTTTTTTTTTTTTTTTTTTTTGAGACAGGGTCTCACTATGCAGCCCATGCTGACCTCAAACTTGTGGCTATTCTCAAGTATCCACCCTCCTGAGTGCTAGGATCATAGGTATATGGCACCATGCCTGGCTGTCCCAATTTAAAGTCATTATTCCATAAGCACTGCCCAGAAAGCTTTGTTCCTTATTCCTTTTGTCGTCCCCTTTCCCTTCTTCCATTGGCCCAGCTCGACTGTTTGTTTTGTTTTTGGTATGTTTGCAATACATAACGTTCACTTTACTTCTTCTCATCTTCAAAACTGCTTTTGCCAGGCCTGGTGGCCCACATCACTAATGCCAGCACTGGGGAGGCTGAGGCAGGACAACCAATGCAAGTTCAAAGCCAGCCTGCACTACAAAGAGAAACCCTGTCTCTAAACTGCACTGTGACATTTGGCTTAATGAGCAGTGTCCCTGCCTCCCTTGGCTGACTTGTATTCCTTTCACTACTCAATAACCACAATTTAGAAACCATTGCATACATTCCAGAATATTAACTTCCATTCTGAAAGTTAATTTTCCTCTATATACCTCAATTTCAAAGATAAAAAAAATCTTCTAGATTTTTTTAAATTCAAAAATAAGTTTTCAGCCTGTACCAAATCTAGATTCGATAATCACTTACTAACATCACTCTTGGCAATTTTCTCGCCTTCATGAATTCTTTTAAGCCCTTCCCCTGGCCTAGACCTCCAGTTTTTCAGGCTCCGTTGCTTCACTACTAAATAGGATTGCTTTTGCTTCAGTATCACAGCACTATTGTTATAAAAGCCTAATAAAAATAAATTGTCCATTTTCTTTCTTCTTTCTTTCTTTCTTTCTTTCTTTCTTTCTTTCTTTCTTTCTTTTTTGGTAGAGCCGGGGATTGAACTCAGGACCCTGCACTTGCCAGACAAGCAAATACCCGTTTTCTGAAGACAGATAAAAACTGCTCCCCAGTTCATAGTACATCTAAAGAGCAAGAGTTTTTCTTGTTTGTTTGTTTGTTGTTGTTGTTGTTTGTTTTATTTTGTTGTTGTTCTTGTTGTTTTTGGCAGTACTGGTGATTGAACTCTAGACCTTGCACTGGCCTGGCAGGCACTTAAGCCACTTGAGCTATACACCCAACCAAAAAGCAAACCTTTTTTAAAAATTCAACATTGTACAGCAATTAACCACTAAGAAGAATGTATGCAATGTGTTAATTATTGAAACTGTCCTACCAATTTGATTTGAAACTGTCTCATTGCTATTTATTTATCAATAAAATTATGGGAAAAAATTTTTAAAAATAAAAATTCAACATTA
This sequence comes from Octodon degus, assembly GCF_000260255.1. Taxonomy (NCBI): domain Eukaryota; kingdom Metazoa; phylum Chordata; class Mammalia; order Rodentia; family Octodontidae; genus Octodon; species Octodon degus. Next base: position 7,637,627 of record NW_004524700.1, on the reverse strand, counting down.
ATTATCAAGTAAGCATGTCCCTGTACATTTTTCAACTTCTCCAAATTCATGGGGAGTTGGATACTGACATTAGCTTTCACTGTTGCAAATATTTTAATAGTTTGTGAATCTTTCAGTATCTGGTACTCACAAGCCCTTTGGGTCATTGTAATTTATTCCTCCTCATGCCAAGTCATTTTTTTTTTGCCAAGCCATTTTCAAATGCACCTAAAATAGAGCTTTAGCTCTGGTGAGAGTCCCTGGCATAAAGGTGTCCTTGGCACTGACTGTTAATTTTGGTCATGGAACAAAAAAATGTGCTGATTACTTCATGCCTAAGACTGCTTGTAAGATAGCTAGGGATAAGGCACAGGAAATTATATTAAAGTCAAAAAAATACTTTCTAAAAGTTGCCTTCTCACAACTAGCACAACTATTTAAGGCAGTGTCAATGCATATTAACAACTACAAATCACTTATGGCAAGAAGTAAGGACTTAAATCACAGGCAACAATAGAAATCGTAGCTCACTTATTAATAGCTCACCCAGTCACTATGAAACAACCAGAGATAAAGATTCAATTGCTACATTATCCAGAAAGAGCTGACCATCTGAATATCTAAGTAGAGAGAAGACACTTGGGCCCACCTTCCTTTCACTTGTTTCCTCACCTCCCTACTGAAATTTGCCTTCTCTGAAGTTCTAAAAAAGGGAAATCCCATACTATAAAGTGATGAAACTGCTTTCCCAAAGCCAAATAAGACAGTGATCCTCCACACTTCAAAAAACCCTTCAAACTTTCCCTCAAGGCTTCAAGGCCTTAGGCATGAAGGGCCACAGTAGAGAGAAAGGCCTTTTGCTGCACCACACAGACAAGGGTGAGTCAGGAATAGATACTTCTACTTTCCAGAAGAAAATACCCACACATTCTGCATCAGGCTTTTCTGCTCATTAGGAAAAGCTCTAGTATTGCTGCTTAAAACTTAGCAACTGGTTATCCTCATAGTAACAGAATTTCAATGCTCCATCTTAACTAGGTGTTTACTCTGTTATATTTTATCATTTATTACAGGCTGAAATGTCTTCCTTGTTAGGGATTTTGACCATCATCAATGAGGGAGATGGTAATTTTGTAGGAAGCAGTTAAGAAAGATTCTCTAGAAGTATAAGGGATACAGTGGGTAGGCAGCATGAGCCAGAGAAAATTGATCTCTCCTAAACACAGTCTTAGGGACTCTGGCTACCGCTGCCCCCATGTGAATGCCCCAGCTTTCCCAGTTTCAGTCTGAATGAGAAAACCAGGCCATCTCCTTTCTCATCCTCTTGACCAACTCACCCTGAATGATCTACACAACCCACCCAGGGTCTTATATCCATGTGGACAAGACCTGGAGTGTGAGGGGTAGCATTTCCCAGACTTACTCACTTTTCAAGCTAGGCAAATAATGGTAGTCTCTTCTGTCAATGGCCTTTGTTGGATTACATAAATGTCCAGGGATTTTCCTAAACAATGGACTTCAAGAAAACAGAACTGAAAATATGGTTGAGGCCTGAGTTACAATAGGATTGTTCTCCCTAAGTCTTAAGGATTTTGATTTTTCCAGGTGTATCCTAGAAATCAAAGTATATTGGAAGAGAAGATAGTATTAAATTAAGGATATCCAGAGCTATAGACAGAGCAGATGCCTACAAAGGAGCCATGAGTGAAGCAAACAGACAATTCAACACCCAGCCATCACTGGTATGTGATATTTTTGTGGATAAGATCCAGTAGCTTTTTGTTATAGAGTGCATATTTATGAAGAAGCTAAGTTTATATCATGAAAATGTTCAAATATGCACAAAAGCAAAGAATATAGCCCAAGCACTTTATAATTCAGTGTACATACATTTGTTTTGTTTTGTTTTCACATAGAACAATAAACACCTTTGTTACATGAGTTAAACCAGGAGCGAAGGTTTATTTGCTTTTCTGGGCCTTGATTTTCCTCAGAGAGAACCCCAGCACTTTGCCCTCTAGCATATAGCCACCTGCTCAGCCACACAGGCCTACTCTCTGTGCAACACAGGCAGGAAGCTTCCCCTGATGGAACTGCTCTTCCAGAGGACTGCTGATCTGGGTGTTCTTTTTCCTTGCATCATACTTCTTTTGAATTTTCTTTGATCATTTTTGTTTAAAATCTCCTCCTCCTCAGGAGTCAGCTTGGCCCCCTTTTTTCAGCCCAGGGGCAATTTTCAGTGCAGTGGGATTCATAGCGCTATTGGTAAGGCATACTGTCCATGAGCATAATGCAGCTCTTCACCAAGGTCTTGGTGTGGACCAGCTCTTTATTAGATGCACTGTAAACAACATCAATGATCCTTGTTTTCAAGTACAACACTCAGACCCCCAGGAGAAGTTACCCACTTCTAGCTGCAGGGCTCAGTACTTCTTGTTGCCTCCTCAAACTTGAACTGTGTATGTAGCAGGCACCAATCTTAGTGTTGACAGCAGGGCGCACCAACAGATACTTCTGCTTCTTGTGATAAGGCTTTCGACATGCTCCCCCCAACCCCCCTCCCTCCTTATGCTACCCCTCACACTCCAGGTGATGGATATAAGACCCTGGGTGGGTTGAGTAGATCATTCAGGGTGAGTTGGTCAAAAGGAAGGGAAAGGAGATGGCCTGGTTTTCTCATTCAGACTGAAACTGGGAAAGCTGGAGCATTCACACGGGGGCGGGGGCAGCCAGAGTCCCTAAGATTGTGTTTAGGAGAGATCAATTTTCTCTGGCTCATGCTGCCTACCCACCGTATCCCTTATACTTCCAGAGAATCTTTCTTAACTGCTCCCTTCATGCACATGCTAACCCTTCATCTTGCAGTGCTCATGCCAGTTGTAAGGAGAGATGCCCACTGCTCAGCGCTGGCTGATACATATGTTTTTATAACAAGGATTTCTTTATAAACAGATACTGTTATCACATTTGAGAAAGTTTCTTAATATTATCCAATAGTTAACCCATATTCAATCCTGAATTGAAGTTAAACGGTTTTCTTTTGTATGAATTAAATGACATTTGATGGATAAAAATTAACTACAGTAATGCTGATTACAAATATTAAAACTGTCAAAAATCCAGACATTTTACTTGTTTAGCTGTGTAAAAATAACACTAAAATAGTTTGTTCACTTCTTGCCATTTCTCCCCAATGAATATACATCATAATAACAATTAGGCTTGTCATTAATCGTGTCCCAGATTAGGGTTGGAATCAAGGAAAGTGTGTATGAGGAACACAAGAATTGCTTGTAACTTAAAAAAAATAAATAAATGATTACTTCCAAAGAAATTGAATTGACCTAAATAATCTGTGTTCATGCTCAGGGAAGTACAACTGACAATAAAAATACAAAAAATATTTGGAGTATGTCAAGCTCCTGACAACTTTCTCATTACCTTTGCAATGTTACTGCACTTAGGTCAGAGAAGGGCTGGTACAAAACTTCAGCACAACTACAGAAAATACAGTTCTGGGATCTCTGAGGAAGAATTATTTTCATACAAAAATGCTGGGCCTTACAGGGTTGCTTGTACACTGTAGCTATTTAATAACTCCAGATCCTTCTCCTCCTACTCCCTAAGCCCACCTCAATTTTTAGGGCTGCACACAGGTGGGAGTTCAGAAAACTGTGATTGCATTCTATGTGACCTCCAGCAAATTACTTTTATGACTCAGTTTGTCATTAGGGAAATATTGACTGGTTGCATAAGAAGACTTTTTACAATGTTCTTACAGTAACAGCACAGGAAATTTTCACAAAATACTTTCTAAGTCTAGAAATAAGAAAACAACTATTAGTGGTTTAGATCTAAAATGCTCCCTGAGGGTCTTTTTAGATATAGAGGACTGAAACTCCCAACCTGAAAGATACCTAGGATGAGTTCATATTCTCTAAAACTGAAGAATGAATTTTAGGAACAACAGAGGTTTTAAGAGCAGAATATATTAGTTGGGAGGAAAAAAGCTTCAGTCCAAGAGAGGTACAGAAGGGAACCCAAGTGAACCACCCAGGAATCTGCCTTTTCTGGGGATTTTTATAGAGCAAAACCATGAGGTGAAGAAGGTCTAAGGCGGAAAACATAGAAACTCACAAATGAGGTGGGACAAAATATGCTCAGCCAATGAGACTACAAGCACAGTTGCTCAAGCAAAATTGATTAAATCAGGATCAAATGGAGCAAGCCATGTAGCAAGTAGGCATGAATACAGAAAAGGGCTTTTCCAGTAGGGATTGAGTCAGTTACTCTTTCTGGCTTCAAAGTGACTGATCCTATTTAGAATACCAATCCCTGATGCCCATCCCTAGGGAAGTATGTGGCTGCATTTATTTGCTCTTTTGTCTTGAGGTCTGACCCACAGTAGGAGTACCTGTCTCTCCCAAAGTTGCAAGGTCATCTTGTCTTCCATAGTCTCCTTCTGAGTGCCTGGCCCTGTCTGACTACCTCTATTTCCAGCTAATTTAGTTGCCTATAATATTTCCAAGGTGAGGCTTTTGGAAAGTGACAGGATCATGCACATGCTAACCTCATTAGTGGGCTGATCCATTGGTGAATTCACAGCTGAATGGGGAATTAGGAGCTGGGGCCTCACTGGAAGAAGGAGAGTACTAGGGTCATAGCTTTGTGTGTATCTCTTCTCTCTGGCTTTTGTTGTTTGTTTGCTGGCAGCCATGTGGTGAGCAGCCTTCCTCTGCCATGCAGTATCTGCCATAGAGCAGCTCACCATAGACTGAAGTTGCTGAAACCATGAGCCCAAACAAATCTTTTCTCCTAAAAGTTGTGCTTGTTAGGCACTTTTTCCACAGCACAAAAAGGTGATTAACATGAGTATATAACCTGTTTCAAAAAAGAAAAAAGTTTGAACAGAAAGCCAAGGGGAGCCACAGCACTTGAGTCTCCTTTTACTCTAGCAGTTGGTGTCTGCTACTAATGCAGCCCAGACCTTTGTTATCATTTATCCTGGCTTTCTGGGTTTTTGAACAAAATCTAAATCCAAGAACCCTTGCATACTTTATATACCTGCTCCCATGGTCAATAAAACTGGCTTAGAACCAGTTTTACAAAAACTAACCATATCTGGACAGCTGGTTTTTAACACATGTCTCAGACTTCTGCAGAAGAAGACAGACGGGAAGAATAGGGGGAAAAAGGAAGAGGACAGGGAAGAGCTATGTCAGGAAATGGACTCTAAAACCAGAGCCCTGGTGAGCTCATAGAGCCTTCAGGTCTGGCAGTCCAGCTTCCCCAACCCATGGCAGCTATAATGGAAATACAATTCTACTTAACAGAAACCACCTGCAATGTGAAACTTCCCTAAATGTAAACTTCTGGGAGGCTTAATTCAATTTAATGAAAACCATGGCTGCTTAACAAAGATGTACTATAGCTCTCATTTAGTTATTCCTGAGGAAATGAAGTACCAATAATGAAGATTCACCTTAATGTTCACATTTAAACCTCTGGATGTTAACACCCAAAATCTATGATAAAATAATGTTCTCTCCTTCTTGTTGTATGCAGCCAAATTAGATAGAAATATTATAGGCAGTCAAACAAAAATAGACCCTTGAAGGAGGCAGCATGGAACACAAGACACCTTGCAACTGTGAGAGAGACAGATGCTCCCACTGTGGGCCAGACCTAAAGACCAAAGACTGAACAAATGCTTTCCTCCCTAATGATAAGCATCTGAGACTGATAATCACCCTGAGGAATCCAGGGAGAGTCACTAATCCAACTACTGCCAGCTACCAGATAAACTTCTGTTCTATATTCATGCCCACTTGCTACATGACTCATTTTTTCATTTGGTCCTGGACTTAATCAATTTTACCTGAATAATTATGCTTGCGACTTTATTGGTTAAGCATAGTTTTGTCCCACCTCGTGTGTGAGTTCCCATGTTTTCCACCTTCGATTTGCCTCACTTCATAGTTTTGCTCTATAAAAATCCCCACAAAAGGCAGATTCCTGGGCAACCCACTCAGGTTCCCCTTCTGTCCCTCTCTCAGAGAGGAGCTTCCTTTCCCCAATAAATATATTCTGCTCTTAACCTCTTTTAGGTTGAGAGTTTCATTCCCCTATATCATTCTCATTAGCTAATAATATTGTCAAACTACTCATCTATCTCTATTTCTCTAGGAGAAAATATATAACTAGAAGGAAAGAATAGAGAAAACAAAAGCATGGAAAAGTTATCCTGCATGTGACTTCCCATCCCTCAAGCCCTCAGCCCACCCACTCCTACCTCCAGTGGCATTTCTTGTTTTTGAAAGAATTGTATATTGTTTTCCATGCAGTATAAATGTTCCTTAGCTCAGCTCAGAATGGATATCTAAGTCAGAACATCAAAATAACTGGCTCATTATTCTCTGTGACTGCCTTAACCTAAGCTATTTATATGTAGTTATAATAGTAATCCTCTTAATGGATTTTTTTGTTTGTTTGTTTGTTTGTTTTTTGTCTTTTTGAGACAGGGTTTCACTATACAGTTCAGACTGGCCCAAGCTGGCTGTGAGTTCACATCCATCTTCCTGCTTCAGCCTCCTGAGTACTGGGATCACAGGCATAGGCACCACACCAGGCCTTCTTAATGGATCTCAACCAGCTGACAGAGAGGCAATCAAGTTTGACACCTTTAGGCTGGCGAGATAGCTCAGCCAGCTAAACCCTGCTTAGGCAATGCAAGGACTGGGATTTGAACTCACACACCACATGCTGCTCTGGCCCTCCCCTCCCCGCCCCTACCCCAGCACTGAGCCAGCCACAGAGATGGGGCATGGTGTCACAATGTCTGTAATCCCAGCACTGAGGAGGCTGAAAACAGGAGGATCACTATGAGTCCATGCAGCATATTGAGACTCTATACCAAATACATTAAAAAAAAAAAAAAAGTTTGACACCCTTAGAGTAGGACAAGAAGGTACAGGGGCCTAAGAGGTCTTCACACAGAACAATGAGACAGTCAAGCATTACACTAATTAAACACTGCACATTAAACATTAATGTGCATCAGCATTCCATGGAGGGCTAAACTCCCAAGAATACTGGTTGTACAGATTTATAATCTTTTTTTTTTTTTTCAGAACTGGGGATTGAACTCAGGCCCTTGTTCTTGCCAGGGAAGTGCTTATTCCACTGAGCCATCTTTCCGGCCCTATAATCCATATTTTGAAAACCACTAATCTAAGACATAGTACCTCAGAAGGTTAGAAAACAGATGGCTTGTTTAGAAAAGTGTTTGATATTCAACTTAAAAAGTGGAACATAATGTTGAGAAAATTCAGCCACCACTGACAGAAATTAGGTGGACGATGACTGACTGAGGAAGAGGTATCATTCTGGTAAAAGCACACAGAGCAGAGCAGGGTTCTGTTGGTCTTATTACCTTCCCAAGGAAAATCTGGGCGATTGCCCTTCAGGAAACCAAGCAAAATGTTGCAGAAAACCCCCAGGAATTTCCTGGATCAGAGAGTGAGAGGTCAAGAAAAGTGAGGGTCTCCCAGCTCTGGGAAGAATAAGACATTGTTGCTTTTAGAGCACAGTAGCTTTCTTTTAGAAAGGATTTGAACTAACTCTGCATAGCAAGACAGCTTTCTTCTCTCATGCCTTGTTCAACACAAACCAAAATTAACAGATTTTATCAGAAAACACATTTCTGCACTACCGTGAATCTTATAATACAGCATTCCACTTTCCTGAGACAATTCGTTCCCTGGCCCAGCAAGAAAAATTCCTCATACCTAGTGGTAACTGAGGCTGCACAACCCCTCACCTGTACACTTTTAAAGGGATTCAGACATCCATGAATGGGGCTGATGTATCAGATTTTATTGATTCTGAATTATTTTCACTTGCCCGATAAGCTACAGATTAAAACTAATACTCAAATCCCCTGTCACCCTCCTCAGTAAGTTCTGTGTATAAAGTGTATCTGTAGACAGACAGTCCAATTTCAAAATAAAATGAAAACTCAGTATTTTAGTTGCAACATTTGATATAAACCACATGCTTTTTCATATTTTGTAAGTCTATTTTCAAGAAGTCAAAGCACAAAATGTTTCTTACCAGAGTCCATGAGTTTAGAATCCAAAAAGAAAACACTAATTACTCACAATCCCAAGTTTATTTCTTGCCCAATGGCAGCTTTACTATATGAAAGTATTTTTCCTTAATATTTTTTGAAGCACTCTGTAATTGTTATGGCCTGTCCCTGAGTGCCCTGTTCCCCAAAGCTTCATGCAGTCTTGGGGCAAGATTCTAGAGTTTATGATTGATTCATGGTCCAATACTGGGATAATGGGTGTGAGGGCTACACCTACCCTGGGGCAGGCATTCTGCATACAATATGAAGGAGGGTAAGAGGTTTACTCTCTGCCACTGCTCTTCATTTTTGCTCTTGTTGTTTTTGCTGATTTCCCCATGAGCTATCATCTTCTGCTGTGTGCTACTCTGCCTTGGAGCCAGCTGAATATGGACTGAAACCTCCACTAATTGTGAACTAAATAAACTTCTCCTTCCTTGATTTTTGGCATGAGTTACTTTGCCAGCAACAAGAGAAAAGCAACCAAAACAGATGGTTATAAAATATTGTGAGTTATAATGCAATCATTACAAATTGTTTACTAAATGCAAGTACAAGTATGATAACATCAATATTTTTAAAAAGAAAACCTGTCAAACTAAAATGGACTATGGAGATGAGCAGGCTGGATTTGACTCCTGTATCGCTGAAACCTAATTCTAAGACTTTGAAAAAGTTTTCTCTTTTGAAAAAATGATGAAAGTTACACATAGTTGTAATGTACATGGGGCACCAGCATAATAGAAAAAACATTTCATAGTGTTTTAAGCACAAAGATTGTCTATAGTTAGAGATCCTAGATCTGCCACTTAGTAGCAACATGACCTTGAGAAAATCATGGAATAGTCATTGAAAACATGTGTCCTCAGCTTTACAAAGGGGGTGATTATATTACCTGTTGCACAGGTCTGTTGTGATGAATACCTGGGGTGATACATATGAAACCTTTGACACAGGGTCCTGCCAGTGGTGGGCAACTGGGGGTCAGCATTTCCCTTTCTGGGCCTCTGCTCCAAACCACTGTCAATTCTTTCAGCTAATTCTTCCCTACCTTGCCATTCTACTTTGCCCTGCAGGAAAAATGTGTTAAATAGAGGCAAAATTTCTCAGAGAAATGACTTCGTTTAAGCATATCCAGCTATTTGGGAGACTAAACAGAAGTTCAAGGCAATTCAGCAAGACCCTGTCTCCAAAAGAAAAGTGAAAGGGACTTTGGATGGAGCTCAGTGGCTCAGTACCTCTGGGCTCAACCCTGAGTACTGCAAAACAAAATGAATTTGGAGCTTCTAGAGGCACAGAAGGTGCCAAGGGTAGATGTGAAAGGAGTTGGCTTGTATAGGGCTTTCCTGATGTTTGAAATCACCAAGGAAAATCTAAAGACCAGAGAATCAACTGAGTACATTTCTCAAGTACCCTGCTTGGCTTAGCTCTCTTAATCTTGACACTTAAGTACCAGCTAGGAAATGTAAGAACCTTGAATGTTGGCATGGCTGGGGGAATGAATCACTGAGAATAAATGTTTTCTACATGCAGATTGAATGCAATGATAAAAGAAGAAAGGAGTTCGTGGTAGATTGATAACTGGTGGTCAACTTGTAACACCTAGCTGAACTGAACCAGTGTGGTGCTGGATATGGGAGGTCTACCTGAGGAGATATGCCAGCAGCATGAAAGGCAGAACTTAAGGAGAAAAAGAGGAGCTGTTGGAAGCTGTTGGGAGGCTGTAGGGAGCTATTGGTTCTCTTGGAAGAGCTTGTTATGCTGGCTTTCCTGATGAACTCAGCTGTTCTCATAGCCAAAGGAGCTCAGGATGTTGTTGTCACTGAGAATGGCTGCATTTCACTTTGGGGGAGCTCTGGTCCTCACTTTGAGCATCACTTCCTGCCTCTGGAGGGGAAGATAGTGTGCTGCTCAGTCTCCTGGAGAAGCTTGTCATGTTGGCTTTCCTGATGGGAACTGAGATTTGCTCATTGGAGGAGATCAGAACCTCACCATTGCAGAGGATGACTGTACTTTTCTGGTAAGCTCTGGTTTTTACTTTGAGCATCACTTCCTGGCTCCAGTTCAGAACCCTCAGCCTGCTAGCACAGATCCTTCATCCCACTGACATGGATTTTCTAGCTTCCACCACTGACATTTGGGCCTTGCCAGTGTAAATCTGTGAAACAGGCTTGCATGACATGTTGTCATGGGCTCTGGGCCAAAAGTTGGACTCATGGGAGGCATTGTTAAGGTCTCTAGGTTTTTAGCTGGACTCATTCGGGACATTACCATGGGATCCAGTGCTCAGCTGGATTCTTTGGTCTTTAGTGTGTGAACAGATTGCTTGCTCTCTCTTTGTATGTGATTCTGTGGGTGACTATTACAAAGTAATCTGATGTAATACTGTCCTGTATTGTATTGTTTCTCTTGCAAAACCCCAGATTATGACAGAGCTGAAATGAAGTAAGATGATAGATACTATAATTCAGTTAAATCATAAAGTCATAAAAAATGATTAGGAAAATCATGAATCACCCTCCTGCCCCCAGTAGTGCTTGGATGTGTTGGTGCAACACTGGGTTTTTTCACTGTAGGAAGAGTAATCATTGCACATACATATATAATGTAACTTTTACTATCTAATGTAAAATGCATGGGTTCAGAGCAAGAATGGAACTTTAATATTCATGGTCTATAGAGACTTTTTTTTTTTGCAGTAATAGGGATTGAACTCAGGACTCTGTGCTTGCTAGGCAAGCACTTATTCTACTGAGCTGTCTATCTCCTGGGCCCGAGGCTTTGAAAGTAGGAAACCTCTAGCAATAATCTAGTCCAACTCTTAAATTAACAGCTAGGAAATGAGAGGGTCATGATCTGCCCTGTTGTTAAGGTAAGCTATGAAGCAACAAAAAAACTGAGTTTTCAGACCATAGGGACTATTTCTTTCCTTGTCATTGAGCTGCTGTTCCAAGTGAGAAAAGGAATAAATACAAGCCTAAGTAGGTAAGGTGCCTTACAAAACTAAGTAACTATTCCTAATTGCCTGCATGTGTCCTTCAATTGAGTCATTACTTAATCTGTTTCAACACTGGAAAGTCTCTTTATTTCAGCTGCATTATGTCAGATACCTTTATAGGGACAAGTGAATGTTCTCCTTAGGATAAATTATCATGATGAAATTCATTCTTGGACAATGTAAGTGAAGGATCAAAATAGGCCCCATTTTATTATCAGAGCTTCCGACTTTTCATTTGTGTTCCTATCTTGCTACTCTTCACTCACTGCTGGGACAAAATACCTGAAATCCAAAATTAAGGAAAGATAGGTTTATTTAGCTCACAATGGAGCTTTCAGTGCTTACTCAGCTGGCTCCAAGGCAAAGTAGCACAGGGCAGCCAGTCCTGGTGACAGAAAACAGCAAAAAGCAAAGGGAGTAGCAATAGCTCTGGCAGATGCTAGCAAGCCTCTCTCCCTTCCTTCCCCACTGACTGTGAAGACCGGCCTCCTCTGAAGAAGTGGAATATTCCATCCTTCCCCAGTTCCCTTTTGTATCCTTTCAATGATGAGTCACTCTAAGGTGGGGCTTCCACACCTAGCATGTGGAATTACTGAGCTGATTTAGTTAAACTTTTAACTTCTCAATAGGACAAAATGTACCAAGCACTACAGTCTATTGAGCTGATTTTCAAACATGTTCAATGAACTGAATGTAATGAGACTTTAAATATACTTTTCTTGTAGTCTAATTATGAAGTGCTTAGAATTCTCACTGAATTTATAAAATGAGTATCAACTAAAAATTGTAATTGACATAATTTAGAAATTTGAAGCCTGTGACCATTTAAGTGTTATAACTTATTTTTATTAATGTGTATTAATAGTAAATATTAATGAAATTTAATGTGATATCCATATATGAACATAGTATGCACTAATCAAATTCAATTATCTCTTTTCTTCCCTCCCCCCAGATACCCCTCCCAAGCCCTTATTCTGCTCTCAGGTGGACTATTTCTCCTTTCCACATAGGAGAGAGAACTTTCAACACTTGCCATTCTAAAACAGGATTTCATTCTAGTCTATAAGTAAACAACACTTCATTGTATTTTTTAATATCATTTATTGAGAAATAAATATGAATGAGACAGTTTCACAGCTGATTAATAGGACA
>NW_004524700.1:7616719-7623856 GCF_000260255.1 Octodon degus | reverse complement strand
GCTAATTTTTAATTGGGTTACTTGCTCTTTAACTTTTTTTAGTTACAGTCAAACCATCGATTGCAGTAATTTGTTCTGCAAGATGAGCAAACATTTCTAGGAAATTTTAATGCAAAAAGCCAGCTGTGTCTTACAATATGAGCAGCACATGACATTGAACATCATGCGGTCACAACAGGTGGTTTCCTTTTCTGTGTGTGTATGTTTGTGGGTCTCTGTCTCTCTTTATCTCTCTGTCTTTCTTTCTGTCCATGTCTCTGTCTATGTCACTCTTTCTGTCTCTCTCTCTCTCTGTCTTCGCTCTTCTTTCCTGTCTCCTCTCTCTTTTGCCAGTCTCCCTTTGCTTTGATATTCAAGTGCTTTGGATTATGAGTAGAACATATTATTCTCATAAAGCAAATTTTTATTGTATTTATATATTCTGGTAATTAAGTTTCTATCAGGTTAATAGCTGGCAAATATTTTCTACCATTCTATAAACTGTTCCTTTGCTCTGTTGATACAAAGATTTTTGCTTGTCCTTTTACAAAATCTCTCTGCATTTTTTTGTTTTTGTTTTTGTTTTTTGATTGTTGTTTTTTTTTAGACAAAGCCTCCCTATATAGTTTAGCTTGGCCTTAAACTTACTCTACAGGGCTGGGAAGAGGGCTCAGTAGAATAAGCCCTTCCCTGGCAAAAGAAAGGGTCTGAGTTCAATCCTTGGTTCTGGAAAAAAAAATTATTGATAAACTTACTATGCAGCCCAGGCTAACCTGAAACTTGTAGCAATCCAGTGATTCCCCCTGCTTCAGCCTCTTGAGTGCTGGAGTATAGGGCAAGCCTCCAATATTCAGCCTGCTGAACTGCTCATTCCTAACTAGTGTTGACCTCCTAGTTTCATTCAGTTGTTCAACTGTATTCTCTTGGGTCTCATTGGGCTATTTAAAAACACTTGAATTCTTGTCAAGGATTTCATATATTTTGATTTTGTAGGTATCTGTTGCTGGAGTTGTTATTTTGGAAGCATTATATTACCTTATCTTCATATATTTTCCCACTTGTGTTGAGATTTATAATTCAGTGGTAACTCTTGTGGGTGGCTTTCTTAGTAAATTATTTTCTTTTGAAGATGTGTCTTCAAGTGTCAGGTTGTTATGTAATACTGGAATTTTTTTTTTACACATGTGTGTCTGGTTTATTTCACTTATGAGTATATGTTCAAGTGGCATCCACTTCAATATACAGGCTTCGAGTTTATCATTCTTAATAGCTGAATAATAATATTGGAATTGATTCTAGTGAGACACAGTAGTGTAGTCTCCCCTATAACTTTTTTGGCTGTGCTTAGTGACTGTGGCCCTAGTTTAGATGTAGTGGAGGAAAAGAGACATGCTGTGTCAGCAGGCTCCCCAAGAGTGGAGACAGTGTAGCAGATCAGGTAGGTATCATAAAGGCAATAGTGGTTTGGGGTGCAATCCATGTGGTGCTCATAGAATGGAAATGGTGTCCTTATCAGACAGTGGGGGGACTACTGAAACTAGCTCGGTGTGTCCTTCATTTCTTTCCTTACCAAGTAGATCTTGCTAAGACTTAATATGCTAATTAAGAATGTTGAAAGTACAGATCCTTGTCTTATTTTTTATAATAGAGAAAGTAGTTTTTTTGTTTTCTCCCACTCAGTATGACATTGACTATAGGTTTTATATATGTATACTTGGAGATATATTCCTTTTATTTTTAATTTGTTGAGTTTTTATAAAATAGATAATTTTTTACCTTCCTTATGTTGATGTGTTATATCACAGTTAGTAAGTTTGATATGCTGAAGCAAAGCTGCATCCCTGGGATGAATCCCACTTCATCCAAATGTCTGATCCTTTTCATGTGCTACTGAATTCAGCTTGCTAGTATTTGCTGAGAATGTTTGTGCCTATGTTCATCAAGGATATGGCTCTGTATTTTTCTTGTATTTTTGTCTGATTTTTGATATCAGGGAAGTGCTAGCCTTGCAAAAAGAGTTTGGCAACATTTTCTTCATTGCAGTATTTTTAGATACTTTAAGAAGACTTAAGAGTAGTTTTTCTTTAAATATTTTGTATAATTCAACCATAAAGCCATTAGACTTCAGGCTTTTTTTAGGTAGGAAAACTTAATGCCATCTTAACCTGCACTATTTATCATTGGTTTATTTAGATTTTCTGCTACTTGTTTTAATTTTGGTAGGCTATGCGTGTTCAGAAATTTGGTTTTACATTTTTCAATTTTTAGGATGTAATCTTTTTAGCATGTAATTTTTTATAGTTATTTCCTATGATCCTTTGAATTTCAGTGGTGTCAGTTGTTGTATCTCATTATTCAACCTGTATTTTATTTATTTGAGTCTTACCCCTTTTTTTCTTGGTCAAGCTAACATGCTGACAATTTATTTATCTTTCTAAAACCCAACTCTATTTTATTGATTGCATGCAGTGTTCTTTTAGTCTCTATTTATGTTTTTATGATCTTTTCTTCTTCTAACTGTCTTTAATCTTTTCAATTTCTCTATTTGTAGTACTTCTGCAGAACCCCACAGATTTTATTATGTTATGCTTTTCATTTATTTCAAGATACTGTTTTCCTTTTTAGAGTAACAGCCTCCAGGTCATTTAGAAGTATGTCATTTGATTTCAGCATGTTTTGTGCTTTTAATTCTTTCTGTTGTCATCAATTTGTAGTTTTAGTCCATTTTGTTCAGAGAAGATTCATGATCTGCATTCAGATGTTTGAAACGTTTTAAAACTTGTTTTTTTACCTAATATATGAGCTATCCTGGAGAATGTCCCACCTGTATTCTGTTCTTAGAGAACATGTTCTGTAAATGTCTTTTAAGCTTATTTCCTCTTATTATTATTAAACTCAGATATGTTTTTATGGATTTTTCTGGCTGAATGATTTGTCCACTGAGGAAAATGAGATGCTAAAGTGCTCAGCTGTTATAATGGAGTCAATCTCTCTCTTAAAGTCTAACATTTGCTTTATACACTTGAAGGTTTCATGTTGAGTGCATATATGTTTACAATTGTTATATATTTTGCCAATTGATTTTTTAAATCAATATATGACCTTCTTTGTCTTTATTCTTTTTAACCAGAATATACATTGGGGAAAGAAAACTTCTGTCTGAGAGAGGGATTGAAGTGGTTACCCAAGTGGGTGGCCTTATCCTTTTAGTTTTTTAAGTCTGTTTTATCTAACATGAGTAGAGCTACTTCTGCTTGTTTTGGGTTTTCTTTTCTTTTTTTTATTTTTTGCAGAACTGGGATTGAACTCAGGTCCTTGCACTTGCCAGGGAAGTGCTTATTCCACTGAGCCATCTCCCCGGCCCAAACTCTGGCCTGTTTTTGGTTTTCATTGACTGGTATATCACTTTCCAAACCTTCACCAGCAGCCTGTATGTATCTTTGCAACAAAGTGAGTTTCTTATAGCCAACATATGCAGTAGTCTCTCGTTATTTTTGGGTTCAACTTTCATGGACTCAGTTTTGTGGGTTTTTAATCTAAATTATTTATTGCACAGTTTTTCCTACATTGCAGGATTTTGCAGTATTGTACACTACTGTACAAATGTTTATATGCATAGTATTTATGGTTTTAATGATTTTTGCCTACAATTTTTAAAAATACATTGAAAATGTTAATTCTAACGCATTAAAAGAATATTAAATTGAAATAAAATACACTGTTTATAGTATGTATTTCTTTAGTGGATGAATACATACTGTACCATATAGTATATGTATGTATTAAAATTACATAGGTTTACAAGTTTTTTTTTTAATGAGTTCGTCTCAAGTTTTTTTTTAAATTTTATTTGTTTATGTATTTGTGTGTGTGTGTGTGTGTGTGTGTGTGTGTGTGTGTGGCCAGCTCAACCCACCAGGGGGCAGGGCTGACTGGCATATGGTGTTGGGGGATTGAACCGCGGACCCTGTGCTTTGCTAAGCTTGTTTTAAGTAGGTGCTTTAGACCACTGAGCCATCTCACCAGCCCCAGGTTTACAAGTTTAGAAAATGGTTAAGAACATTAAAAGTTTTTTTTTAATTGTGGGAAGTTTTATAAGAGTGTGAGAAGGGTTTATAAAGCCTTAAAATATATATTAAGTACTAATATAATTACAACATCGCTACTTCGCCGATTTTCACTTATCGTGGCGGTGTCTGGAATGTAACCTCTGTGAGAAATCCTCACTGTATCTGAGTCTTTTAAAATTCATTTTGTCAGTCTTTTAATCAGTGAATTCAACCCATTTACTCCTATCATTTTGCTGTTTCCAATTGTTTCATATATTCTTTGTAAAGTTCCACTTCTTTTTATATATGTTTGTGCCTTGGTGGTTCCCTGTTATAATACAGTTTTATTCTCTTCTCAGTATTAGGAACCTCTTCTGGTGTGGTTTGTGTATTTGTGTGCTTTCAGAATGGCAGTTATCATCTTACCATTTCTAATGAAGGATTCCCTTAGTATTTCTTGTAGAGCTGTTTCAGATGGTGATAAATTCCCTTAGTTTCTCTTTACCTAAGAGGGGCAGGGATGGCTCAATAAAATAAGTACTTCCCCAGCAAGAGCAATTTTAATTTTTTGTTAGTACATGTTTGTAGCCCATAAGGATTGCATTCCTCATGGGGACTGGTACATGTAGTGATGTCTTCTTTTTTCTGTCTCTTTCCTCTCTCCTCCCTAACTCTTCCATCCATTTCTTTTTTCTTTTTTTCAGAGTATAATACTATTTTTTTTCTTTTTTTCTGGATTTTAGGGAAGGGTCTACAGGGTGTTCAGGGTCTCACTACTAGATCGGACTCATAGTGATCTGCCTGTTTACAGCCTCCCAAGAGCTGGGATTATAGGCATGTGCCACCATGCCCAGTCTCAGTTGCCCTCTCAGCACACCCCAGGGGTGGGGCCGGCATGACAGGTCCCTGCACCTGCTTGCAGGTGATTTAATCTGCTAAGCTATTTGGCCAGCCCCCAGTACTATTTTTTTTATGGAAAAAAGTTTAAGATTTTCATAGTAGGAGAATAACAATAATTAATACATTGAGTACTGTTATCTTTAGTTACTCAGAATACAATTCAGGGTAATAAAAATTCTCTAAACAATATTAGTGCAGACCTTTATCTGAGTTTTTCAGTTGCTCAGTATCCTTGTCAGGATCTTGCTATTTCGAGGATTTAATTTTTTTTTTAACTAGGGATTTTTTTTTTTAGTGGTACCAGGGATCGAACTCAGGACTTCACTTGCCAGGCAAGCACTTATTCCACTGTGCTATCTCCCTGGCTCTTCCATCCATTTCTTGATCCATTCCCCATTTGATAAAGATTTATTCCTCTATTTTCTATATCTTTTACTTTGTATTTTACTTACATATTGGGTTTCTCATATAAGAGAAGCCATGTCACACTTAAAGTTGTGTGTTTGATTTACTTCATTTAATTTATATATAGTCTCAGGCTGCATCTATTTTCCTACAAAGCTTACATTTATCTTTCTTTATGACAAAGTGGTGCTCCTTTATCCATTTATCTGTTATGGATATATAAGCTCCTTCCAAGGTTTAACTATTATAAATTGTGCTGCTATAAATATAGGTATGCATGTATTACTTAATATGATGTCTTGAACTGTTTGAGGAAGATACCTAATAGGGGAAGAGATGGGTCAAATGGAGTTTCTAATGCTAGTGTCTTGGTGAATCTCTGAACTGATTTTCATAGTGGGTATACAAGTTTACAGTCATATCAACCAGAAAAATGTTTCTCTTTAGCAAATGACTCTTTAGCATTTGTTATCTGATTCCTTGAAACTAGCCATTATTTCTGAAGTGCCATGGACTCTCAGGTTTACTTTAATTTCTCTAGTGGCCAGTGATGTTGAATCTTTATTTGGCTGTATTTATTGGCCACTTGTACTAGGTCTTCTATGAGGCATCTATTCATTTTAGTTGTTTGTTTTTATTGAAACTTTTATTTGGGGGAGTATTATTTATTTATTTATTTATTTCCTGTATTTAGGACAGGGTCTACAGGGTCTCGCTAAGTAAATCGGACTCATAGTGATTCTCCTGTTTTCAGCCTCCTAAGTGCTGGGATTACAGACAGGTGCCACCAAGCCCAATCTCCATTGAAGTCTCAGCACACCCCATAGGCAGGGCCAGCACTGCATGCTGGGGATTGAACCCTGGCCACTGAGCTCTGCCTAAGCAGGCACTTTAGTCCACTGAGCTTCAAATTCAACCAAAGGCTTAGAGTCTTTCTTTTTCTTTTCTAGTTGCTTTCACTTCTTCCCAGAGAGGCCTGGGTCCATCCAGATAATCCTGGGTTGTTGGTCCTGGAGACTGGATTGGACCTCTTGATCTGGCCATTGCTACTGGATCCATATGGGTCCCCATTTGTCCTGTTTCCCTCGATGCTAGACAGAGCACACAGTAAGACTGCGAAAGACAGACTAGGCCATAGAAGTAGCCAAGATGGGCTTGCTGCAGATCCTTCTCATCATCAACTTTAAAGAAATGTTTTGCAGGATATGTAAATTTGGTTCAGAAGTTCTTATTTTTAAGGCTTTTCAAGCCTTAAAAATGCTGCCTTCCAAGACCTTCTGACATTCAAGATTTGTGTTGGTAAGTCTGCTGTAATTCTCATGGGTCTATTCTTCCATGTGATTCATTGCTTTTCTCTAATAGTGTTTAAGAGTTTGTGATGGACTTCTGGTACTTTGAGTAGTATGTGGCACAGAGAGGTTCTCTATACACCTTGCTTATCTGTATGTTTATTTCTTTTCCCATGAACTCATGTGTCAGTTTATGAACTTATTTATTTTATGATTTGGGGGAAGAAAGTTGTGTGTGTATTTGGGCTTGTGTGAGGGAGATGGCCATGGTCATGTTTTTCACCTGATGCAGTTTATAAACTGATTTTTTTTTGCAAACAGCAGTGTTCATGAACAAAAATATTACTATAGATGGAAACATTCTGCCAATATTTTTCTGAGTAGGTTGCTTTATGCCACTTAGGCTGTCTTCTGATTTTAACTTTTCCAATTACTCTTAATCTTTTTTGTGTCTTGCTGATCCTTTTTTATGTTCTCTTGCTGCCTTTAAGGCACCATTATCTTCTAGTTCTGAG
>NW_004524700.1:7615712-7616619 GCF_000260255.1 Octodon degus | reverse complement strand
GAGCATTTTTTCATATATTTATTCACTTCTTTAATTTCGTTCTCTGAGAAGTGTGTGTTCATCTCAGATGCCCATTTCTGGATTGCGTCTTTAAATTTAGGGGCCCTAATATTCCTTAGTTCTTTATAAATCTAGACAGCAGACCTTTGTCTGAGTGCTTATTAGTTAAGATTTTTTCAAAGTTTGTGGGTTGTCTTTTCACTTTGTTGCTAATTTTTTTGACGTGAAAAAACTTCTCAATAAGAGGTGGTCCCAGTTGTCAATTCTTTCAAGTGTTTCCCGTGCGATTTGGTTTCTGTTCATGAACTCTTTGCCTACCCCTATGTCTTCAAGAGATCCTCTTACTTTCTCTTCTAAGAGACTTAGTGTTTCTGTTTTAATGTTCAGTTCTTTAATCCATTTTGACTTTAGTTTAGTGCATGGTGATAGACCTGGGTCAAGTTTTAATCTTCGACATGTAGAGAGCCAATTTTTCCAGCACCATTTGTAAAAGAGACTATCTTTCTTCCAGTAAGTGTGTTTGGCCCCTTTGTCAAAGATCAGGTGGCTGAGTGCATTCCTAGTGGCCCCTGCAGCTTCTAGGCTATTCATTGATCCTCAGGTCCATTTTGTTGCCAATAGCATGCTGATTTTATTACAGTAGCTTTGTAATATAATTTCAAGTCAGGAATTGTAATGCCTCCTGCTTTGTCTTTGTTGGCCAGGATTCCCTTTGCTATTCTAGGTCTTTTTTGATTCCAGATAAATTTTAGGAACACTTTCTCTAGGTCTGGAAGGCATGTTGGTGGTAGTCTCATAGGAATTGCATTAAATCTATACAACAATTTTGGGAGTATGGCCATCTTCAAGATGTTGGTTCTTCCTATCCAGGAGTAGGGAATATCTTTCCATTTTCTGAAATCCTCTG
>NW_004524700.1:7604342-7614167 GCF_000260255.1 Octodon degus | reverse complement strand
AGGCCTATTTCTACTTTTTACAAAGTTAGTATCACACACACACACAGGGTTGCCTAGTGAATAATTACTAGAGTTGTCTCAGGCAAGTGTTTGTCCTAAGACTGAGGTAGCTTTATTGCTTTAGGCAATTTGGCCTTGTCTTGCCCCAACACATGTGACAAATTTCCAGTTTCATCTGCTCCCTACAGATGTCACAAAAGAAATCTGGTTATTGGCTTATAAAGAAAATCTATTATTGGAAACAAGTATGCAAGCCTGGTAATAACAAAGCAAATCAGCCAAAGTAGTATCATCCAAGACAAAGTGAATATTAACAAAACATAAAAACCAATAATGTACTACCCTTAGGCCCAGCCAGATAGCTCAGCAGATTAAAACACCTGCTTAGGCAGATGCAGGGACCAGAATTCAATCCCCAGAATGCCATGCCGGCTCCACCCCTGGGGCATGCTGAGATGGCTATTGAGACTGGGCATGATAGTATGCAACTGTAATCCCAGCACTTGGGAGGCTGAAAACAGGAGAATCACTATAAGTCCAATCTGTGTAGTGAGACACTGTAGACCCTGTGCTAAAGACAAAAAAATATGCACTACCCTTAACTCAAGAGAAGAAATCCATAATTATCCTATAAATAAGACAACCCAGCTGGCCAACTAATATATACTAAATATGATGGCTATAGCTCCACTAATGATAGGAAAAAGAATTGAGAAATAATTTTACAATTATCAATTATCTAAAGACCAGTAAATCTTTAGAATTATACTATTAAAGATATAGAGGATTGGAAATAGAGGAATGCAAGAAAAGAACTGAATCATTAAGCTATGTGAAATCAGAAAGAGAAAAGTGAAACAAGGGACTTCTTGGGGCATAGAAGAATGTTTTAGAATTACATAAAGGTAACAGAAAAAAATGACAAGAAATTGAAGACTTTTAAAGGATAAAAATTATATAGAGAATAAAAGTAAGAGAAAATACTAAAGGAAAATTTTAGAAGGAAGAATAGAAAAACAAAGAAAAGAAGAAAAAGATCTATTTTTTAAAAAAGAAATGAAAAATACCAAAAGAAAATTCCCCCAAAGCCAATATATTGTTGAAGAAGAAAGCAGAAAACACACACATGCACACACACACACACACACACACACACACACTTTCTTGTAAGTTTGAATGTATAAGTGTTCTCCACAAGATGCAATTTTGGGGCAGTATTAAAATCAAGATGTGTCCGTTTTCATGCTGGTAGATAAAGAAAGTAATCAGAACCCAGATCTGCCCTGAATTCAGGTGCCAGGACAGCAGAAATAAGGAGGAGTGAGGGGAAAGTATCAGTGTCCCAGCTTTCAAGTCCAGAGAAACACAGACTGGGCCTGGCATCTGGCCTTTAGTTCAGACCATTCAGACAGGTCTCTTTCAGTCAACTCCTTGACCACATTTGTCCTTGTCTCCTATTTCTGTGTCTCAGTCACTGTAGGAATATAACTCAGAGCCCTGAAGTGAAGCCATGCAGATGCTGTGAGTCCCAAATTCAATCAGCCCTTTCTCAAAATGACATTACTCTGCAGTCTCTCTCCAGGTATTGCTTGCTGAAGTACTTCCATAAAAGCAAAATATCATGTTATTCCAGAAGATCACAAGAATTGCTGGTCCATTCCACTGTCATATTTTTCCCTGAATACCTCTGGAGTTCCCAACACACACTTAGGATCTGTTGGTTGGTCTCTTTCCCACAGGCTGTGAGCTTGAAGTGGGAAAAAGTGCAGAGTGTCTCTTTCCTTCTCCATGTTGTGTTTTGTCATCAATATCTGTAGCTTTTAATTTCCCTGTCAGATCCCTACTGATTTCTGGGATCTATTTCTCTCTTTCTTCCACCAGTTGTTGTTTCCCAGTGTCTGAACTCTGAATCTTGGAAGGGTGACTTGTCACTCACTACTCTGCCATTTTTTTCCAGCCTCTCCAAGAACTCCTAATTCTGGGTTTCTGAGGATTGGGTCAATGGTCAGCTGACCAAATTATGGTTATGTTGTTTGTGGTGAGGCAGTACATCATGGTGGGTGTCTGTGGTTGAAACTGACCCTCACATAGGCCTACATGCAGAGAGAAACAGAAAGGAATGGAGTTACAATATTGTCTTCTTTTCTAAAGGATACTTTGAGTATAATACAGACTGGGAATTTTTTCTTTCACTACTTTGAATATTTCATCCTAATCTTTTCTAATCTGTAAGATTTCTTCTGAACAACCTCCCGTATACCTAGTGGGCCTTCCTGTCTGCATCACTTCATGTTTTCATCTTGCTACTTTGGAGTTCTATTTGTAGTTTTGACATTTTAACTCTAATATTCCCTGAATACCTCTGGAGTTCCCAACACACACTTAGGATCTGTTGGTTGGTCTCTTTTTAAAGTGACAAAGGTTCTACAATCTGAGGTACAGGATCTCAGGATACATCCTGAGGGAATTTCACTGACCTTATCAGATCCAAAAGCTACAACTCTTGTTGCATAGGTCCTGCTTTACCTTGGTCTTAACCATCCAGCAGAAAACTATAAAAATGAAATATAAGAAGTAAAGTCATGATGTTATGTTGAGCTGTGGGGGACTCAGGTCAACAATTTCTGACATTGCCAGTTAAATGGAAGACCCAATACTATTATGGACTACTGAACTCTTTTAGAATATTTTGCTGAGTTAACACACCTATAATATTCAAATAACGGAACTTAAAAAAAGGGGATACAGATGAATGTCCATTTTGTATCTGTGTATTCAAAGTGGTTAGGATAGATATATAGTTACATTCTCTTAATGAATAGAGCGATTTGTTCTAATGGTGTTTGTAAATAGGATATCATGTCCGCATCTTGTACAGCAATTAATCACTAGGAAGAATGTATGCAATGTGTTAATTATTGACACTGTCTTGCCAATTTGATTTGAAACTGTCTCATTGCTATTTGTTTATCAATAAAATTATGGGGAAAAATTAAATATTAATGCTTACTCTCCATACAAAAAAAATTTTTAAAAAACATAATATACTGCCTTACACAGAATAAATGTAAAACATATGTTAAAAAAAATATGGTAGTTGTTCGAATTCAACAAAGTAATCCAATATAGTCCAGTAGTCCATAATAGTAGTGGGTTATCCATAGAAATGGCATTGTCAGAAGTTCTTGACTTGAGCCTTTTACAGCTAAACAAATTAATATAACTGATCTGTAAATTCTTTCATTTTTATTTTAGATAATTTTATTGCTATATTCATTTAAGTTTGTAAATAATTTTTATACTGTGCAATCTATTATTAATCTCATGTTATATATTCATTTCAGCAATATTTCTCTAAAATTCACTCTGTCTACATCTTATATCTTCCACATTTCAATATTTGTCCACAATTTTTAATTTGCTATGCAATTATCATTGTTTTTCAATAAAGTTAATAATGAGGGTTTTTTTTAAAGTAAATTTGTTCTTCAGAATTGGATTCACAGTGCACATTGATCAACCTCTATAGCCAATAGAGAGAGAAGTCTGACTACTGCTTTAGCTGACAGCAGACCTTGGCATCATTTACATACTTCTGGTCTTAGGTGCATGCAGAATGCAAAAGTTGTGGGGTCGGAAAGGCTTCCACTCGAATTTCAGAATGCCTAGGAGGACAGACAGTGTGCCCCTGAGAGGGCAGTGTGTGACACCATGAGGGTGAAACCAAAGGTGCAGTGGAGACCCCAAGAATTTGGAAAAACCAGGAACATAGATCATCTGAGGAAACCTGCAAGGAGGAGTAAAATAGACCCATGAGAGAAGCCATAGCAGCTACTGTCACAGGAACTGCTGTACGTGTGGATCCTTTCAAGCCCTTTGGAACTCATAACTTGTCACAGATTACCTTGGAGGATGAACACAGAACTAGAGGATTTGATGTTTGCCTAGTTGAATTTTGGGCTTGCTTTGGTCCCAATTCTTTGTATCCTCCTGTTTGAACTTTTGGAATATAATCTCTATCTTGTGCCACTGAATGTTGTAAGTATTTAATTTTTCATTTGTACAGGAATATGCTGCTAAGAGTTTGCCTCACAACTTGGAGGAAATCTGGCATTTGAACTTTTCAGCAATGATAAAACTATTAGGACTTTGGCAACTCTTAGAGATAGACAAAATTACTTTTGCATAAGAGGACATGCATGAGTCTTTGGGGGACCAGAGACAGAAGTTGTGGTTCTAAGGTAATATAATATTGATAAAATTAATAATGGCTTATAAAAATTGTTAAACCTATGTTATAATGCTCAAGCTGAAAAATGACAATAAACATGTGCTTGTATCTGGAGATCAATTTAAAGAAATATGTCTGGTTGTCAAGTTGATAAGCGGTGGATTGTAACGGTTAATACACCGTATAAACTTGAGAAGTTTGAAAGTTTCATTAAGTGACTCAGCAGAGAACCAGGGTCCTCACATTGTAATAACCTGAGCCTGTGCAAGAAGATTACACAGAGATGCTGTAAGTGTTAACCTAACTCTTTGGTACAGTAGCATTCCTATAATATAAGGGAGAAAATGAGACTTGTTTTCCCCCTTTGCTCTTGTTACTTTTGCTGTATTCTGCAACCTGGAAGTGTTGCCCCCCACACCATGCCAATCTGCCTTGGAGCCAACTGCTTAATGACTGAAATCTTCACAAACTGTAAGCTAAATAAACCTTTCCTTCCTTAACTTTGAGTGTTAAGTATTTTTTCAAGTAATGAGAAAAAATAACTAACACACATGGCACCTGGCAGTGACTATTAAAGCACATTGTATTCTGGGGACAGTTTAAAATTTTGTTTTCTGCTGGGTATAGTGGCACACACATGTAATTCCAGCAATGGAAAGTGAAAACAGGAAAATAACTATGAGTTCTATGCTGGCCAGGGCTATATAGTGAGTTTAAGCCAGCCTGAACTACATAGAAACACAATATCTAAAAGAAAAAACATTATTAGACAAGAAAATAAGGAATAAGGATAGGAAAGGAAGATGTTAAATTAGCATTATCTGTGGATGACATAATGCTCTACATAGAAGATACCAAAAACTCCACTAAAAGACTAGTAGATTTAATAAATTTAGTCACATAGCTGGACACAAAGTCAACACACAAAAGCCATAGTAATTCTGTACACAAAAGTGACTGGGAGAGAAATTAGGGAAACAACCCCTTTTGTAAGAAATCAAGTCTCTTAAAGTCCAGAGTTCATCAATTATAATCCAAGGAAAAAATTATTGGAATTCACATGAGCAAATGCCAATCTACCACTTCCAATGCAATACATGGGGAGACAAAAGAGACAGGCATTTCTGCAGTTGTGGGGAGCTAGTGGGTCCTAAGTGAGTCAGAACAAAAGTTAACCAAAACAAAGGCCGTGACCCAGAGCCAAATCTGAATTTTATTTTATTTATTTATGTTTGTATTTTAGGGAAGGGTCTACAGGGTGTTCAGGGTCTCACTACTAGATCAGACTCCTAGTGATCTGCCTGTTTACAGCCTCCCAAGAGCTGGGATTATAGGCACATGCCACCATACCCAGTCTCAATTGCCATCTCAGTGCACCCCAGGAGTGGGGCCAGCATGGCACAAACCTATTTTAATAATTCATGAAGAGGGGAGTGGCTTGAGGTTGAGTGACTGTGAGAATGTTGGGAACCATGTGAATTCTGTGAGCTGGGTGAGGTAGGGAGAACAGTTGCACCTCTGAAACTTGCAGACAGAAGTATTCAGAAAGAGTACTGGTGGGGGGACCAGGGAGCTGGCTCAGTGGAATAAGTGCTTCCCGGGCAAGCACAAGGGCCTGAGTTCAATCACCCATTTCACCAAAAAAAAAAAAAAAAAGAAAAAAAGAAAGAAAAGAAAAAAAGAAAGAGTACTGGATTCTAGATTCTGGGAACAGGTAGCCTCTAAGTCTGCAGAAATCTACATAACAGTTTGAGGAAGTGTCTTGTATTTTTGGTGAGCTGCTTCCATTCTGATGCTGGCCTTATCTGCCCTTGAATATCACTGGTTTTTTTTTTTTTTTTTCAAAGCTCTATCCCAGCCCACAGCATGGAGATTCTCCGTGTAACACACATTTGGAGCCATGGGCAGGGCTGCACTCAGACCTGTATCTTTGCTTTAAAGGCAATATATCATCACCTCCACTAGACACACTTGCTTCGCTTATAGCCAGTTGAGGGGATTGAGCATCTCCTTAGCCAGCTCTGTGCATGTCAGTTAAATGGGATTAGGGCAAAGGTTAAACAAAATGGAGAAAAATTGTCTTCTTTCAGGGGGATCTATCTCAGTGTCCTCCATACCCCTTCACAAAAGCATAAAAATATTGAAATACTTAGGAATTAATCGAACATTAGAATTTAAAGATCTCTACACTGAAAATAAAGTACTCTTAAAAAGGAGATTAAAGAAGAAATCAGAACCTTTCTTTTGGGTAGAAAGAACGAACATAGTAGAAATGGCCAAATTCCCAAATTGTTACACAGATTTACCATAATCTCAATCAAAACACCATAAGCATATCTTGCAGAACTAAAGGAAACAATCCTAAAATTCATTTGAAAACAGAAAAGACTTCAATAGAAAAATAATTGAAATCATACCACAGAGCTAGTAAATCATACCCTGGTACTGGCAACAAGAACAACAAAAAGACAGGAAAATGAATAGAACAAACTAACAGATGCAAAAACAACTCCAAACATTCAACCACCTTATTTAGACAAAGGGGCCAAACATGTTCACTGGAAGAAAGATAGTCTCTATAATAAATGGTGCTGGAAAAGCTGGCTTTCCACATGCTGAAGACTAAAACTACGCCCAAGTCTATCACCATGAACTAAGCTAAAAACAATATAGGTCAAATTTCTAAATATTAAAACAAAAACATTAAATCTTCTGGTAAGTAAAATAGGTAGAACTCTTGAAGAGAAAGGTATAGGAAAAAAGACTTTATGAACAAAACTCCAATTTCACAGGAATTACTATAAAGAATTAACAACTCAGACCTCATCTTATTAAAAAGCTTCTGTACATCAAGATAAACCACTAACAATGAAAGAATAATACATAGAGTGGGGGAAAATTTTAGCCAGTTTTTCCTCAAAGTAGGAAAATACCTATAATATATGAAGAATTAAAAAAAGACACCCCAAGTATAAAGACCCAATAAAAAAATGGGCATTTAAGATGAATATACACTTCACAGATGAAGTAAAAACTCCAAATAAATACACAAAAATGTGTTCACCCTCATTTGTCAATCAAGAGATGCAAATTAAAGCAATACTGAGATTCCATCTCACTTGAGAAAGAATGGCTATTGTCAAGAAATCAACCAATAACAAATGCTATCAGGGCTGTGGGGGAAAAGGGAATACTTCTTCACTGTTTGTGAAGTGCAGACTGCTGCAATCACTGTGCAAATTAATGTGAAGATTCCTCTAAATACTGGGACTAGAGATTCTATTTGACCCAGCTATTCCCCCTCTTAGTATTGTCTCAAAGGAATTAAAAGCATCATACCATAGAGAAAAAATTGCATTCATATTTATAGAAGCATAGTTTGTAATGCCTAAATTGTGGAAACAACCCAAAAGCCCATCAACTGTTGGATGGATTTTTTAAAAAGTGTGTGGGAGGGGGGAGCAGTTATACAATGGAGTACTACTTGGTCTTAAAGAAAAATAAATGAGATATTTCTAGTTAAATGGATGCAAGACCTGCCCTGAAGACATCCTGAGCCAGCCCCTGCAGCTCTCTCCCCCCCAAAAAAAATCGATCTAGTTAAATGGATGCACCTTGAGACTATACTCTTCAAATCAGATCAATATGCATAAATATCATATTGTTTCTCTAATGTGAGAAAGTGAAAGTCTAAACAGAACAAAAATGTACAACAGATACTATGTAATAGGAAGAAATTATTCTAAAGGAAAAGGGAACTAGGCAGGAAGATGGGGAAGAAAAGGAAAAGAAAAATTGACAAAAAGGGGATAAGATGTGAATAAGGAGGAGATGAGGGATTGAAGAGAGTGGAGGGGAATGGGAAAAAAGAGGAATCGAGATATATCACACAGAGGTACAAATTGCCTATGATGAGTGTGATTATGTATATTTAAATTGTGTCAATCTTAATTTAAAAAGAAAGAAAAATGTCAAAACCATTCTAGGATTTCTCACCTATTACAAATAAAAGAATTTTATATGAAGTCTGCAAGCATATATAAATATATTTACAACAAATTACTGTTGATAAAAAGTTTTCTTATTTTTATTTTATAAAAAAAGTAAAATACGGCTGAGGAGATAGCTCAGTGGCATAAGCACCTTCTTGGCAAACACAAGGACCTGGGTTTGATCCCTAGTACCAAATGCCATGCTGACCCCCATGCCAGCCAGCAAAATCAGGCAGGATACTTGGAGTGCCTGTCATTCTGGTCTTCAGAATACAGGCTGCTTCTCATGACAAGCCAGTTACTATCATGCTGTTTCTCGAGCAGATGATTGATCAAAAAGGAAGCGGGTAGTGAATGAAGGCAGGAGATAGGAAAAGGAGTGTTGCAGGACTGTCCTGCTATAGTGTTGTACATGGTTAGATTTCTGAACTTACATGTAAACAGAATTATATAATTCTTTATTCCTATTTTTTAAATATATTTTAATTTCTAATGTTTTTTCATCATATTCTGTAGGGACTTCAAACTTAACATTTCAATAGTTGATGTTCCATGTTATGCCTAAGATGTTTGATATTCAGACAGATAATGAGGTTAAGCTCAACAGCCTAGGTTGTATGGTAATAACAATAAGTTTCTTCTCTGGAGGCTTAACAACCTAAGTTTGCAGATCAAAAATTGGAGAAAAAGAAGGGTCACAGGAAAGCCAACATTTTGGCCCTAACCTTTCAAGGTCAATTAGGACTCAGGACATATGAGAACTTGTACTGTAACGTCATGTAACTCAGTTGTGTCTCAAATTTTTTCATCAAGGAGATTATGGGGCCAAAGAGGAAAGTGATCGATGATGTAGCGTGTGCCTAAGGAGAGTCACATGGAGAGAGAACATTCTCTCAGGCTTTCACAGAGAGCGCATTAGCCAAGCAATGGCTGTGACTCATCCATATGGCTGACACTGACAAAGGATCTACAATCTGAGGTACAGGGTCTCAGGATAAATCCTGAGGGGATTTCACTGACCTTATCAGATCCAAAAGCTACAATTCTATTTGCATAGGTCTTGCTTTATCTTGGTCTTAACCATCCATTAGAAAAGTAAAAAACAAAGTATAAAAAGTAAAACCATGTTATTATGTTGCAGGGATTGAACTGGGGATTGAAATCCTGGCCCCTGTACCTGTTTGCAGGCACTTTATTTATCTTTTTTTTAAAGTTTGTAAGAAGCTTTATTTATAAAAATATATGCAAATATGACCAAGAATGATGTTAGAATCATCAATAACCAGACTGTTTGATCATCCTTGGAATATTCAAAAGTAAATCATAGCACTTCAAAACATCTGATTTTTCTTAAAGTACCAACACAGTTTTCAGTGCTGATACTATTTTAAGAACAATGTTGCTATTTTAAGATAGAAAATCCAATGCCTCATTCAGTCAGTCTGGTCAATCACACATCTGTTCAAGTTTCAAGCTGCCTTTTGCAGGGAGAGATGAGTGGAGTTTGTTGTTGTTGTTGCTGTTTTCCAGATATGAACACAAAAGAACTCTGGGAAGAAATGCAGGAAGAGAACAAAGTGGCTCCCAGCCCTGTTCTACTTT
>NW_004524700.1:7602097-7602642 GCF_000260255.1 Octodon degus | reverse complement strand
TGCAGGCACTTTAATCCACTAGCTATTTGGCCAGCCCAATAAAATATATTTTTAAAAAAGTAAAACAAAGTTCATAACATAATACCTGAATAAAAGTAGTAAATATGTTGTGTATTGTTATCTTTAAAGTAGTTACTCAGACTACAAGATATAAGCATGACAAAATTCTCCAATTCATATTAGTACACACATTCCTTTTCAATGAACTAAGAGAAACTAGTAGTACAGCTACTTTGCATATTTTTCCATTTCCCTTCCTTCTTTCCCCTTTTCCCCATCCATGTTGCTTTTCCATTGTGAACAACTTCTTCCCATTTCAAAATAACTACTGTACAGTGAAGACTGCATTACTTTTCCACTTTTTCATATCAGGAAGGAAGTATGATGTTTATAAATGTGAGTCTGATATATTTTACTTATGAATGTGGTCTCAAGTTATATTCATTTATAAAAGTCTCAAGATTATTCTTCTTTGTGGATGAATAGTCCTCTATTGTATAAAAAGACCATATCTTTTTATCTGTTTCTTTCTTTCTTTTTTTTTT
>NW_004524700.1:7600253-7601592 GCF_000260255.1 Octodon degus | reverse complement strand
GCTGTGATTATAGGCGTGTGTCACCACATCCAGCCTCAACTGCCATCTCAGCTGACCCCAGCGGCAGGGCCGGCACTACAGGCCTGGGAATTGAAGCCCTGGCCCCCGTGCCTGCTTACAGGCACTTTAATCTGCTGAACAATTGGCTGGTCTTCTTTTTATCCATTTCTCATTTGAAAAACATTTGGGAGATTATTCTTCTTTCTGGATGAATAGTACATCACTGTGTAAAAAGACCATATCTTTTTTATCCATTTCTCATTTGACAAACATTTGGATTATTCTGATATTTAGTTATTGCAATTGTGTTGCTATAGTAGGGTGCTTTTAATTCTTCTGGGAGGATACCCAGAAGGGAAAAAGATGGGTTGAACGGGACCGCTAATCCTAGAATTTAGGCATCTGCATGCTGATTTCCATAGTGGTTGCACCAGTCTGCGTTTCTAGTAACAGTGGAGAAGGCTTCCTTTTTCCCCACAGTCCTTCCAGCATTTTTTTTTTTTTTTTTTTTTTTTTTTGCGGAACCGGGGATTGAACTCAGGCCCTTGTGCTTCCCAGGCAAGCACTTATTCTACTGAGCCATCTCCCCGGCCCCGTCAGCATTTGTTATTGGTTGATTTCTTGATACCTATTCCTTCTGGAATGAGATGGAATCTCAGTGTTGCTTTAATTTGTATCGCTTTTTTTTAATGTATTTGGTTGTTGCAGGGTCTTGCTACACAGCTTGGACTCGTGGTGATATTCCTGCTTTCAGCCTTCCCAGTTCTGGGATTACAGGCATGTGCCACAACACCCTGAGGGTGAGGCTGGCATGGCATGTGGTGCCCAGGATCAAACCAGGGCCCCTGTGCTTGCCTAAGCTTGCCTAAGCAGGCACTTCAGTCCACTGAGCTATCTCACTGGCCCCTAATTTGCATCTCTTGATTAACCAATAATGTTGAACATGTTTTCATATATTTACTTTCCATATATATTTCTTCACATAAGAAATGCAAATTCATCTCAGATGCCTATTTTAGAATTGGGCCTTGAATTTGGGGGTCTGATATTTTCAATTCTTTATATGTTATAGACAGAAATCTTTTTATCTGAGGGACAGTTGGCTAAACATTTTTCCCAACCTGTGAGTTGCCTTTTCACTTTGTTGATTTCTTTTGATGTGTACAAACTTAATAAGATGAGGTCCCAGTTATTGATTTGTTGAAGTATTTTTTATTCAATTTGGGTTTTCTGCATGAACTCTCACTTAAACCTTTGTCTTTAACATTTCTATTAATTTCTGCTCCAAAATATTGTGTTTGTTTTAGCATTTAGATCTTTGATCCATTTGGACTTTAGT
>NW_004524700.1:7598702-7599828 GCF_000260255.1 Octodon degus | reverse complement strand
ATGAGTTTTAGGAATGTTACCTAGTTCTGAGGTATGTGAATTATATGATCAGCATTTCATTAAATCTGTATGATAATTTTAGGAGTATGACCATTTTCACTGTGGTTTTTCCTAACAATGAGAAAGAGATAGCTTTCTACATTCTAATCTCTTCTGCTAAGTCCTTTTCATACTATTGTGGGTTTCAATGTACAGCTCTTTTACTTTGATGGTTCGTCTTTGTTGTGATATTTTTCTACCATTGGTTCCCTCCTTTTCCCCTCTGTTTAATTGCTTGCTCTTCCTGGTGGTTTTTTTCTGTTGTTTTGGAAATGTGATCATTTTTATCTTTGTCTAAAATATCTTTCAATACCTTTAGTAAGTTCAATTTGGTGGTCATGAATTTCTTCAGTTGTTCTTTTTCACAAAAATATCTTTTTTTTTTTTCTCTATTAACTTTGAAAGATAGTTTTTCTCTGTACATCATCCTGTTGTGGAGGTTGTTTTCTTTCAGGGTTTGCAATACTTCACTCCAAGCTCTTGTTTTCAGGGTTCATGTTGAGAGGTCTGCAGTATTTTTGAAGGGCTTTCCTTTGTAGATTCTTTTTTTCTCTAACAGCTTTTAATAATCTGTTCTTGTGCTGAATTTCTGGAATCTTGATTATTATATGTCTTGCTATAGTTTTATTTTGGTCATGGCTGTTTGGAGATCTAGATGCTTCATTTATTTATATGTCAAATTCTTTACCCACTCTTGGGAAGTTTTCTGCCAATATATCTGTGAGAATGACTTTATGGCATTTGTACTGTCGCCAGCTTTCTCATCGACTCCAATCTTATCTTATTCTTTGTATCATCTTATAGCTTTTGGATGATATTTCATGGTCTCTTGATATTTTTAAAATATCTTTCTTTTCATGATCATGGCTATTTGGAGTTGTATATGCCTCACTTATTTGTACAGTCTGATTCTATTTCTATGCTTGGGAAATTTTCTGCTATTACTTCTGCAAATAGTCTTTTTGTGTCATTTGTGTTGAGTCTTGCTTTTTCATTGACATGTCAGGCTTATATTAGTTTGGGACTATTTATTTGCATTTTCTTGCAGTTGTTGAATATTTCCTGATCCCTTGTTTTGTTTTATGTA
>NW_004524700.1:7587827-7597817 GCF_000260255.1 Octodon degus | reverse complement strand
TCTGCAGTCCTTTGTTGCTGTGCTGTGATAAGATTATTACCCCCAGAGCTTCTCATTATTGTTACAAAAGGGAGAGCAACTGATTAGAATGTATATGACATCCTTGGTAAAGTAGTATAATTAACAAATAGCAGTAGCATCAAACATAGCTTAAAAATGGATGAATTGTGGTAACTATTAATTTTGTACCTTAAGCCATAGGAGCAAAATCTACCATTATATACCAAAACCCATTGTAAATTGGAAGCTTGAATGTAAAATGTTTTTCCTTGGAAATTGTTTACCTTTTGGCAGGGAAATTTGAGAAGGATGATGGATAAAATAGGTAAGTAAAGAGAAATAAAGTAGAAGCAAAAATAGAGGACAAAACATGGTCATACAAGCTTTGAGACAGAAAATAAATGAAGGAGTAAACACATCATTATTAATTAACTAGAAATATTAAAGACTAGTCACTCATGAAAATGATTCAATCTAGAGAGATAAATTGAGGAAAAGGTGAAATAAGACAAATAGATTAGAACACAAATATAGGTAAAAGAAGGGGACAAAAGGAAAAGGAAAAGGCCAGGGAGATGGCTCAGTGGAATAAGCGCTTCCCTGGCAAGTGCAATGGCCTGAGTTCAATCCCTGGTTCTGCAAAAAAAAAAAAAAAATCTTCTCACTTGGGGCTGGTGAGATGGCTCAGTGGTCTAAAGCATCTACTTAGAACAAGCTTAGCAAAGCACAAATACAAGTAGATCTGCTTATAGTCCCAGCACACTGGAGGCTGAGATAGGAGGATCATCTTGAGCTTGAGATCAGCCTGGCCTACAAAGTAAGCATCAAGTCTTGACATTTGGCTGAGCAACCAGGTGTAAGGAATGGAACTCAAGCCCCAAGGTAATGCTGTAAGCTGGCTTTGAGCAGGGCCTAACACTATCCAGGACAACCTTGTCATTTATGTTTGTCCAAAAGTCAAGAAACACCTTTATTTTTCTTGATATCTATGATTGATGTTTATAATTGCTCTCTTAAAAGCTGACCACCTTTCCCCCTAAAAATGCTACTGGACTCCTTAATGAAAGTTTATTTTTTGAGACAGGGGCTTAACCATGTAGACCAGGCTGGTTATAGGTGTGTACCACCATGACCAATGAAGGTTTGCTTTATAAAATGTTGAAATACTTAATGCATGGCTTTAATTGTAAAGTGTAATAAGATAAATATACTGAGTGAGGGGCATTTAAGCAGTCTGTGGCCAGCAGCTGTATTTTAAAATATTTTAATTTCTGAATAGGTAATACATGTAATGTTTTAAAAGGGCTTACAGTGGAAAAAAAACTATACATTATAAACTTTAAAATTTTAGATATCTGTACATATTAATAAATTATGTAAGTATACATTGATATGTAATTCATACATTATAAATATGTACTAAAATATGCATGTAGATACTACACAAAACTTGGCTACAGAACCCAAAATATTTACTATCTGGCCACTTACAGAATATGTTTGCCAATCCTCATTTCAACCCATCTTGTTTACTGATGAGATTACAGTGCAAGGAACTATTTAACCTTATTTCAAACACCAATGACATGGTTTCCTGAAATTTTTCATACTACCTTCAAAAACATGCTCCCAACACTATATGCTTCTTCATATCCATTTTTCAGTTACTAGCTATGGGCTTAAGTTATAATTTCAATCTCAGTAAGTTACTACATTAACATTTTACCAGCTCAGCTATCTCATCTTTTCTTTGGGTACCAGGATTTGAATTTAGGACCTTGTGATTGTCAGCCAGGCATTGTGCCACTGATCTATCTATATTCCTGGCCCAGCTATCCCATTTTTAAAGCTGCTAACCTCAATGTCTAGCAACTTCAGCCACTACATATACATGTAATATAAATCTAAATTGACTTAGCTAAGTCTTATAGTTTTTCTATTTTGCCTGAATTGCTCTTTGGTCATGTAGTTTGGATGGGGTTGATCCTATCTGAATGAAAGTTAAAACAGCAGGCCTTGAGAATGTTACATGCAGAAAAGTGTTCTTTCAAGGTGGGTCCTTGGCTAGCATCTTGAACTTTTTTCAGGAAAGCTCCCAATATTCCATTACTGAGTGGCTCTCTGTACCCTACTGTTTGCTGATACAAAATGGTTCACACCTGCTTTTTGACTCGTCCTGCGAGTCAGGATGTGGGGTGATTACCTGGAGGAGGAATGGGGATGAACAAGACAGGGCAAGAGACACAAGAGACAGAGACAAGACAGGCTTTCTGATCAAGTCTCATTTATTGAGGAAGTAAATAGCCGTGTAGTGGAAGCAGTTGAGTGGGACTAGTTGTGGATTGGTAGCAGAGGTACAGGACCACAGGAAGATGCCAAGGCAAGCAGGGATTGATGCTGCAGCATTTCTTGCCCAAATAAGGGAAAGTGTAAGAGGAGCGTTCCATCGCTCCCCATGTCCCTTTTTATTAATTACATCAAGCGGGAAATTGACAGTGCCCTGCGGGGACAACGCCTGGCTTGGGTCAGGACTCCTTCATATGAGATCAACCAGACCTTACCCGTCTTGGGATTGCAGGGTAGCAGTAGGCCCTGTTCCTGTCTTAGGTGGTCGGCAGTAGTGCATGTAGGTCCTAGTTGCCCGTCATTGACTACTTGTCCATCTCACCAGGGAGACCTATATCAGATTAGGCCACATTATTATAGGGTCCATTTGGGGGAACCCTCTCACGATAATCTTGTTGATCTGCCATCTCCAGCTGATGATAATGTATCTGAATGGGCTTTGCAGCAAAGGCATCTAAACGTGAGCTAATGACGGATGTAAGCTTTTGAAAAATGCAAGGTCCTATCATGAGCAAGAGTAAGAGTGAAAAGAGGGGTCCCAATAGGGATACAAGGTAGGGGAACATCCCTCCCCATAGCAAGGAGAAGGGGTTGTCTGCAAGCTGTTGTTTCCGCTTGAGCACTTGATCCTGAAGCTCCCGAATTTTGTCTCGAACTATGCCTGATTTATTGGCATAAAAACAGCACTTTTCCTGTAAAGCAAGACATATTCCCCCCTACTCTGCTGTCAGAAGGTCTAAACCCCTCCTATTTTGCAAGACCATTTCTGCTAAAGAATCTATCTGGTCTTGGATATCTTGGATAGTACCAGATAGTGCTTGAACATCATCAATCAGCTGATTAGATAATCTGGTATAAGAATGTACTGCTACCCCCAACCCTACTGTGCCTGTCCTCATGGCAGCTGTGACTCCCAGCCCCACTAATAAAGGGATGAACTGGACTGCCCTCTTTGTGCAGCCCACAGCATAATCTAAACTGGGAAGGGGGACAGGATCATTACCAGAGATGACATCTATATCAGGCAATATAATTGCCATGACACACAGTCCTGTCCAGTTGGTAGGTAGGTATAAGAGGAGTGTTCCATCGCTCCCCACAGCTTTCCTTCTCATCGGTTAGAATTTTGCTGTGTGCTCAGGGCAAGGAAGCCAGGGAACAAGCTCCCAGTAAAAATCTTGGGCAATGAATTCGTAATGAACTCTGCTGGGGGCAAAGGAAGTCATAAAGGAGACAAATAGGAAATAGGTTCATGAAGAAGTTAATGTATTTCTCACTGGAAGAGAAGTAACAAGCTGAGGAAAGTGCATTCAACATTATCAGAAGGGTTAAGTAACATTTAATAATCTGCTGAATGTGGAAAATAGAGATCTCTCTGATCTTTAAGATGATAGAGATAAGTAAGGTTATCAAAACATAGTAACACAACTTATATCTATGGCACATAACCAACACTTTGTCATTAATGTATGATGGCATTTGATTTATTTTGACATGTTGTTTCTATTGACACAGAGCTTTTCCAAGCTCAACAGTTTTTAGTACAATAAAAGTTCAATACTTAAAAATGCTATACATTTTTAAACTTCCACTAGTAGAACAGTGGGTCATTCCAAATGAAGGTCAATTTTACAATGTTTTAGAGAGTTCATAAGAACAAGGCAAAATATCAAATACATAACTGTTCTTCTCAGCCTTGTCTTGTTCATTAAATCAGTAATACATTAAGAATATCTACTGTATCCTAGCCCTGATCTATGTATCACAAACCTAAATTTCTGAGAACCTCCCTGGTCCCTAAGCTCTAGCTCTTCAGTCTATATTCTTGTCATCCTTCACCAAGCCAGGTTCCTTGCCTCCTCTGACAGGAATGGGTCCTAAAACTATTCCCAGTGCTTCCACATCAAATTCCCACCTATGAATCTTCCTGCTCATAAATCCTGACCTCAGAGCATCCCATTTATTGCTGCTTACTTCTCCAGACAACACATCACAATACAATTTCCTGGGCACACTTGAACTGACATAAATGTTAGACAGAACTGAGATAGTTATGGTTACTAGCCTATACATTTACAAATGTTATGTAAAAGTATAGAATTTCCAATAAAAAGGAGGGGGAAAAATATTTGGAAGCATAAAACATTATCTATTGCCTTAAAGCAGAACCCCATTATAACAAAGTGTGGAAAAAGAATACATGTAGAAAATTCATGTTAAAATAGGCATATCAATAAATTAGAGAACAAAGAAAAGTAAAAGGTACCAAAGTGGCTTTTATTCATTAATTTTCCTTCAACTTATTGGTGTTATCATGAATCCCATTGAAAATTGGATTTGGACAAAAACTTTTTATGAAGCTATGTATTTAAGAACAGAAGGATAATTACATATTAGCTTATAGGTTTTTGTAAAAATAATTATGAAAAATAGTAGAAAATGAAAATCTGAAGTTATTTGAAAATGTAAGCAATTTCTCCTATATTTCAGTTTTGATCATTTTGCAGACTCAAGCATATTTGGGTAGAGTATTCTATTTTCATTAGCAGTGTAATGAACCCTTCAGAGCTTGGCATAGTCTTTAAGAATCATCTGAAGCTTCTGACTCAGCATGATGTTCCCTCTGGCCTTCAGTTTGCCACTGAAGAATGCCTGGAAGAGACACAGAATGAGAGTACCAAGAGTTATGTCATGTTTTGTTTTTGAAAAAGACAACTGTTTAGAATGGACACAACTAAGTTAATAACTCTGTATAACATAGGCATGTTTTATTTAGCAATGGAGAGCCTAATAACCATTGCACACAGGGCTGGGGAGATAACGCAGTAGAATAAGCGCCTGCCCGGCAAGTGCAATGTCCTAAGTTCAATCCCCACTACCACGGGGGGGGAAAAATTAGCGCTCATATTTTTGAGTAAGAAAAGACTCCTATGTATTCTAGAAAAAAATCATATAATCTATCTGAACTGAAAGGTCTGTCTTCTGTTTCAACCTCCCTTCATATATGTTCTCTTCTTACATGTCAATTTCAGGCCATATGAATAAAAAGCTTCTACTGTATTCCTAATAAAAAATATTGAATTGAGAACTTTCAAATCAGACTTAATGCATCTTAATTTTCAGACTTAATGCATCTTAAATTTTCATCAAATAGAAAACTATATAATAAAGCAACTTGGGGCCAGGGAGATGGCTCAATAGAATAGCGCTTGCCTGGCAAGCTCAAGTGCCTGAGTTCTTGGTTCTGCCAAAAATAAAAAAATAAAAAATAATAATAATAATGATAATAATAATAATAAAGCAACTTAATGCAGCACATTGGTTCCAGGAAGATAGTAGAGTGGTGAGCAGTATGCAAATAGCCTAAGATTTGGAGTTCAGAATAAAACCACATGAGGAACAGGAGGAAACAACCTGGAATCCAGAAATGAACTGAAATGAGAATTAGAATCCATGAGAGCAAAAAGAGGGACCTCAATGGAGAAGACAAGAGGTGGCAAATGATGCGTTCTCCTTGAGCCCTAGCTCATGGCATGGGAGGGTCAGCTTAAACCTGAAGAAGCACAATAATTACTACTGACCCCAGATGCCTCCACGGAGAAACACACCCATGGGATGGAACACTGGATGCTGTCAACTGCAGTGGCTGTTAAGTTATTCCATTTCCAAGGTCCCTCACAAATGGGTAACTGGCTGATCACCATATTGTAAAGAAGCCAACCAAAGTCAGAAATTGGAGCAGCTGCAGGTTGCCTCCACCTAGTAGCTCCCAGTATCAGGGTAAAGATCAGCCACAGGAGACCCTGAAAATCTGGGAGCCAAATTCAAGTTGGCAGGAGGCACCCAGGGTATTGCAGGATGAACAACTCCAACTCCAAGAAGCTAAAGCATGCAATGGAATGAAAAGTGGAGACTCACTAGGATTCTCCACCACTCCACCCAGTTCTACTTGCTGGGCTCAGTCAACACAGATCTGCATTCTGTCCATCTCCTATGTGTACTAGTGACAGTGGACACACACCCTGAAGTAGACTTTTTTTTTCTGTCTTTATCTTTTTTCTTGTTTGTTCTTTTTAAAAATATGAATGTGAACAATGCTTCTAATATCTTTTTGTTTTTTAGGTCTGTTGTTTTATCCTTCATTTCCCTCATAACTTCTTCACTAGTTTCCCAGGGCATGGGCAATCTTAGTGTGTCCTGCAGCCTTGCTTCTAATCTTTTTCTCTAATTTTTTTTTCCAAACTTGTTTTAAATCTTCTCTTCTGAGGGTAAAACTGCATACTGAGAGGACTTTTAATACATATAATTTTTTAGTTTTAGATTTTTATTATTTGACTATAAATCTTGTTCATACTATTACAGGTAGCAAATTAATAGTTACCAGTTGTCAGTTTTTATTTTATTTTTTAAATGTATTTGGCACAGGGTCTCACTATACAGCTCAGACTCATA
Source organism: Octodon degus (assembly GCF_000260255.1). Classification (NCBI taxonomy): domain Eukaryota; kingdom Metazoa; phylum Chordata; class Mammalia; order Rodentia; family Octodontidae; genus Octodon; species Octodon degus. The sequence goes on along the minus strand of NW_004524700.1, from coordinate 7,591,019 downwards.
GCGATCCTCCTGTTTTCAGTTTCCCCAGAGCTGGGATTACATGCATGTGCCACTACACCCAGACTCAATGCCCGGCTCAGTGCACCCAGGGGCAGGGCTGGTACAGCATGTGGTGCCGGGAATTGAATTCAGTCCCTGCATTTGCTTAAGCAGGGGCTTAGTCCACTAAGCTATCTTGCTGGCCCAGTGTGTCAGTTTTTAGAGTGTGATTTGATGCACGGCAACAAATGTTTTTCCTTGTATGCCAAGACTGAGATTACCTGAATGCTATAAACAATACTACAGGCCAGGGCCAAAGAACCAGGCATTAGGCCAAATAGGCAGCAACTTCTCATTCATAATTAACTGAGGAGGTAGGATTTTGAAGAAGACTCAAAACCCAAAAGCCAGCTACACCTGGAAAACATCTTCAAGTAGTAGTCATTTTCTAGAAGTTATTAATACCAGCAATAAAATTACACCATAAGCAACTTACAAACATAAACACAAAATTAAACTAAAAAAAAAAAAGCAAAGAAAGAAACTAAGAAAATACAAAGTAAGATGCAATCCCTGACTTCCAGCTTGCCCAAGGCAATCCAGCTGCCAGTGAGGTAGAACAATTCAGAAGCCATTCACTGTATTCCGTGAGGTGTAACAGCGGAAGTAACAAAGCAGATAAATGAGCCTTTAGAAAAAAATTGAATTAAATATAATTTCTCAGATAATTACAGAGATCATGATCATAATAAAGGACATGGTATACAGAATCTAGAGGATGTAGATTAAAAAATAGAGGAGCTGAGAAAAATTATGGAAACCATAAACACTCAACATAGGAAAGAAATGAAATCCATGAAACAGATTCAGATATCCAGGAGATTAAAACTTCTACCAAAAGTATACATAGAATGTAAGGACAGAATATCAGCTCTAGAAGACAGGATTGTGGCAAGTAATCATGAAAAGAAACATTTCTTAAAAATAGCAAGAAACCACAAAAAAATCCAACAGATGTTAGATGATGCAAAGAATAACATAAGATTGATGAGAGTCAATCGAGAAAGCAGGAGGTAGCACAAATGACATAAAAGGCATGTTCATAGAAGTAATGGTAGAAAATTTACTAAACATGGAAAAAGAATTTGACATACACATAATTAAGGCATACAGAACTCTAGCCGTAATAAAAAAATCTATACCAAGGCATCTAATAGTCAAGATTCCAGAAATTCAACACAAGAGCAGAATACTAAACCCTGTTAAGAGAATAGAAACAAATTATCTCTAAAAAAAAAACCTACATCAGAATCATATCAGACTTCTCAATATAAATCCTTAAGTCAAGGACAGCTTGGAGTATTTCAAGTCCTAAAGAAAACAACCTTTACAACAGTTGTCTCATTAAAATGTCTGGTATAAAACTCAGGTTCCGCCATTTTTTAGTGTGGTCAAAATGGGCAAATCACTTAATCCAGTCTCTTCACCTATAAAATTCATTACAACAGAGCTAAATAACACAAATTATGTCATGTGAGTTAAATAAAATAATATGTAAGGTGTTTTTCTGTTATTAAGCAAAAGGATGTCATATTAAGATGAAATTTCTATACTAATTCTATGAGATTCATCACATAAACTTTTGCAAATTGCTTAAGTCTTACCTCAATGTAAATTCTCTGTCACCAAAATAAAAAATAATTTTTATAGTTCATTAAGAAATTAACGCTTGATTATAATTTGGTCATGGTAGTGTAAACCTATAAACCCAGCACTGTGGAGGCTGAGGCAGGAGGATCACTGCAAGTTAGAGACCAACTTGGGCTACAAGCTCAGAGCCAGCCTGAACTGCATAGTGAGACCCTGTTTCAAAAACACAAAACAACAATAACAAAATTAACACAAAAAAAGTAAAGTGAAAAAACAATTCCTAGGTTTTTAGCTAACTGGAAAAAAAAAGCAGTATCTCTATATATTTAGCATTATAAAATAGCTCCATAAATGATTTAATTTACAACCAGTCATTAATATGGAGAGAATATACATCAGCAGTTCTCATCTTTTTGAAAGAAAATTGAATTTCAGAGAGTTCTGAAAACCTGCATAAAGCCACAAAGCCAAGAAGTAATATTTTCTTGAATAATAGGGCAACTTTTCTTGAATAATAGGGCAAGTTCCTTCAATGCAAGGAACCACAAAAAAATCCAACAGATGTTAGGTGATACAAAGAAGAATAACATAAGATTGATCAGAGTCAATCAAAAAAACAGGAGATAGCACAAATGACATAAAACACATGTTCATGGAAGTAATGGTGGAAAATTTCCATTGTATCTTATTATAGTTCAATAATACCTCCTGCCTGTCAAATAGCTCTTCATCAACTGGAGAAAAAGCAAAAACTTTTTTATCATAGAAATAATTCCTTCAAGATCAAATGGTAGGCATTTAAACACAAGACAAAGATTTCAAAACAGAAACCATATTTTTCAGTTCTTACAGGGAAGGAGTAACTATTTAGACCAGACTGCCAGGTAGGAAGCTTGAGAGGGGCATGCCACTTAAATTAGGGATACTTAATAACTTGAAGTATATATGCCAACATTTGATGGTTTTCTTCCACTTACATCAATTTTGCTGACATAATTTAATTATTCTTTATGGCTAAATGATACACCACTATGAATATATATCACATTTTATCAATCATCTGCAATAGAAATTTAGGCTTATTCCATATCTTGGCTACTGTCAATTACACCACAATAAATATGGTCATTCAGATATTTCTTTGTTATGCTAATTTGACATACACATTGGGATGGGATAGATGGATAATATGGCAGTTCTAGTTTTTGAAGAATCTTCACACCATTCTCCATAGTGGCTATAGTAATTTACATTCATGCTAGTACTACACAAGGGTTTCTTTTCTCCACAATCTCACCAACATTCTATTTTATAATAATCATGTTAATTAGGTAAGATTATATCTCATTATAGTTTTGATTTTTTTCTTTGGCTGCTAAATAACATTTTTAGCACATATTGTTCTCATTTGTCTTCTGACTTCTTTTTATTTTTAACATTTTTTATTCAGAAATAAATATGAATGAAACAGTTTCACAGCTGATTAATAGAACAGTTTTGATAGTCAATACACTGTACATTGTTATCTTCTTAGTGGTTATCCATAGTACAAGAAGCAGACAG
>NW_004524700.1:7581581-7582827 GCF_000260255.1 Octodon degus | reverse complement strand
ATCTTCAAGATCTGAAACTCTATCTTCACTTTCGATCAAAGGGTTTTTCAGGCTTTTAATTGAGATTTTAAGGTCCTCTACATCTCTTTGACTCTGCTTCATGCGATCTATTTCTTTTCTGTATTGCTCATTCAAGGAATCCATCATTTTTTTAATTTCCTGTATTTTTTTTATTAATGTCTTCTTTAGAAACAGTTATTAATTCTTTTAGTGCAGAGTTTTTAACAGATTGGGTTTCTTCTTTATGTTTCTGTATTTGATTCTTTAGTTCAGGTGCAGTGTTGTATTTAAGTGGGTCTGCAGGACTCCCAAGAGCACAGCAGTAGTTCTTATTCAGATGGCAGGGTGCACTGGGTCTGGCCGGGCAGGGGAGGTCTGGAGTACGCGGGGAAGTGTCTCTCTCATGCAGCAGGCCTGGGCCTGGAGTGGCGGGCTGGTGCAGGACAGAGCAGAAGCTCTCCCCTACACTCGTAGGGTCTGGGGTTGGTTGGATGTCTTCTGACTTCTGAGAAAAATTTATTTAGTTTATTTTCTCTTTTTTACCAGTAGGTTACTTGTTTTTTGTTAAGCATTATGAGTTCTTTATATAATCTGAATTTTTATCTCCATGTGAAATTAATAGCTGGAAAATATATTCTCCTATTATATGGGTTGTCTTTTCACTCTTATTTCCTCTTCTGTGCAGACACTTTCCAGTACGATGGAATCAAGTTTGTCAATTTTTGCTTATTTCCTATTCAGTTTTACCAAGACCTTTTGCAAAGAAGCCATACTTTCTCCTGCCTCTCCTACCTGATTCTTAACTGCTCTCTCTCTTACTCATTTTACTAGCCTTACTGGCCTCCTCACAGTTACAGATATTAAATAATGTGTGGCCTCCTCACATTATTTCAACTTCAGGACCTTTTCTGGCATTCTAATTTATTGTTTCATGACATATTTCTTTAATTGGTTCAAACATTAATCAAGCCTTTTTGGACAATTATATCTAAAATAATTTCCCTATCTTTTCACACTCTAGCCCAAGGGCTGGCAACCTAAAACCTGGGAGCAAGATCTACTGTGCTACTTGTTTTTGCAAAGAAAATTTATAGCCATACCCAACTGTTTATATATTGTTAGAATGGCACAGTTGAACAGCTACAATAAAGCCTAGGATATTTACTATGTGACCTTGTATAGAAAAAGTTTGCCAATCATTGTTCTCAGCTATCAGTCTATCATATATTTTCTTTTTTTTTTTTTT
>NW_004524700.1:7579565-7580706 GCF_000260255.1 Octodon degus | reverse complement strand
ATATGCTGGATGCTAAAGACCATATATTTAACCACTATATACTTCATAATTCTTTCTAAATTATTTTTTATATACAGGAAAATAGTCCGCTTCCTCATTTGACATTACTCTGCTCCTTATGAGTATAGTTTCTTCAAATAAGTACTATGTTTTGCTTGTGAACGTAGTCACTGGAATATCGTACTGCATGTTGTGATTAAAAGCAAACTTTCAATTATGTATCTTCTATTTAATGTTGCTGCTATGTGAAAACTAATAATTGTCCACTCAACTATATTTGTACACTATAATTTAAAACATCAGCTGATGCTCTAGGAAATTCTAACTACATAATCATGCATTAAAAATAACAAATTTCTGTAGACTGGTGCAACCATTATAAAAATCAGTGTGGAGACTCCTTAGAAAACTGGACTGGAAATCCCATTCAAGCCTGCTATCCCCCTACAGGGAACTTTCCCAGAGGAAATGAAAGCATCATATCATAGTGATATATGTGTACCTATGTTTATAACAGCACAATTTGTGATAGCCAGATCTTGGAAACAACCAAGATGCCCATCACATGTGGAATGGTTGAAACTGTCTTTTCAACCATTTTATATAATGGAGTACTACTCAGCTATAAAGAATGATATACTTGAAACCTTCATATTTAGGTGGATGCCACTTGAAGATATACCTATTAGTGAAATAAACCAGACCCACATCTGTAAATATCATATTGTCTCCCTAGTATGAAGGACTTACAATTCTGTATATGGTTAGGTTCTCTAAATTTTTTTTTGTAAAAATATGTAAATGCTTATTTCTACTTTTATATAGTTATTTTTCCTTCATATTCTGTAAGGACTTAAAGTTCAACATATCAATAGCTGATGGAAAATACCTGTTCCAGGATATGCCAAAATGTTTGATATTTCGACAGACAGGGTATACCGAACTGCATATATTGCGGGTTAATAATTAGCTTCTCTTCTGGAGGCTTAACAACCTAAGTTAGCAGTTCAAAATTGGAGAAAAGAAGGGCTGCAAGGTCAGCCAACATTTTGGCCCTAGCCTTTCAAGGTCACTGAAGACTCAGGACATAGGAGAATCTGTACTGTAACAACATGTAACTCAGTTGTGCTCCAAATTTTCT
>NW_004524700.1:7578454-7579465 GCF_000260255.1 Octodon degus | reverse complement strand
CAATTTGCTCTCTGTGAAAGCTTGAGAAATGTTTTTTCTCTCCATGTGACTCTCTCCAGGCTCACTTTAGACCATCGAACCCATTTCTCTGTGGATTCATAATCTTATTGATCAGAAAATTTGGAGCACAAGTGAGTTACATGTTGTCACAGTACAGGATCTCCTATGTCCTGAGTCTTCAGTGACCTTGAAAGGCTAGGGCCAAAATGTTGGCTAACCAGGCAGCCCTACCTTTTCTCCAATTTTGAACTGCTAACTTAGGTTGTTAACCCTCCAGAAGAGAAGTTAATTATTAACCCACAATATATGCAGTTCGGTATACCCTATCTGTCAAAATATCAAACATTTTGGCATATCCTGGAACAGGTATTTTTCCATCAGCTAATGATATGTTGAACTTTAAGTCCTTACAGAATATGAAGGAAAAATAATTATATAAAAGTAGAAAAAAGCATTTATATATCTTTACAAAGAAATTTAAAAACATAATCATATATAAAATTGTAAGTCCCCTTATATTAGGGAGACAATACAATATTTACAGATGTGGGTCTGGTTTATTTCACTAATAAGTATATCTTCAAGGGGTATCCACTACAATATAAAGGCTTCAAGTTTATCATTCTTTATAGCTGAGTAGTACTCCAGTATATAAACGTACCACATTTTTTCAACCATTCCACATGTGACGGGCGTTTTGGTTGTTTCCAAGTTCTGGCTATTACAAATTGTGCTGCTATAAACATAGGTACACATATATCACTATGATATGATAGTGAAACTTTCAGTTCCTCCAGGAAAATTCCCAGTAGGGGGACAGCAGGCTTCAATAGGATTTCCAGTCCTAGTTTACTAAGAAGTCTCCACACCGATTTCCATAATGGTTGCACCAAGCTATACTCCCACCAACAGTGGAGAAGGGTTCCCATTTCCCCACAGCCTCTCCAACATTTGTTGTTGGTTGATTTCTTTATGATAGCCAATCTTTCTAGGGTGAGATGATATCTCAGC
>NW_004524700.1:7560088-7571877 GCF_000260255.1 Octodon degus | reverse complement strand
GTACAAAGGGTGGTACAGGGTTACAGGATAAATCCTGAGAGTACTTGGCTGACCTTATCAGATACAAAAGTTACATTTCTTGTTATATAGGTCTTGCTATATCTTGGTCTTAACCATCCAGCAGAAAAGTATAAAAACAAGGTATATAAAGTAAAGCCATATTAATATGATGAGCTGTAAAAGGCTCGAGTCAGTAACTTCTGAGGACAACCCACTAATATTATAGACTGCTAGACAGTGTTAGATTGTTTAGTTGAATTCAAACACCTATAGTATTTAGATGCCAATAGAATATTCACCTCTGACAGGACAAAAAAAAAAAAAGTATACTAAGGAAAGATCATTTTGTATTTATATATACAAAATAGGATAATTTGCAGCTACTTTCGCTTAATTCAAAGAGAAGAAAGACATGTACTAACAGTGTTTGGACAGAATATCCTATCTGCTTCTTGTACTATGGATAAATACTAAGAAGATAACAATGTACAATGTATTGATTATCAAAACTGTCCTATTAATCAGCTGTGAAACTGTCTCATTCATATTTATTTCTCAATAAAAAATAAATTTAAAAAAACAAATTTCCTCTTCTGTCAAACTGTTACAGAAACTGCTTTAATTTTCTGAGATTTTTGTTCTGAGATGGCCAAAAGTTTCAAACTAACATTACTTAGCAATAACCAAAGAAGGCACTCTTTTTATTTATTCTGATACAAAGTCTCGTAATATATAGCTCAGACTGGCCTTGAACTCACTATGCAGTCCAGGCTGGGCTCAAAACTCCTGGCAACTTCCTGCCTCAGCCTCTTAAGTGCTGAGATTACAGGTTTGCATCACCATGCCCAGATAAAGAAGGCACTCCTAACCATGATTTTCAACTGAAATGCCTCTAAATGTTATGGTTCAGATCTAAAATATCCCCAAAGTCTCATGTATTCAGAGATGGGACTTTTGGAAGGGAACTTACTTATGAGCATTGTACTCCACCGTGGACTGATTCACTGATGAGTTCTCAGCAACCTGGAAGGGTGCATTTTGATTCTTGTCCCCGTCTCCTGTCTGTCTTGCTTCTTGGCTGCCATGGATTAAGCAGTTTTCGCCCGCTATGCCCTACCACCATGCTCCTTCTGCCTGGGAGCTAACTATCTGTGGGCAGTCTTCTGAAACTGTAAGTCAAAATAAGTGCTCTCCCTTAAGTTGCAGGTGTCTTTGTACCAGCAACAAGAATGTTGCTGAAACATACAAATAAAGCAATGGCTGTGGAAACATCCTATTTCTAGTTTTTACTAGTTCTTAATCTTTTTTTTTTTTTAATCATTTATTGATTTATTTGGTACTGGGTATTACTATGCAGCTCAGAGTCACAGTGCTCCTATCTCAGCCTTCTCAATGCTGGGATTACGGGTGCATGCTATCATGCCCAGTTTCAGTGGCTGGTACCATGCACCAGGTTTTTACAATTGCCAGGCAAGCACTTAGACCACCTAGCTATCTCCACAGCCCCTGAGTTCTTTTTTTTTTTTTTTTTTAATATATTTGGTTGGTACAGGGTCTCACTATGCAGCTTGGACTCCCAGTGACCCTCCTGTTTTCAGCCTCCCCAGGACTACTGGGGGTGGGGCTGGCATGGAATGTGATGCCAGAGATTGAATCCAGTTCCAGTGCTTTCCTAAGCAGGTGCTTAGTCCGCTGAACTATCTCACCAGCCCTCTGAGTTCTTAATCTTATACAGATTGAGCATCCTTAATTCAAATATCTGAAATCTGAAACATTTCTGATACATAACTCAAAAATTTTCAACTTTGGAGTGTTGTGGGTTTCAGAGTTTTGGACTGGAGATGCCCTGCCAGTAAAGCCAATGCAAATATTTCAAAATCCAAAAAATCTGAAACATTTTAGTCTCAAGTATTTTAAATAAAGGTTCAACAATTTATATATATCAAGAATGGCTATTTTTATATTCACTAATTTCATATGCATGTACTAATGATGTATTAATTTCAATGTGGGGTTTTATGTGGTTTTATATGATAAAGAGGAATTTATTCCAAAACTGTTGTTTTACAATGTTATCCAAAACTCCATGAACAAAAGTAATTTGCCAACCATAAAGAATTTCATAAATCACAATTTGAAAGTCAGCTAAAGCTCTAATTATCAGAAAGAAAGAATAATAAATCAAGGAAAATTTTGAGATCATTACTTTCTGAGGGTCAAGCTTGCCCAGGACTACTTCCATGAAATCTTCATCAGAAATTATGATGGTTAGGTCAGCAGAGCCTTTGGCAGGACCTTGATACAGTTTTCCAGAACCATTTTTCAGATCAATAGCTGGGAAAAATAGAAAACAATGTGCATCATATCTTCCCCTTAAAATATGAGAACATAATAAACTTAGCAATCAGTCCCTGGTACCACAAAATAAAATAAAATAAAATCAGCAAAATGCAGATTTTTAGTTTACAAATTAATGTCATATTCTATATATTTTATCTATAGATAATATCTGAAAAAATTATTTGAAAGTCTCAATAATGGCTTTCCAGAAGTTTTTTACAGGACTAAGATATAATAAGTATGAATTAATATAGAGTTAGATATCATAATGTAGCAAAATGAAATTCAAACAGACTACAGTTCACAAAGGAGAAAAGTTCAATTTTAAAACAGTTGTATCTTGATGTATTCAGAGATACACTCTACTCACCTTTCAAGTACCTAAATTTATCAGAGGTTCTACCATATGAATAGCAAGATAATAAAAATACATTTTTTTCTAGTTTGTTAAATGTTATGATATAAAATAATACTATACATTTTTAAATACTTTGTCTTCTGTTAATGAACTTTTACACAATAAGATTTATTGTTCAAAAGAAATGAGAATGGGGAAGGAAAGGAAAAGAAAAAATTATAAATCAAGGATAAAATGGAAACAAAGCTTTGTAAATAAGGAGGGGAAGAGAGGTTGAAGAGAAGAGAGAGGACTGGGAAGAAAGAGGAATCAATTTATGTCATATACAGGTAAAAATTCCATATAATGAATGTAATCATGATGTATATCTAAATGGTTCAATAAACTTAATAAAATAAAGATTAAGTGTCCCAGAAACAGGCTGAATAACTGAACTATTGAAAAATGTAACTTTATTGCTATCTATACAACATTTATAGGACTTTAAAATTATATTTTCTAAAGTCTGAAGAGTCTCATATATGACTGAGACCATGCATACAGGAAAACCAATTCCTTCCTCTTACTTCAGGGAAGGAGCTGCAATCCAGTCACTTCCTAAATTGTGTAAGAACTCCCAACTGAGGGTCAAGAAAAGGTGCACATGGACAGGGAAACCCAGTATACTTGGCATTCTGCTTAGCAAGCCCTGCTCCAAAGATGAACCTAAATTATTATAACTCTCCATAAAAGAGAATTTTGCCAACTAAAAAAAGAAGAAGAAATATTTACTTTGGCAAAAGGAAAGGGCTAGAAGAGAAGGGACCATTTTTCTTCATATTCTTTATTCACTTACCTCATTAAATTTCTAGTATGGGTGTCAAAAAGTATATGAGATACTAGAACTATAATATGAAGAGCAAAGTCCCTGTTTTTACTGGAAATTATATAAAAAGACCTTCATAATATGTATTATTTGTATAGAATTTTAAAAAGTTGAGTGAAAGGGAAGAGGAAAGGGATAAGATATAAAAATTTTTTTACAGTACTAGGGATTGAAAACAGGGCCTTCACACTGAACTTTGTACCTAAGCCCTTCTTTATTCTTTGTTATTTTGAGGCAGGGTCATCTTAGGTTTCCCAGGCTAGGTCTGAACTTTACTTTCCTTCCTTCTACCTGAACCTCTCAGAGTGCTAGAGTTACAAGCAAGCAGCACTACACCCAAATGGAAAGGAAAATGTCCCCTAACATCAAGCTTCTGCATTTAACAGATTTCAAATTAATTTTGCATAAACTGAAGCCCTATTTGTATTTTTTATATATACACACTTCTATGTGAATATATGTACCTATGTACCTTTGTGTATATGCTACAGAAATAAAACTGTGCCACACATAGCTCAGCAGTCTCCTTTTCCTCTCACTGACTAGGTATCTTTACAAACTATTTACAACCATGATCTTTCAAGTCATAAAATTTTTCTTTGTGGAAAGCATTGACAAAACCAATGCTGACAAAAGAAGACTAAGGAAACAATGGTCCTCAACAAGAATACAAAAAAATGAAAGTACAGCAATGACCCTTTGTTTACACTTTTAATCCTTAAAAAGTCAGGTACTTTGAAATTTGAGGGAAGAAACTATATCAGAAGTGTGATAAAAAAAAAGTGACTGTTTCAGTATTTAAAATTACAGGTAAAGATACATTACCATTAATTCCTCTCAAAGTACTCCCCCTTGCTTCAAACATACTTCTCCCATCGCTTTTCTGACTTTCTAATGCAGATCTGGCTATCCTCTATCACGAGTTATCTTTAGTTTGGAACTATCATGACTGCCTCCATGTCCTGAAATCAATTCAAAACATTTACTTTCATGGTCATTTTTACTTCAGGGTCAAATAGTACCAGATCTAGTGAGTAAGGTAAATGAGGACACACTGGAATGGTTTTAGTGATCTGCCTTTAATTGGATGGAATGTGACAGCAGTATTTACGATCATTTTTTTTTTTAAATCACACCTGATAAAGACACAAAGACTTCCAAAACAGCTTCAGAAAGTGACAACAATGATGGGATAAGTGTATCTGAAGCAATGGAGTCTTTTAAAGGAGATTGATAGCAATGCCTTTTACTATAATTTTTTTTCTATTTACCTACATATTATGCTTTTTGATCAGCCTTTGCATCACACATTTCTCTCCCTTTTCTCTTTTCTGAATTGACTTTTCACAAGCATATATGTCTTCTAGAACATATAGGTACTGAGGTTATACATCATTATTTTTCTTTATACAACTATATAACAAATTACATATAATGAATATATGCTACTTAAAAGGAATAGTAAATATTTTTTTAAAAGTTTATGCCAAACAAAACTTCAAAATGTTTTCTAAGAATAGATTATTTCAAAAGTTCTATTTGATCTACATATGTTTTATATATTTTTTGATCTAAGCACTTACAGTGATTTATACTGAACAAAGGCACTTATAGGACCCTCTTGATATAACAATATGATTTTCAAGGCAATTAAATAGGTACTCTTAAAGGCAATCTCAGAATAAAAATGAAACTCTCTTTAATATACTAGCTTCTGCTATACAACTAAAAACCCAAACATACCACTTTTCCTTTAAATTATTTGTGCAGACTCATTACCTACATAAAGACCAAAGGAAAAGATGCTTTAGTCCATAACTTATAGAGCTTTCAGAAGCATGACCTTGATCTCAGATCAATGCATTCTAGTAGGTTTAATACATTGGGCTTACTGTCCACAGAGAACTACAACCAAACTCGAATTGGGCCTACAAGTTAAATGTTCCTAAAACATAAACAATTCACAAGTTCTACAAGTCCCACATGTCTCCAGGAGCAAATAGCCAGACCCTATTACATGGTTTCCCACTGTCTCCCAATTAAAAAAAACAGGAAAAGTCTTTTAAGTCATAAGCTACCCTAGACACTTCTTTTCTCACATTATCAAGTAGATTCAGGGGACCACAGTGGCTGGACTAACAGTAAAAATCCTGTATCCTGTAGGCTTACAGGTATAAAAGTAAGAAAAATAAAAAAGTTTCAGTGAGCATTCCACTGGCATACTATAATTTTCCAACAATGCCAGAGATTAGAGTACTCTAAAACATACAGCTAAAGTACACAGCAAATGCAAATGAACTAATAAGAGTTTGGGTTTCTTTTATTCTCTTCATCTTCTAATTTGTCTTTCTTCATAAAATGGTAGCAGGGTCTTTCTGGACCTCTGCATTGGTGAAAGGAGACTGCTTTCTTCCCGCATCCTGTCAGTTAGACTAGGTGGCTGCCAGCTTGCAAACATAGTATTCTATTGGATAACTTCCCTCAACAGACAAATTGGTACCTCCAATTGCAATCTGTGTGTGTCAAGCAAACAATTATTTTACACTAATAGGATAATAATCTATTGTTTGGGGATAAAGAAAACAATGTTTAAATTGTCAAAGACAATAAAAATGTTTCATTTGATTGAAGAAAGGTGAAGATTAGTTTTTTAAAAAAATATGCAGCCAGCATGACTATTATACATACAGTAGTATCTCAGGTGTAAGGCCTCTGTTAGATACCAAAGTACAAGAATGCTCGAAACATTTATATGAGGTGGTACTGGACTTGTAGATATTCCTTTACACTGTTTCTTATTTTAGTACATTTGTAGTACATGATGATTACATTCATCACGGGGAGTTGGTACATGTAAGTAACACATCTCAGTAACTTTTACTTTCCCTTCCCCATCTCTAGATTTCTAATAACACCAAACATAAATAGTTGTTATAGAGAATAAGCGCATGAGAAAAGTACCTTTACAAGTTCAGTACAAATGTATCCTTTAGAATTCACTACATTTCCAATGTGTGAAATCTTAACTAATTTTAGATACTACAATGAAATATCTCAAAAGGATGCTTTAATTGTTTCATGCATGTCTTTAAAAAGACTTACTCCACTTAGCTGCAGTCTTTCTGTCTTTAGTAATATGCCACTCAAATACAGCATTTACTTTCTTTACCATTTCATGACCGATATCCTTAAGCCGATGATTTATTTCCTCAAATACAAGAGTACTTTGTAGCTTCTCACCCTGGCAAATAGACAAAACAGAATTTTAAAAATTCTATAAAAATGTCCTGAAGAGAGAAAGAATTATAAATGTGTAAAATAAAAATTTTCTTTAAAATCTGTGTAAAACTATTGCAGCTAAATTACTTTTCTTCACTGTGTTATGAGGATTCTACTTTCATCACAATTTAAAAGTTTTATATAATAAAACTTACATGTTATTTTTATATATACCCATCATACCTGCACCCTACGATTTCAGTTTGAACCCAATGCTTTCTCACTCAGATATATCCCAGTCTTTTAAAAAATTTTTCTTTTGAGACGGAGTCTTGCTAAATGGTCCAAACTAGGATCACACTCGTAATGCTCCTTGCCTCCATCTCCAGTTTGGGAATATTTTAAAAATAAACTAGGAACTGGATAATCTATTTCCTAGTTAACTCCAGGAAGATATTAAACAATGAAATTCTATGATCTCATTTTTGTTTATAATACTAAATTACATGAAGCCTCAATTTCTTTCTAGCAACAAAGAGATTTTTAATTTTCAGTCAGTTATATGATAAAATGTTTTATGACAAAATTAAGACCCACAGATAAGAAAACCTCAACATATTCACATTAATATTTTATAAAAAGAAGATAAACATTTTTATCAAACATCTCACTCAGGGACTGGGGAGACAGCTTGGTAGTCTAAATGCCTGTCTGGCTGGAGCAAGGAGCCAGGTTTGATCCCTGGTACCACAGGCTATGCTGGTGCACTGTTCCAGGTGCACTGTTCCAGCCATCAAAACCGCGTGTGGTGGTACATGCCTGTAAGCCTAGTACTAGGGACACTAAGACAGGAGGATCACTACAAGTCCCAACCGTGTAGTGAGACCTTCTACCAAATAAATAAACAAATATTAAAAAAAAAAACAATATTAAACATCTCGCTCAGCATGTTAAGAGGACACAAATGTTTTAAGATTATGTATTCTTGTTTTCACACATACAAAGAACATGTTTTAATACAAATATTTAAATCAAGAAAAGGCACAGGATATTTAAATTTTAATCTATTTTTATCCAAATACTGTAAGGTTTTTCATTAAACAACTGATTTAGACATTATAAATAAGAAAATTACTTTCTCTTGAAAAATGTTTTTCACATCAACAGTTAAGAATCTATTCATAGTCTTTCATTTTCAAAAATAGCCTGAACATTCTTAAAATGATCATTACAAATTTATAAGCAAGGAAATGACTTGGCTATCAGGTTTTATGACCTACCTCAGGGTGTGGCTTAGCTGAAATACCAGATGGTGGTACAAGATCTACATATGCATTTGAAATGACAATATCTCCAGTTTCTAGAACCTTACAAGAAAAAAACAGGAAATAGAAGAGTTCATTTGAAGATTTCATTGGAAACAACTTCTGTGAAATGCTAATCATTTAAAATAAATTTATATTTTTGTTTCATACAAAAAAGAAAATAGGGGCTGGGGAGATGGCTCAATAGAATAAGTGCTTCCCTGGCAAGTGCAAGGGCCTGAGTTCAATCCCCAGATCTGCCAAAAATAAAACCAAAAAAAAAAAAAAAAAAAAAAAAAAAAAAAAAAAAGACAACAAAAAAGCAAATAATCCAAATAAAATAAAAAGTTATAATGTAAATAAGGTAAATAAACATGAAGGCTTTTTCATTTAATTCAGTTATTATTAGGTCAGTTCATAAACCAAATAAAGCCCTTTTTTAAAAAAGTCTACTGAGGCTAGGGATATAGCACAGCAGTACAGTGCCTGCCTGACAAGTGCAAGGTCCTGAGTTCAATTTCTGGCACACTGATAAATAAATAAATAAATAAAAATGATGACCAGGTTCCATTCCGTAAAACGTTAAATGGCTTGCAATGGAGCCACCATATTGGTATTTTGGGAAATTTTTTTCCAAACATAAGTATTTTTAACATAGAACAAAGGTGAGAAGTGTTAAATTCTTATAAATAGTAAAACACATGACACAACATCCACTCAAGGCCCATTTTTCCCGTTGTCATAGAATAAAATTGGTTAGAAACATACTGTAATAGTGCTGTTACTGCAGTGATCTGAGTTCTTGTTTTAAATTAGAAGTAGACATGGCATAAAATTAATGTCTATCCTTCTATGAAAAGTCATTAAATGAATTCTAATTCCTACTCCTTTATTTCAAATTATTCCAATGACTATTCTTCCATAAAAATTACAGTACTGAACTGGGAGTACGGTTCAGCGGCACAGTGACTGCCTGACAAATGCAAGATCCCAAGTTTGATTCCTGCTACACCAACCCCAAAAAAATTACAGTATTGTTACAAAGGCAAAAGATAATTTCTAGAAGTCAAAGTAGCACTTAATTAAAGTTTTGATTTTTATCAGTGGAGTTTTCTGAACATGACAACCTATTTATTTTGATTGTATTATCCTTTTGTATGTACTATACAACGATATATAATAAAAATCTACATTTAAGTCTAACAGCTTTCAAGAAATACAAAACCAAAATTCCAGTAATGGAAGAGAAAAAATGATGATGATATAATAAAAAGAGCTAAAACCCTGGCATTTCAACTTGGGAGCCAGTATGACCTGAGTTTTTAATCTTAGCTTAATGACTTTCTGTGTGGCCACGGACAACTTACAACATCAAGATTTTGTTATAGGGCCGGGGAGCTGGCTCAGTGGTATAAGCGCTTCCCTGGCAAGCGCAAGGGCCTGAGTTCAGTCCCCGGTTCCGCAAAAAAATAAAAAATAAAAAAATTAAATTGAATTTAAAAAAAAAATAAAGTTTTTGTTATAAACACAGATTTTCTTGCATTTCAACGTAGTTATTATGTGTTAAACACAGTAATACAGTTTGCTTACAATGTCTCAATAAATAAAAACTGTTATTATTACTGTTAGAATTGTTAAACCTATTTCATATAACACAAAAAGATCAAGCCAAAAAGGATTAGCTGGTTAAATGTGCTATCAAAAATTATTTCTTAAATATAAATAAAACAATGATTGAATGTCTTTTTAGTGTAATACACCTTTATTTGGCTTGTCACTTACAATTAGGCCTAGATTCTGTAATGCAAGATGTGAGTTTGTGGATTACTTTGTGATCTAGTAGCCTGCGTCTATTAAAATAACTATGAAGAATGTAAATTTATTGTACTGTAGGACATTAACTAGTATTAGATCTAACTGAATCAAATAACTATCTAGTAAGATAACTATGAAGAATGTAATTTTATTGTTCTACAAGACATTAACTACAGATCTAGCTATATTCAGTCATATGTCCGATGTTTAATAACTCTCTGTTATCTGAGCAATAGATTTGATGATAAAAATAGATAAAATATCAACCATTGTTAATCAGCTCTTGTTTTGAAAATCTGTAACATATGTATTGTTGTATGTTATCCTGTTTCTGTCTTTGTTTCTCATCATTGTTCCTGTTTTTGCTTTTACTCTTCAAAATAAACTAAAATAATTAAAAAGAAAGACATTAACTAGTTTGGGCTCTAACCCAGAAAATTTATTTTAGGATGCATTTCCTATTAGACTATAGAAAGTATTGCTCTAATTCTTTTTGAATCAGTTTGCCCATGTTGCAAGACGCTTAATTAATAATTTTTAAGGGAAATAAAAAACAAGGTGCATAAGGTTTCTTATGTTCAATTACAAATTACCATTAGTTAAAAGCAAAAAAACCTTTGTTCTACCTCATATCTACATTACAAAGAACAAATTAAGGAACACATAGTAAGAGGAACAAAATGATAGAAAGTGGTGAAGAGATGAAGTACTTCCAACTCTTTCCATACCTTGGTTTGAAAGTGAATTCTGTTATCTTCCTTCCACATCTCAGTTTGTAGAGTTTGTCCTGGATACACTGGTTTTGCAAAACGAGCCTTAAAAAAATAAAAAACGGTTGTAGAATTAAAAATGCTTAAAGAAATTCTACTCGTCTGTGGTGGAGTGCGTACATCAGAGTGCACAAAAGGAAGAAAACAGTTTAAATATATTTAGACTAGTGAAATACCAAAAATAATAAGAAACTAGTAAAGAAAGCAAATATAGTAGCAAAAAGGTGAACAAATTTGTGTTTCAAAATACAGAATTATTAAGCAATGGCTTTTCCTAACAATAACAAGAAACAAAACTTCACTGAGTAATTAGACAGGTAAGTACCACAACCATTTAAAGAAACAGCTAAAGACAGTACTTATGGAGGAATATGGAGGAATGAGGCCTGGGAAGGGTATATATGGGCAAAATAACTCTACTGTTTAGTTCATTTTTCATACTATTTTATAGAAAAATATTACACACAGAGCCAATCTATTTTATTGGATAATAAAATAGCTGTAATAAAATTAAAAGCATGAAAACAATCAGTACCACCAAGGGTGAGGCAGCAGAAAGTACATTTCAACGCTGCATAAAATGCATACTAATAAAAGGTTTTGAAACTGCCTAAATGTTTTAAGTGTAAGCCTTTGACTTACAGAAAAGTACTGTGGGCATGGATACTTTCCCTTGTTACATACAACAAATAAATCTTGAAATCAATGAATACATAAAAACTTACAATATATAGCTATCATAATACCATAGGTATATATTTTTTTCCATAGGTATATATTATTAGAGTTCAAATATATATATCCACCTAATATTTTCAGATAAATTAAGCTAAAACTAAAAACAAAAATAATAAATCTTAGGTTTTTAAGCACATGTTGACATGTATTACTAATTTATAAAACCAATTAATTTCTTAAAACTGTTTTATATGGTGCCTGGGTAATACAGATAAATACAAC
Organism: Octodon degus; assembly: GCF_000260255.1. NCBI lineage: Eukaryota > Metazoa > Chordata > Mammalia > Rodentia > Octodontidae > Octodon > Octodon degus. The sequence continues at coordinate 7,560,246 of NW_004524700.1, read as the reverse complement.
GACAAAAAGAAAACATGCTGCTTGCCAACTCAGTGAAATAATAAAAATACATATTCCTGCAATGTAGTAGCTACCTAGGGGTCGGGGAGACGGCTCAGTAGAATAAGTGCTTCCTTGGCAAGCACAAGGGCCTGAGTTCAATCCCCAGTTTCACAAAA
>NW_004524700.1:7554679-7559988 GCF_000260255.1 Octodon degus | reverse complement strand
TGCATAGGTCCTGCTTTACCTTGGTCTTAACCATCCAGTACAAAAGTATAAAAATGAAATAGAAGAAGTAAAGCTATGGTGTTATGTTGAGCTGTATGGGACTGAGGTCAACAATTTCTGACATTGCCAGTCAAGCGAAAGACCCAATACTATTATGGGCTACTGGACTCTTTTAGAATATTTTGCTGAGTTTACACACCTGTAATATTCAAATAACAGAACTTAACAAAATAGGGTATACAGATGAATGTTCAGTTTGTATCTGTGTATTCAAAGTGGTTAGGATAGAGTTACAATCTCTTAAAGAATAGAGTGATTTCTTCTAATAGTGTTTGTACATAGAATATCATGTCTGCATTTTGTACAGCAATTAACCACTAGGAAGAATGTATGCAATGTGTTAATTATTGAAACTGTCCTACCAATTTGATTTGAACCTGTCTCATTGCTATTTATCAATAAAATTATGGGGAAAAAAAGAAAAAGAAAAAAATCTTGAAGTTCCTCAAAAAACAAAACAAAACAATGTGTTTAGGGTTGCCTTTAAAAAAAAGTACTGACAACTGAATTTACTTTGACATACTCCTTCCTTCCTTCCTTCCTTCCTTCCTTCCTTCCTTCCTTCCTTCATTTACTGCTAAATTGCCCTATCTGGCCTTGAACTTGTGATCTTACTACCTCTGTCTCCCACATGCTAGATTATGGGGCTTGGCTGTATCTTGAAGAAATCTTAGCATGCTCACAGGATTTGTGGACAGGGCATTTACGTTCTCTATCCATAAACACTTTATGGCAAACAAAAAAGAGTGAACTGATATACCATATCTAAGATATTTTACTTTACCTGTACTTTAAAGTTAGCCTGAAATAACCTGTTTCCAAGTAATGTGGCACAGTTTTTTAACAGGGTAGGCTTGACTAAAATTTGTCTTTTAGCTCATATTTGTCCTATACTCTAAGCCTTTGATGAAATTCTCCACTATTACGTTAGCTAGTCTCTTAAAAGCAAGCTTTCAACAAAACACTCCACTTTCAACAAAGCATTGTTTTTGGAAATGACTAATGAAAACCTGGATGATATCTCCTTTGATGGTTAATAGAGAAAAAAACTGACAACTAAAATTTTGAAAGAAAGATTTTCAATACAGGAAACATGCTTCAATTTTTATTATGCTGGAGACACAGGTACCGCTACATAAATGGATAGACCTCAAGACTATAATGCTAAGTGAAAAATCAGATACTCAAGTTTAACTATTACATGGTTTCTCATACATATGATAAACCCAAAATATAAATAAAAAGCAAAATAAGAGATAAAAATATGAAGTATGGAAACCTTTCTCAAATGGGAAGAGGAACAAGAAATGGGGGGAAGGAGAGAAACACAGGAAACTGAAAAGGTATTTAAACAGGAAAAAAAAAAATAAAGAAAAAAAATAGAAATAGAGTTTTTCAAATGGAATGAGATTAAGAGTTGGCCAGAGCAGGGAGGGATGGAATGGGAAGGTGATAAAAAAGAACTAAGATGTGTTATATACATGTACAAACTCTCTACAACAAATAATCATGCACTGAGCACATGTATGAATAAAAATTTCATTAATACAAACTTTAAAGGTATAGATAATCAGAGTTATACATTTAAAAAGTATCATCAGCCAGGTAGATTTACCAATTTTGAAAACTACAACCTTACCTGATTAAGTGAGGTATTATCTGTAATCACAGCATCAGGAGGTCTACTAGGTATAGCTACAGCCACCTAAAATCAAAAGATATTAAATGTTAAATCTCTAATATTATGATTTTCTTTCTATAAAAAATCATGCATCAAAAGGCTGAATTGGACAAAAATATTTACTTAATATTCTGTTTAATCTTAAGATTTTAGGAGATTATAGCATTTAAAATTTAACTCCTAGCTTCATATATATTATAATTTCCCTGGTGTGATCCTTTTTTCTTTTTGGAGGCAAGGTCTCTTACATAATTCAGCCTGGCCATGAATTTACAATCTAGCTCAAACTGGCCTCAATATCACAGCAATCCTTCTGCCTCAGTCTCCCAAGTACTGGGATTACAGGTGTGTACCACTACAACCAGCCTGAAGTGACCCTTTTTATTATTTCTTTTATTTATGCACTTGGTAGAATCTCACTATGCAGACCTCAGACTCCTAGTGATCCTCCTGTTTTTAGCCTTCCCAGCCAGTGCTGGGATTATAGGTGTGCACTACCATAGCCAGTCTTGGTGGCCAGTTCAGTGCACCAAGGGGTGGGGCTGGCGTGGCATGTGATAATGGGGATTGAATCCCAGTCCCTGTGCTTGCTTAAGCAGGCGCTTAGTCTGCTGAGCTATCTCACCAACCCCATGGTGACCCTTTTTAAAGAACTATATAATCAGATCCATTCTTCTATCCCAAAGGAGAAAAAGTTACATCTTTCCTGTGTAGAAGATGATAATAACAATAATTAGACACATTAATCTAAATTGACTCAATCTTTAAATTGGCCTCTAAAAATCCTTACATATTTTAAATTGCCATTTTAACAAAATTATAATTTTAAACTCAGTTATCAAAAAGCATGGATTATGATGTTGCTTAAACCCAACATTTAAAACTACTGGTAAATACTTAGTAGCATGTACCAAGTACACATCTGAATATAAATTTAGGCTGAAAACCAAAGTAAAAACCACCTCATCAGCTAAACTATATTCAAGTATCTAGTATCAGCTTTTCAATAATTTGTAAGAGAAATAATACACTACTCATTTTGTCTCCATTAGGTAAATTTTTGCAACAAAGTCAACTTTTATTCTTCTAGAGCATTAAGGAATTAGACAGTAATTTTTCACTTTTAAAATGCTAAGTTCTGATGTATTCCCAAGTCCATCTTTACAGAGACATACACACATAAAAATCACTAAGAAGATGCTGTTTTTCAAACATGAGGCTGCTATTAAAAATGAGCTGGGCTACAGCTGTAGCTCAGAGGTAGGGATGTAGCTCTATGGAACAAGTGCCTGCCTGGCAAGTGTAAGATCTTGAGTTTGATTCCTGTTACCAAGAAATAAAAAATAAAAATAAATGAAGTATATCCCTTCTTCATTGCAGCCACATGCAGTGAATTTTGCAGGTTTATAAATTTATTTTAAAGTCATTCTACTATTTTTTGGAGGACTATTATTTGGGAGCAGATTTAATTCTTTTTTTTTTTTCATCGTGCCTGGGGGCAGGGCCAGTGTGATATGTGGTGCCAGAGATCAAGCCCCAGCCTCTGTGCTTGCCTAAGCAGACATTTAGTTCACTGAGCTACCTCACCAGCCCTTCAGATTTAATTCTTAAGACTTACAGGTAAGCAGTCCTAGACTGTCTTCCCTAACTTCTTTAGCAACCTTTATTTCATAAAACCAATTGTTAGCAACATCCAGAAAGATATGTGCTATGGCGCGTGGGATGGGCAGATTGCCAAGCAGCTTTACTGTTAATATAACAGCATCCAGTTAATACCACAGGGTTTCAAACCCTCAGCTTGTATGTGATGGTTTCACATACCATCAGCTTGTATTGTCTCCCAAAGCAACAAAGACACTAGAGAGAAACTTCTGTTCAATTACTGCAAATATGTCTAGAGAAGGGAGTCTAGCTTAGATTCTTGGCTGGCCACAATGCTTGTTACCCAACATTAAAAAGGAACATCATGTAACTGATGATTTTGCACAGGGCCCTTGATTTAATTCACAGTGTACCATGTCAAAAAACAAAAGTAGAAAAAATAAATAGCATGTTGTTTTTACTTTAGCTAATACAAGCTCAGATTTATATTTTCTCTTTATAAAATCTTCATTATAAAATAAACAAAATAAAAATAAAAAAATCTTCATTAAAAGCTTGAAAAAAATCTGAATGAAATCATATTTCCAAGCTTCTCACTCAGATAAGACCACACTGCACTCCTGATACACTATACAACTTATACTACTAACTCTAGAAAGACATAGCCCTGCATTAAGTACCTAAGATTTTCACAGTAATTTGCTCACACATAAGCAAGAAACCAGCAACTTTTAAATGCCAGTCTAAAATACTGTTTTTATGAAATATTTATAAATATTACTTTTGAATAGCCATCCTCACATATAATTTTGAACACAACTCATTTAAACTATATAATTCAAAAAATATATTTATGTATATATACAGGATAGGTTGGATAATTGCACTGCTGATTTCTGCTGATCTATTGAAAGGAGCAGTTGATGCAAAAAGTGCTTTTTCTTCTCTTTAATTTCCTGTAACTTTTTCTTTAACCAATTTGTATGCTTATATTTGGTAATCTAAACCACTAATCTGAAGACAACACTATACAATACAACCATTGTTGGATTCCTATTATTTTGTTTAGTGAAATTCTGTATCATTTTTTGTATTAGATATGAATTTATTTTTATTTTTTATTATTTTTATTGAGAAACAAATAGCAATGAGACAGTTTTAAAACTGATTAGTAGGACAGTTTCAATAATTAATACACTGCATATTGTTTTCTTTATAGTGGTTATTCATAGTACAAGATGAAATCTTTCTTCTCATTGAATTAAGAGAAAGTAGCTGTTATATGTATCCTATTTTGTAAATACAGATACAAAATGGTCCTTCACTTGTATCCCCTTTTTTTGTTTAATTTTGTCAGAGATGGGTATTCCATTGCCATTTAAATATGGTAGGTGCATGAATTCAGCAAAATAATCCAATATATTCCTGCAATACATAATAGTAGTGGGTTATCTGCAGGACTGGCAAAGTCAGAAGTTGTTGACTTAGAGCCTTTTACAGCTCAGTGTATTAATATGGCTTTACTTTATATACCTCGTTTTTATACTTTTCTGCTGGATGGTTAAGACCAAGATAAAGTAAGACCTATATAACAAAAAATGTAACTTTTGCATCTGACAGGGTCAGTCAAATCCCCTCAGGTTTTACCCTGAAACCCTGCACCGCAGTTTGTACATCCTTTGTCAGTGTCAGCCATGTGGATGAGCCACGGCCATTGCTTGACCAATTTGCTGTCTGTGAAAGCCTGAAAGGATCTTTTCTCTCCATGTGACTCTCCTTAGACACACTCTACATCATCTATCACTTTCCTCTGTGGACCCATAATCTCCTTGATCAGAAAATGTGGGACACAACTGAGTTACAGGATGTTACAGTACAGGTTCTCTTATGTCCTGAGCCTTTACTGACCTTTTTGAAAGGCTACGGCCAAAATGTTGCCTGTCCTTGCAGCCTTTCTTTTTCTCTA
>NW_004524700.1:7549318-7554579 GCF_000260255.1 Octodon degus | reverse complement strand
AAAAAAAAAAAAAAAAAAAAAAAAAAAAAAACTACCAAAAATTAAGCCACTAAAATTCCTGTAATGATAAAGAACTAACATTCAAGTTATATATGCACCTTAATTGCCTTGAACCTTGACACATCATTATCTGCAAACTGACGTAAAACATGTCTTGCTGAAAATCCAAAGGTGCATAATCCATGTAATATGGGCTTCTCAAAACCTTAAGGGGGGAGAGGATATAAATGAAAATAGGTACTTTTCACATTTAAAAGATAATTTAGTATTTTAAAAATACAACTTTAAACTGAAGTACAATAAAGTATATATATCATCCATTTTAAGAAACATGAGAAGTATTCTGTAACACTTCTTGGGAGACAATTTCAAACAATAAAGGAAAACACAAGAAAAGAATGTGAGCAATTTGGGAACCCAAACCCATGAAAATCACTGGTAGTGAGATATTTCAATGTCCATGCAGAGTGATAGTCCCTTCCCAACCTTCTGGTTCCTTGCGCTGTCAGTGGCCTTGTCCTTCCTGATATCGCGGACACCCTCCCCACAGGCTTGTCTACTCTTGGCATACACAGTAGCTTCACTCTACCAGCATCTAAATTTCAAGCATGCTATCTTCTCAATATTATAATCCCACCTTTCCATATTCTCTGCAAAAATAAGAGAACTATTTTTAAACTGCCACTCAAATTATTAGATATAAGTAGCAGTGTCTTCAAGAATATTATTTAGATAATTGAGCTAGTGTTTTTCACTATACTTACTAGCAACTCACCTGCAAGGTTTGCAAAGTTTGGGTCAATGTGTAAAGGATTCCAGTCTCCACTGAGGCGATACAAAGCAGCCTATGAAGAAAGAATTACATATGGTGCTAGTATTCAGTGCTTTCTAAGAAAACACTAAGTGAAAAATAGGAAGCACGGCAGGTTTTGTACAACATATGCATCAAAATGTACCTAATTTGCGTTTTGAAAATACAACTTTAAACTGAAGTACAATAAAGTATATATATCATCCATTTTAAGAAACATGAGAAGTATTCTGTAACACTTCTTGGGAGACAAATAAATTAACTATTTATTTAAAAAGAAAAAGAAAAAGACTATCTCTAAATTAAATGTTTTAGCAATACCTGACACTAAAATCATTAAAAGGTGAGAGGTGGAGCTATCAAATAATAGAAAAAGGAAGACTGCCTGCGGATAATTTGCAAAAAGGAATTCATCCTACGCTCATTAAAACACAAAGATAAGGCAAGAGCCAGGGAAGCTGGCTTAGCAGGCTTAAGTGCCTTCCTGGCAAGCACAAGGTCCTGAGTTCAACTCCCAGTAAAAAAAAAAAAGTTAAGGTAAATGTTTAGTCATTTCTTTTCTTCTTTTTTTTTTTTTTAAATGTATTTAGTACAGGGTCTACAGGGTCTCACTGCATAGATCAGACTCATACTGATTCTCCTGTTTACAGCCAAGAGCTAGGATTACAGGCGTGCACCACCACATCTAGTCTCAATCCCCATCTCAGCGTGCCCCAGGGGCACGGCCGGCACTGCAGGCCCATACAGTCTCTTTTTTAATAGAGTATTTTAAGTTAAAGCCAATGTTAAAACTATAAATGTCAAAGACTTCTTATAATCTTTCATTCTTGTTATACTAAATCCTGAATATCTGCTTATCCTGCAAGATAGGCATTATGTTTAAAATCTTTGTTTAGTCCAAATTTTCACATTGCTAATTTATTTAGATAAGCTATTATTATTAGAAAGATTTAGATAACAATAGAGAAAAATTCACTTCGTCATTTAAACTCTGCATTTTTTAAACTACGTAGTACTTTGGTGAATTAAATAGGAGAAAGTCACAAAACAACAGCAGATATTTAATGAATCTATTAAATTGACACTTTTAGGTCTACTCTCAAAACTTCTTTCTTTTAAATCAAATATTGTATTACATTTTCCAAAACTATGAAAATTTTATGTAAAGACTAGCCATGCCAGCTTACCTGACTTTGAAAATTATTATTTTTAACAAGTTTGATTTGCAGAAAATAACTTTTCTATAATTCAGAAGAAAACTTCATGCCCTTATATGCTTTGGATAATTATAATGAGCTCTTTTCTTTTCCCATTACTACATATCACTGTTTTATAAGTTATTTACCTTTTAAATGGCTCAATATTTTTTGTCTTCTAAATATAACTAAATTAATATAACTACTGAACACTAGTGATTCACAAGATTTTGTATGTTAGAGCACTGACTACATAATTTTTAAAAAGCATTTCACAAACTGTGAAACATGGCAAATACCACATGCTGTACACAAATCAAAGACATGACACATTTCAGGCCTCAAAGACAAGTTGTGAGATACATAGACTATGGTCCCTGGCACCAGGCAAACCTAGATTCACTTCTCGCTGTATCATAAATAGTGTAGTTTCTTCCCTAATCTAAGCCTTCATCTTCTTTAAAAACAACAAAAAAAAAACTACTGAAAGAGTCTATAAAGATTTCCTTTCACAGAGTAACTGGAAAAATTAAACAGGGTAAAACTCACAAGGTATTATCTATGAATCAATAAATGCTATTTTTTTAAGATTTTGACAAGTCAAAAATTTTACTTGTACCAGTTTTTGTATCTCACAGATAATATTCCTATAAATAAAAAAAAAAGTTTGTAAAGAAATCATACTAATATGAAATTCACATGATTTTACTGCTGGCATTGTTAGATAGCAGCTAGCAAAGACAAAAGGTCCAGCGTGAAAAATGACACAGCCAAATGGATGACTGGATGTTGGACTTATTCAATCATGATACAAAGTAAGTATTTTTCAATAAATGAAGAATGAGGCCAAAGCTCATTTCATAAATATTTTTGAGTGGCATATTTCAAAAAGAAAGTTAAAATTTTCTTGTTTTTTCATTCTTATTGTCATAGAAAACTCATCACTTCCAAAAGAAAGGAAAAGGAAAATATATATTGTGTTATTGGTGCATTAAAAATTGGTGGTAGGGGGACCAGCCTGATAGCTCAGTGGACTAAAGCACCTGCTTCGTCAGAGCACAGTCGCTGGGGTTTGATCTCCAGTGTGCTGTGTTGGCCCTGCACACAGGGCACACTGAGACTGGGCTTGGTGGTGTGCACCTGTAATCCCAGCACTTGGGAGGCTAAAAACAGGAGAATCACTAGGAGTCCAATTTACATAGTGGGACTCTGTATACCCTGTCCTAAATACAGGAAAAAAAAAAAAGATCGGTGGTAGGGTTTTCTGAATATAGGTAATTATTTCTTAACTTAATTTAACAATTTTTATCAATAACTTGAGCTTAAATGATAAAGTTCAAAAATTACTCCTTAAATCATCACATTCTCTCAAAAAAAAAAAAAAAAAAAAGATGGACAGACAGATGGATCAATCAACAAGAATCACCAGAGCCACACAAATCCTGGTCCTAGTGTGAGTAGACAACAGAGAACACCAAAAACTTCACATTCTAATAACAGCAAAATAAGCAACATGTCCAGCTGCTCCATTCCTGAGCAAGCTCTAAGAGCCGCAGTGGAGAGTGGAGGGCTAGGGAGGACCATGTTGAAAGCAGCACACCCAAGAGAGACGAGAAAACAAAGGAAATTCATTCCCAGATAAAGTCCACTGTGAGGGTAACAATACTGAAAAGAATCCTGAGAGGTTACAGCATCAACTACAAATAAGAAGACCACAAATGGTGGTCTCCGCAAGTCATCACTTTTAGAGAATAAAACAAAGATATTCCCTCTAAATCCTGCTTGGTGAAGAAAAAAGCAGCAAACTTATGTTCCTGAAAAATAAAGAAAACAAAAGAAGTTTTTTTAAATGAAACACTTTTCCAAAGTACTCCAGTTTTTCCTAGCAAGTAGAAGTAAAATTTTAATAGGAATTAAGGTTGGGGCCGGGGAGATGGCTTAGTGGAATAAACGCTTCCCTGGCAAGTGCAAGGGTTTGAGTTCAATCCCAGGTTCCGCAAAAAAAAAGGTTTATACATTTTGTGTGTGTGTGTGTGTGTGTATGTTGCAAATAATCAGATGATGGAGAAAGACTATTATTTATCATTATATTAATTGTTTTCCTTTTAATCTCTTACTATACCACCATAGTCTACTAGCAAGTCCAAACCACTACTACCAAACCCTTCCCAAGAGTATATCTCTCTTCTAAATTGCTACAATAACTACTCTAAAAATCAAATGCTTGAGCTCAATCATTCATTTCTTGGAATAGGTACCTTGGTTACTTCAGACATCTACATCTTGAGTAGCCAACTGTCCTTTTCACTCCTTGAAAACAAATAATAGTAATTCTACTTGATTTGTATTTCCCATTGAATTTCAGAAGACTCGTAAATTCCCTAAAATTCATGCAAACTCTTATTGTGCAACATTTTGCAAAGAAATGTGTACAATTTTCACATTATTCAATGATTACATGGCCCAAAATCATTAACAACCTCTGTCAAATGAATGTGCACTCTTTATACAAAAAAGCTGATTTAAAGAGGTAAATGAAAGAAAAAAAAACCTTTTATCTACTATATACAAATATATATATAAAACTATTCAGCTTTTATAAAAGAAGATACACTTATTTCAGTACAACTCAAGAACAATAAAGAAGCATGTTGGTTTTTCTGAAACATGAGTCTCTTCTACTCTAACAAATTTATTCATAAAAAAACATAAAAATCAGTAAAAGATTAAAAGGAAAACAATTAATCTAAGGATAAATAATAGTCCTTCTCCATCATCTGATTATTTGCAACACACACACACACACACACACACAATGTATAAACCTTTTTTTTTTTTTTTGCGGAACCTGGGATTGAACTCAAACCCTTGCACTTGCCAGGGAAGCATTTATTCCACTAAGCCATCTCCCCGGCCCCAACCTTAATTCCTATTAAAATTATACTTCTACTTGCTAGGAAAAACTGCATGTGTTCATGTCACACACACTAAAATTAATATAAAAAGTGAGCTTTATTAAACTTTGAGAGTATAGATTCACATATAGCTTAACTCTGGTTCTTACGAATTCTCTGCTTTACCCCATATCATTAGTCTTCTGACTCCCTTAGAAAAAAATCTTGAAAGTCCTAGCCCAGGCCCGGTGAGTGTGTAGGACACCTTCCGGCTACCCTGCACCGGTGGGACCTATTACTGGTCCCAGCCCAGGCACAACTTGGGTGAGACCCTCTTCCACCCCCTTGGGACGTCCCCAA
>NW_004524700.1:7474767-7536889 GCF_000260255.1 Octodon degus | reverse complement strand
TACTTAAAAATATAAATTTTAAATCTATATACTTCAGTGGGTTTTAGTATATTCACATGGTTGTACAATCATCACCACAATCAATTTCACATTTTCATCTCCACAAGCAGAAACCTTACCTGCCTATATTCATTTACTTGGGAGAAGCCCTCCAAGCAACTGCCAGGAACAACACAGTAACTTTTTAACAGAGTTTTCACAAACAAACTTGTGTTTGTTTTACTAGGAAGAAGTCCCTCTCATGATCATTCTAGAAGTCATCCCTCAATATTGTTTTAAATAATACTTTATTTAGTACAGAGAACTGTTAATTATAGTATAATCTTATTCCTAAAATAATTTTCAGATAAATACTAACTTAAAATAATATAAAAATTCAGGCCAGGGATATAGCTCAGCAGCATTAGTGCCTGCCTCGCAAGTGCAAGGTCCCGAGTTCAATCCCTGGTACCAAAAAAAAAAAAAAAGAGATAGATAGATGGATAGACAGACAGACAGACAGACAGACAGACATCTATATAGAGAGAGACAGTGCTAGTGGCTCACACCTGAAATCCCAGCACTCTGGGAAGCAGAGGCAGAAGGATTATGAGTTTGAGTCCACCCTGAGCAACTTAAGAAGCCCTTGTTGCAAAACAAAAACAAAAACAAACAAAAAAAGGCCTGTGGCTATAGCTAGTTCAGTGCAGTGGCACTGGGTTCAATACCCAGTACCATATACACACATACACACACCTAAATGTTAAACCTGAAATTATGAAATCACAAGTAAACATGGGAAAAACTTCCAGACATTGGCAAAATAATTTTTTAGATAGGCATCAAAAATAAAATAAAAGAATGAGGCTATATCAAACTAAGAAGCTTAGCCAGGCACAGTAGTGCATACTTGTAATCCCAGCACTTGGGAGGCTGAGGCAGGAAGACTACTGTGAGTTCAAGGCCAGAGTAAGCTCTGTAGTGAGTTCAATACTAGCCTGAGCTACATAGCAAGACACTATCTCAAAAATTCAAATAAACAAACAACTTTAAAAGTTTACTTAGAGCAAAGAAAATCAACATGAGAAATTATGGATTGGGGGAAAAAATTAAATATTCATCTGATAAAAGATGGATATCCAGAATATATAAGGACCTAAAAGGCTGAACATTGAAAAAACACACACAGGGGCTGGGGAGATACAGCACCGTGGTCTAAGCACCTGCCTGGCAAGCGCAAGGACACAAGTTCGATCACCAGTACCTCACGGCATGCCAGCCACTAAAACTGGGCATGATGGTACGTACACACATGTAATCCCAGCACTGGGGAGGCTGAGACAGGAGGATCACTATGAGTCCAAACTATGTAGCGAGACCCTGCACCAAATGAATAAATAGATCTTTTAAAGAATTAAAAAAAAAAAAACCACACACAAACACACAAATAATACAATTTATTCTTTTTTATTTATTTTATGTATTTAGTACAGGGTATACAGGGTCTCACTACGTAGATCAGACTTGTAGTGATCCTCCTGTTTTCAGCCTCCTAAGCGCTGGGATTACGAACAATACAATTTAAATATGGGCAAAAAACTAAATAGGCACCTCTGAAAAGAAGACAAACAAGTGGCCAACAAGTATACAAAAAAATACTCAATGTCACTAATCATCAGAAAAATGCAAATCAAAGCCACATGATGTCATCCCACTAAAATGGCTATCATCAAAACACAACAACAAATAATGGCAAGGACATGGAAAATGAAGGGGAGAACTCTTATATACTATTCATATGAATTTATATTGTACAGAAAATTATGGAAAACGTAATTTTTCCAAAATGGGAACTCCTGAAATGGTACTACCATAAGATCCCATGTTTCCTGAAATCAATATAGATGCCTTTCAGCAGATAAATGGCTAAAGAAAATGTAATAGATAATGGCTGGCTGGCTGGGAAGAGAGAGACAAAGACAGACAGAGACAGACAGAGATAGAGACAGTGACGAGGAAGATTGTTTAACTGACCATGAAAGGAATTAAATCCTGTCATCTGCAGCAAAATAGATGGAACAGGAGGTCATTATGTTTAGTGAAGCCAGACACACAAAGGCAAACAAATACTACTTCTTAAAACTCATTTGTAGAGACTAGTAAGTCAAGCTTACAGAAGAATAGTGCTAAAAAGACTGGAAAGAGAGTGGGAAAGCAAGACAGAAAGTTCATTAAGGGACTCCAAGACAAAGTTAAGAAATTTTTCTGGTTCTTCTTAGGCACAGTAGAGTATCTACAGGTTAAAACTATCTGTATTTCAAAATAATTAAAAATGAAAAATATGAAATTTCCACAATGGTTGACTGAAGAGGTAGAAATACTTTCTACCCAGATTTGATTGTTATATACTGAATTACTAAGGGATACCATGTATCCTGTAAAGTTATACAAATTAAAAATACTATTGCCTTACCTTGAGTTTTTCTGATGTCCGTTTTCCACCAAAGCCTCCAGAGCCAACAACAAACAGAGAATACTGACTATAACATATAAGTTCCGTCCCAGAATAAGAATAGACTAGAAAGTAAGTAAAAGTTGGTATAAACAAAACACATAACTACTTAAAATATGATCAACAGCTTCTTTAAATGTTTCAAAACCAAAATCCAGTTCCTGAAGGGGTTCTACAAGAACAGGCATGTTTGCATCACAGAACACTCACTTGAATACATTCTCCACTAGACTCTGACCGACAGAGAGAAGCAGCACTTCACAAAGCCTTTTACTAGGAAACAAACAATTTTTTCTATTCCTAAATCTCCCCAAACTGCCATTCAAAATTCCATCTTTTGCATCGTAAACATTTCAAAAAATTCCAATAGAGAATGCAAATAAATACATTCAAACTTTCAAACATTCTGTCAAGGCACTCAGGAGCATTAAATATAAACAAGAAAGTAATAATAAAGGTATAGCCCATGTGGGGTGGGATCTTGGCTGTTCTCTTCACCATTATATAGTGAGAAATTGGAATAATGCCATGGTACAAAATAGGAGCATAATCATTAAATTAACTATCAGAGTAGTAAATAAATTATATGAGTAAGCAATCTGGCAAATAAAAAAATGACTAAGACAGCAGATCTTGTATTTACTAATTTAATACCTACCTAGTTCTTAAAAACTACGAATATGATTTTGAATTGCATACCAAAGACAAAAATTAATTATAACAAAATAAGGAAAGTTATAGCAACCTGCATTTAAAATAATATTTTTATCTTTATTGCATATGAAATGAGGATAACATTTCATCTAAACTGTATTTATAGTACCTAGTACACTATAACTCATTATCAATGTGTAGCTAAAAAATGAGACACCTTAAGTGACAATGATAAAAAGCAAAGCTAGGGTAACTGAATGACTCCTGTTCTGTGATACATTACATTTAAGAAAGCTAACACATTATCGCAAAAATTTTAGCCAAATGTTGACAAACATCTGGAACAAAAAGTATAAAAACTCAAAAATAAAAGAGAAAAAAAGATTAAGAAAAAGGAGAACATTCATAATATTTGAATATCAAAACATAGTTTCAATATATTGGCAAGTTCCAAAACAGTATATTCAGTACAGATGACTACTGACTTTCAATGATTCAACTTAAAATTTTTCAGCTTTACAGTGGTGTAAATATTGTACATGAGTACTCAGTGGAAATTAAACTTTAAATTTCAAATGTTGATCATATCTACCCTTTCCCTAAGGCCAGCAAAACTCAGTGTGAAAAATTCCTGCAATGCTGGGCAGGGGTTGGAAACCAAAGGTCCCAGTCAACCAAATGATGGTACAAGTAAACAACCAATACCGAACACTGTTTTGTGCTGCTGAGCTATGATGTTTCATACTAAGTGCATTCAATGCTTTTTTGTTTGGTACTGCTAACTGAGCCCAGGGAGCACTAGGCTATACTCTGAGCCCTTTCTAAATTATTGTTTGAGATAAAGACTTGAACTAAATTGCCCGGGCTAATCTTAGACTTGTGATCCTTCTGCTTCATCTTCTGGAGTAGTTGGGATTCAATTTAGAAAAGATTTATCAGGACATATTCCTCATGGTAATCAAGAAGTATTCTTTGTATTACTATATAAAAATTAAAAGGTATACATTCCAAACATCAAGCAATATTAGTTTTTCTACTATTCTTTTCTTCCAGATTTTTCACAATAAATTTTTCTTCTTAAACCTTAAAATAAAATTTAAGCAATGTGTCTTATGTTTAATTATTTTTTAAGCTTATGTTTAATTACTAGTATTTCAACATTTACTAAATTACTATAATCTTTTTTTCCCACTGAAGGCTATGGTATTTTAAATCACATTATGCATTCAATAGGTTTCACTGTACAAGCCTAGAAACCTACTATTTAGAAGAATGAGTCTGTGGTTAAATATGTTCAGAGTTCCAAGTAACACAGAAAAGAATACAACAACAAAGCATATCAATTGAAGGCTAATATTTTTTCTACCAAAAATGTATTTCAGCAAGCGTAATTCTCATCTATAATTCTATACAAGCCACATTTCTCAACTCCATGCTTTAGTAATGTTTAAATTCAATGAAATGCTCCATTTTTTCTGGCCCTAGCTGCAGTCTACTTCATTTTCCCCTCCTACCTTATTTTTCTTAAGAAGCTTATAAAATTTTTAAATACTAATCTTGCTTTCTTGCATAATGGAAAATAAATTACACATATTAGTCAACTTCTGTAGTGAAACATTATGTTACAAAATAACTACATGCATCTTGGGCAACTGTTACACTGAATATTAAGTACTGCAAAAATATATTAATAAAAATTAAATTTAAAAAAATTTGTTACATACAAAGCTTATCAATCTAACAATATCATTGTAGGAAATGTAAATAAGTTACCATCCAAAATAATTACTAAGCCAGATCCTTTATCTAAGATATCAGCAATAACTGCTTCACATTTTAACTTTCCTGAAATGAAATGAAAAGTAAAATTATTATTGTTTAAAAATAATACCTTATTCAGACATTAAATAATATAACAGCTATAAAAAAATAAAATTTGAAAAAATTTTCCTAAAACAAAAAACAGTCAACATGAATAATTCAAGATACCTGAATTTCTAATACATTAATATTTGGGTTTTTTGGTGGTGGTGGTGGTACCAGGGATAGAACTCAAGACTTTGCACTTGCCAGGCAAGCACCTATTCCACTGAGCTATCTCCCTGGCCTCCTGAAGCATTATTTCTGAAAAATAAGATTAAAAAAAAAATTTTTTTTCAATGTCAATGAGCCTTCTTGATCTCTATTATGTTGTCATCCAACAAATGTTTACTGAGCACCAATATCATCTACCCCATACTCCTTTAACTCTCAGTGTCAAAGGGAAGCTGTTTAAAATAGCTTGTTCTTGTATAGGCTGTCACTGTGTTTAAATGGTAATGTCCTAATAGATTATCACTACTAAGGCGTGCTCATCTTTTTCTCAAAGCCTGCTCTTTTCTTTGCTTCTCTACATGACTGAATGACACTAACCATCCATCCAGCTGCCAAGTCACAAACTTAAACATCAAGACTTCAGTATGCAAAATTGGTAGAAGCTAGGTCATATTAAGATGTTTCAACTTTACCCTGAAGCCTACAGATAGCCATTTGGAGTTCTAAGTGGGGAAGCAGCAACACATTTGTACTTGCTGTCATGAGAAGAGACTGGAGAGGAACAAGAATAAAGACAGAATACTCAGAAGGTAAGATAAAAACACAGCAAGAAATGAAGGGGAGGTAGAGAATCAAATAACTAGTACCCACCAGGATGTGAGACATGGTAAAAGAGATGCCAAGCATCAAAAAGACAAGCCCAAGTAACACATCTCAAAATCCAATCAGTTCACAAACTTTCCCCTTTTCAGCATCCACTAGTCTTTAGGGTGAAACTGAGGCAACTTCCCTCTTTACTCTCATTCCTTACTATCCTTCTGAACATGGACTTTAGGACATTTGACCTATCTTCAGTTCCCCAAACAGTTGATGCATCTCACTTCCAAACCTCTGTACACACTATTTTTTGTTTGAAATATTTTTCAATCTCTTCCCTGCACAAATACAAATACTAATTCAATCCTCAGATCTCACCTTAGAATTTATTCCCAAAAACCTTTTCCCAAACTAAATTCCAGGTTACAGACCTTTTGTTTGCACCGGTGTGCACTTACATTGCTTCCATTATGAAGGAATGTTTATCATTGCCTATTGTCTCCTAGACAGACTCCAAGCACTGCATAAACAAGATATTATCTTTTCCATAGTTATACTGTCAACTGTTAGAATGCCTGGCACATAATAAAATTTAAATATCAAATAAGTAATTCCAGACAAATTGTTTTCATGATCCACTTTTCTGTAGTTTCTAATTTTTCTATATGTATATGTTATTCTAGAATTTTGTACAAATCTATTACTTAAGAGAAAAAAATAGATCCTACACTAACAAAACCACAGCTCTGTGACATTCTACTTTGAATGTCAATAATTCTATTTGCATAATGCTTAACTGTTCAAAGCATTTTCATATATACTAATCTTTAATCGTCACACATTCCCTAAGCAAATCAGAGTTGGTAACATTATCAATCTCACTTCCCAGAAGAAATATTATTTTTGTACTAAGTTATCTTGAGAAAGGAATCTATTAAAGGTCATCTAGCAACATAAATCAAACTCAGATCATCTGCAGAATAGAACATCCTGAATAGATCATTTTTGGTTCATGAAGATACATAGGGCCATTACTGGTCTCTTTCACTCCATCTAATGACTGTCCAGTCCTGATGAGGGAAAGACAGCTGATGACTTACAAAAGAAGATGGTGATATTGGTCTGCTCAAATGATTGTACAGAGATTGTAACTAGTAGTTATATCCTTCTGTTTTGTGCAATTTAAAAACCATAGTACCTCAAAATTTGAATACATTAATGACAATAAACTTGACAACTACAGAATGAAAATGCACAAGTGCTATTTCAAAATAATTTATGAGAAACATAACTTGAGGATAAGGAGGTAAAATACATTAAGAAAAATAATTGTGCCATTGTAATCATTCTAGAGTGTTATGTCTAATCTCTCCATATTTTAAAATCCTTAAAGGTAGAATCAAATACACTTCCAAATTCACTTACAACGATGGATGCCAAATGAACCAGTTAGGCTGGTGAAATACAAGAGGCCTTCCCTGCCACTGACACCACCACCATCCACAAGCACATATATGAACTCCTCAAGGGTGGGGTCCAGACTGTCTGTTATGGTTTAAATACAAAATGTCCCCAAAAGTCTATTCAGAGATGGGGCTCTACTGGAAGGGGATGGCCCCTGAGGGCTCATCCTTTTTTTTTTCCTTACTGAGATGAGGCATTTATTTAGTTGCTGGTATCTGCTTTAAAGTAATTCTAGGCTCAGATCCAGGAAATATGGTTGCTCAGAGAGGGGTCTTCACTTGTTCCTTGCAGTGAGGGTTGTTTCATAAGGGCTCATCTTTGTTCCTAGCCCCCTTCTCTCGCTTCCTGGTTGCTGTGGGACAAGCAGCTGTCCTCTGCCAGCCTTCCCCTCTGTTGTTTCTGCCAACTCAGGGCCAAACCCCCTGGAACTGAGCCAACATAAGCCTCTCATCCTTTAAGTTGCAGACATTTTGTCCTAAGGAAAAGAAAGTGACTAACACCATATTTTACAAAAAATAATGGATAACGTAATAACTTAATTAATATGTTGTCAGCTTAGAAAAGTATCTAATATCTAATACTATGTATCATAAAAGGTAAGTATTCAGCAGATATATGATGAATGTAGTCATCACAAACTGAGCTTTCAGATAAAACAAGTTGAAGTCTATGCTGTGATACTTAACACTGAAATAAAGCAATAAAACACTCAAAACTTTAAAGGCTTAAGAAAAAATAGGACTCTTGTTGACTTCTGTATTACATAGTATAAACACTACTTTTTTTTTTTAACCACCTTATCTAGCCAATAAATCAGATGATATTCTGACATCATAGGAAAAAAATACTGTATACCAAGTTACAGTGAAAGCTTTGGTAAACAAGCAAGATTGAGAAAAGATGAGACCCAACACAGGTTTATATTTACCTTGTCAAAAAAAGAGGAAAAATTACAAGAAATTTGGAGTCTTTAAATATTGTTCACTTTATAAAAATAAGTATCAAGATAAATATCTGAGAAAAAGAATGAAGAACTTTAATCATAGGGGTCGCAAGTGTTAGCACAATCACTACACAAGAGCTGGCGAGATAGCTCAGCCAACTAAGTGCCTGCTTAGGCAAGTGCAGAGATGGGGATTCAATCTCCGCTGGCCACAGGGACAAGGAGTGGTGGCATATGCCAGAAATCCCAGGGCTGGGGAGGCCGAAAACAGGAGGATCACTATGAGTCCAAGCTGTGTAGTGAGACCCTGTATCAAATACATAACCATGACTCAGGTCAACAATTTCTGACATTGCCAGTCAAGCAGAAAACCCAATACTATTATGGGCTACTGGACTCTTTTAGAATATTTTGCTGAGTTTACACACCTATAATATTCAAATAACGGAACTTAACAAAAAAAGGGTATAAAGATGTATGTCCATTTTGTATCTGTGTATTCAAAGTGGTTAGGATAGATATATAGTTACATTCTCTTAATGAATAGAGTGATTTGTTCTAATGGTGTTTGTAAATAGGATATCATGTCCGCATCTTGTATAGCAATTAACCACTAGGAAGAATGTATGCAATGTGTTAATTATTGAAACTGTCCTACCAATTTGATTTGAAACTGTCTCATTTCTATTTGTTTATCAATAAAATTATGGAAAAAAACAGGATAGATATACAGCTACTTTCTCTATTCAATGAGATGAAAGATTTTTATTAATAGTGTTTGGACAGGATATCATGTCTGCATTTTGTACTATGAATAACTACTACAAAGACAACAATATGCAATGTATTGATTGTTGAAACTGCCCTACTAACCTGTTTTGAAACTGTCTCATGCTATTTGTTTCTCAATAAAATAAAAAAAGAAAAAAAACAAATACATAACCACACACACACACACATACACACACAAATGTCCTTTTCAGCTGCTAATAACACATACATTAGTAGAATACACTGATAGTAATATAAAATAAGTTACTGTAAAATGGTATCAGACAAAATCTAAGATAACCAAATAGTATATGGGCACATAATTATTTCTGGTTTATTTTACCAGGCTAACTACTCTATGACAGTTTAACACCATAACAGAGTTTGGAGGATTAATCAGAAAATAAAACTGTGGTATTATGGAACTAATATATCAGGGACTTACCTGCTCTAGGAAATGGCTTATATATTTGCAAGTACTGTTCCCCATGAAGAACCTATGTTAAGATAAGTAAAATTTTATTAGTAACCTTTCTTGTCCCCAGGTTCTGCCTGGGGAAAGTGCTAATCACAAGTGGCATTTGATGTTCACATGCTCACACCACTACTATTTCCATATCATCTATCTCAGCTTGGCTTCTACTTCCTAATCCTCTCATCCAGAAAATATCAGTCCCCCTATATAAAGACAACCAGTACTTCTGGGAAAGATACATTTGTGTTCTTTCTGGGCATTCAAGAATCCTTCTTCCCTGATAATTACAGACTATTTACCAATAAAAGTTCCTAAATAGGTTGTACTCTCAGTGCTTTAACAATGCCTGAAACATAATTATCTGTTGAATAAAAACAGACAAAGGAGCCCATGCTAGTGAGGTAAGTTCAGGTCATATATACCAAAGAGAAATGACTCAACAAAAACACTAAGGAAAACCTTACCAGCTCAAAGTAAAAGTACTTTCAATGTCAACTATATATTATAACTATTTATAAAGAGTAAGTACTAAAAACACCATGTAACTTAATTGTAATTTAATAGAACTCTTCCATGTATCAAAACAAGAATACACCAATGTATATGGAAAAACAACAGGTTAAAAAAAAAAAAAGTAGTCCTCACACCCAAATGACTATATTCCACTTCAGTGAAATAACCTTGTAGTCTTCCTCAGAATTCAGAAGGTTGAAAAAAAAAAAAAAAAGACAGAAAGGAAGTTGATGTGAAAATAAATGAAAGACTGCCTGCCTCTCTATGTTGTACAGCTAGGAAACCCAAAGTACACAAGACTGGCATTCAAATTCTAAGACTGCTGGCATTCTTGGTCACAGACTATAAACACCACTGAGGACGTCCAACTCTGAGAGGAAATTGCTTTTATTTTTACATTTATATTATCCAAACAGAACAGTGTGCCACAAATAACATAAGAGTAACTAAAATAGCAAACTGTTTAGCATATATTTCTAGTCTTCCTCCTAAATTCATAAAATGCTCTAAGAGAGTAAGTTCCTATCCTTTAAAAAGGGAGAGCCACTGGCAATGGGCAAGCAGATCCAATCAATCAAAATCACAGAAATCTGCTTATGGCTTTATGAGTCAACAATTATTTGGGGGTTCAACCTGAATCATACTTCAAGGACTAAAATATACTCTCCCTCCAAAGTTTTCTCACAACTGTCCATTCCTTCCTGCTTGAAACATTCTATTCATTTGGCTTCTCAAACATCACATTCTCAATGTATTCCTCATACCCATGGGCCATGCTTCCAAGTCTCTTTCCCTAGATTTTTTACATCTCTTTAATCTCTAAACTACAGGGCCTCTGAATTCAGGTCGCTCCTCCAATTCTGCTCACGCATCAGTGATGTGCATCTCTCAGACTTCAAACATTATCTAAATACTAAGGACCTGTTAAAGCTTTCTTCCAAACTCTACAACAATATTCAAATGCCCTCTCTACATCTCCAAAGAACTGAGTAATAGGCATCTCAAACCTATCCAAAACAACTCCTTAAAATGTTATGTGTATATGGTCACATGCAGTAGTTATGTCATACATGACTGCTGTACACAGCAAATGTATTTACATAATACTATGGGTTTATATATATATTATATGTATGTGCACATACACACACAATTTCAGTTGACTCCTCTTTTCCTTCCCCTTATGTTTAGACTGCTACCACAGAATCCTAAATAGTTTCTCATCTTTTGTGCTTGGCTCTTACACACCTCTTCTCCAGATCCCACTAAGAATGAAATATTCAGTGAATATAGCCAGATCATGGCTTCCCTTACTAACCAGAGTATAAGTTGCAGTCTTTATAAGGATTACAAAGTTCTCCTTTCCTATCACACCTGATCAAAATGACCTTTGCGCACTTGGGCTATACTGTCCCCCACACTGCTCCAACACCAAGTCAAGTATGCAGCTACCTATCTCAGTGTCACTACAGGTGTTCTCTCTGTCCTAAATATCCCCCTACACACAAAATAAGTTGGTTTATTCTTTCATCAGCATCATGAAATAAGGATTATAGTTCTATTTTATAAAGAAACTGAAACCTGAAGAAGTTATTTATACTTGATCAAACAACAAACATCAGATAAAAAACATTATCCCAGGGTTTGCAGACTGTGCATAATTATTATTATTTTTTTTTGCTGGCATTTTATTTATTTATTTTTGGTAGCAGGGATCGAACTCAGGACCATTTACTTGCCAGGCAGGTGCTTATGCCGCTGAGCTATCTCCCCGGCCCTGGCATTTTAAACTAATACTCCTAAGGACTCTTATATTCTTAAAAGAAAAAAAAAAAAAAAAAAATCAAAGGCTGTGCTTAACTTTTATTCCTGAATCAATCACTGTGAATGAAATATTTTGCAGTTTTTGAATATATATGTACATACATATACAGGATGTGACATTTGCCAATAACATTTAAGCAGAATACAAGCAAAGAAAAATTTCTTAGTAAGCATACCTTTGCAAAGTTGATTGGAAGTCCAGGAATTTCTGCTAATCCTCCACCAATCATAGATTTCTGAGCTACAATAACTCCATAAGTAGGCAAACAGGAGAAATCAGAACTTCCTTCGTAGAGAAATTTCAAATCATTTGTATCTTTCACTGATGCTCCCACTCCAAGGGCATACATAATAGTGTCCAGTTCCGTATAAGCAGAAAAATATGAAGGAAGTTTATACCCAATAGCGCTAGCCTACGGAACAGTTGTTTAAAAAAAAAGAATTATTTTTTCAAAGAACAACACATGCTGGTGAAACTGTGGTGAAAAGGAACCCGCTTTCATTGCTGGTGGAAATGTAAACTAGTACAATCATTATGGAAGTCATTATAAACATTTCTCAATTAAATTAGAAATCCCATATGACCCAAGTATCCCTCTGCTATCTTCCTGAAAGAGCTACATCATACACAGTGATACATGCATACCAACATTTATACAGCCCAACTTGTAATAGTTAAATCCCAGAAACAGCCTGTATACCCATCAACAGATAATTGGATAAAGAAAATGTGGTATCTTTATATAGTAGAATACAACTGTGCTATGAAGAATGACAGATTTGAGACATCTGTAGGAAAAAATACATTTGAAAATTAAAATGCTGAGTGAAATAAACCAGAAACACAAGCTTAAATACTGTATAGTACCTCTAATCTGAGTAAAGCAAAGTACAAATAGAATAACAAAGGATGGTTAAAAGGGGACAAGGAAGTAATCCAAAGAAAAAGGCACAAGGGGTGAGGTAGAGAAGGAGAGATAAGTAGAATAAATATACACCATGTATAGGAACCTAATAACCTCAATCAATGTAAACATTATATACTATAGCATGAGTTATGATTAATATCCACAAGAATGAAAAATGGGATGGGGAATCAGAAAAGAAACAGGAGGAAAGGGGAAGTGATAAACTGTACAAGCTACAAATATGTACTAATAAAAAATTTTAAGTAATTTTTCATTATATTTTCATCAAATCTTTGATATATTAATGTTTCAGAACTATTACCAATTTATATACCTAGTTTTGCTTTTGAAAAGACCTAACTAGAATGTCAGTGAACTTAATGGAGACAGTTTCTTTATATTTGATTTTTTAAATAAAAGTCAATCAGATTATATCTAGAAAGGTTTTCATTTACAGATAAGTACTTTTATTGGTTAGTTCTTGCTAACACATAATGTCTCACTTTCAATTCTCTTGTCTCTGATAGTAGAAAACCCTAATAATTTCACAAATAATGGCTACACAAAATAATTTATTATAATTAGGGATAATGAGCTGCTTTATAAGATAAACTGTATAAAATTCACTGTAAACATGTAAGTAAAACATTTCTCAGCACTTATAAATTACACTGTTTCAGTAATACTTTTGAGTTGCAGGCCAGGCAGCATAAGCGCCTGCCTGGCAAGCGCAACGTCCAGAGTTCGATACCCAGTACTGCAAGAAAAATAAACAAAGGTCTGGGGAGATGGGTCAGTAGAATAAGTGCTTCCCTGGCAAGCACAAGGGTCTTAGTTCAATTCCTGGTTCTACAAAAAAATAAAATAAAATAAGCAAACAAACAAAAAAATCTTTGAGTTAAGGTGAAATTTAACCTGACATTCATTCCTTCCCAGAAATGTGTTTTGTCAAACTGAATGTTGTATTTTTGAGTTTAGTGATGTCTAGACCTAGCCATAACATGAAGCACATTAGCTTATAAAATAATGTCTGAGTTTTTAATCACTTTTATCCTAAAGCAGGAGTTAGAAAATAAGGGTTAAAACCTAAGAAGGGTTTTTATAATTTTTTAATGTATCAGTTACTTAATTAGGTTCTTAGTAATATAAATTTACAATACTAATTTCTGAGGATAAATTTCATTTCTCAGAGCAGAAATGGATAGCCTCGGAGCTGAGGAACAGCTCTGATTTCTGCTAAAATCTGAATCCACCCCTTTCTGATCCACCTTGTGCTGCTCTGAAATCTGATATCTCACTTTCTCAGTGTTGAAGATCTTACCATCCTGGTGCATGGGTTTCTGCAGCTTCTTCTTCTTGAAGTAAGCATCAGTGAGGTGTTTGGGGATTTTCACTTTGCTGATATCAATTTTTGTAGAGGTGGCAATGAGAAATTTCTGGTGTGTTCTTCATAGAGGAACACAATTAAGACCAAGAGGCCCAGTCACAAGTAGCAAGCCACTCTCTAACTGCTTTAGCAAATCACTCTCTTGCCTCTGTGATGCCCAGTGAGGATGATCAGGATGGTGCCAGGAGTGATGTTAGCTCGAAGTTTCCTCATATGCTAACTGAAGGGTTTCTTGCCATGGCTCAAGAGCTTTTGGGGCATATCTTCAGTAGGGTAGTATCTAGGCATTTTTCAAAGCTTAACCACCCAGGTACCTCCATTCTTGTCCCCACCGACTGGTTTTGATTGAGCAAGAACTTTCTCCTTCTTTTTCTTCTTAACCTTTGATTTAGCAGCTGTGTACTTTCCCTTATACAAAGCCTTTCTGGAATACATAGCAGATCGAGAGTATCTACCAATTCCTCTAACCAGGACAGGATTTCAGCTGCAGTGGGGCTGCCCCTTCTTGGACTTTTTTTGTCTTCACCTTAGCCTTTATACCAGTACCACTGGCAGCAGCCTTCTTGGCTTCAGGTTTCTTCTCTTCAGTGCCTGGCTTCTCAGTTTTTTCACTCACCATCTTGCAAGATGGGAAAGAGCAGGTTTTTATAATTTTAATAGATAGTCAAGAAAAGAAAAATGGTCAGGGACATAGCTCAGCAGTACAGTGCTTGCCTGGAAAGACCAAAGTCATGAATTTGATTCCCAGTACCAAAACAGCTCAGGGCATATAGTCCAGTAATAGAGCACATAGCCAGTCTCTTAACTGAAACTTGTTGATATATTTCCAAAATATAATCTGCTACTGACCAAAAATTAGAGAAAAATGAAGGCTGCAAGGCCCCATTGCAAGGAGATTATGGGGCCACAGAGGAAATGAGAGATGATGTAGAGTGTGCCTAAGGAGAGTCACATGGAGAGAAAACATTCTCTCAGGCTTTCACAGAAAACAAATTGGTCAAGCAATGGCCATGACTCATCCACATGGCTGACACTCACAAAGGATCTACAAACTGTGGTACAGGGTTTCATGGTAAATCCTGAGGGCATTTGACTAACCCTGTCAGATACAAAAGTTACATTTCTTGTTATATAGGTCTTGCTTTATTTTGGTCATAACCATCCAGCAGGAAAATATAAAAACAAAGTATAAAAAGTAATGCCATATTAATATGCTGAGCTGTAAGTGGCTCAAGTCAACAACTTCTGACATTGCCAGTCCTACGGATAACCCACTGTTATGGACTACTGTTCTATATTGTAATATTTTGCCGAAATCATGCACCTACAATATTTAAATGGCAATGGAATACCCACCTCTGACAAAACTAAACAAAAAAAGGAGGGATACAAATGAAAGACCACTTTGTATCTGTATATTCAAAATAGTATAGATACACAGCTGCATTCTCTTAATTCAATGAATAGATTTGTTCGAATAGTGTTTGTGGACAGGATATCATGTCTGCATCTTGTACAATGAACAACCACTAAGACAACAATATGCAATGTATTAATTTTTGCAACTGTGCTAGTAATCGGTAATGAAACTGTCTCATTGCTATTTGTTTCTCAATAAATTTAATGTATATATAATCTGCTATTCCTTTCCCTTAAAAGAACAAAAGTCAGTGAGTAATAAAATACTCTTTTCTAAAAAGTTAGAAAAATAGGATTATCAAAGAATGGTCATGAAAAAGTATTTATCAAACTACACTGACAAAGAGAAAAAAGTTACATTTAACATTCACTAATGTTCATTATCTATAACATACTTTATGAAAAGTTTTGTGGTCAATTACCAAGAAATACATCAGCAGCTTAGAAAATAACATTTTGTATATGTTTCAAAATTGTTTTACAAAGTCTTCTGTTTGGTAGATTAAGAAAAAAACAAAACAGACTGCAGCATAGAACAACCCCACAAATTTTCACAGAACTCAGAACTACTCATCATCAGTTTAAAGTTAGGTTTGAAGAGATAAAACAGATATCAATGGTGCAATGAAAACAATGTATGGAAAGAGGCAGGCAGGCTGGCAGACAGAGACCTGGGGAACAGATAACAGCTTCATTTCAAGTTCTAACCCATTTTCCCCCTTCCATCTAGCATCTCCCTGTATTAACTCACAACAGCAATGCAGGAATAAGGGGAGCTAAAGCACCAATCAGAGAACTAATTTATCAAACCCCCAAAGAAACTACCAAAACATACATGCCAGTGAAGAGAGTACTTTGGAAAAGTCCTTAGGAAAAGCTCCCAGAGTGTTTTCTTTTATTTCAGCATGTTTTCATTCACCCAGAATAGCCAAAAGAAGCTGAGCAGGTTAGTGTCCTTTCTCCTACACTACTCACACACTGTAACAGTGGTGGTGAACCTATGGCACACATTTTTTTTTCCTTTTTTTTTTGAACCAGGGATCAAACTCAAGACTTTTCCAGGCAGGTGCTTATGCCACTGAGCTATCTCTCTGGCTTGTTTTTCTTTTAAAGCAAAAAATGTTAATATACGAGCTGCTTTATCTCAACTAAAATCACAGTATTCAGGCTTAACTGCCAAGTCCACATTTTGTGATAAATACATGGGTTTTGGGTTACAGTTTGGACACTTGTCTCTAAAAGTTCTGCCATCACTGCACTAGGAAGAGCTTTGAAAACTGTTGCTCAGTTGCCTGGATCTTCTTTCTAGGGTTCTCCATTAAAAAAAAAAAAGCCCAGCAGAGTCCAGAGCAAGTTAAGAAAAGGAGAGGTGGAAATTCCAGAGTTCACCATTTACCCTAGTTCACTTCCTTATGTGGTGGTGCAATGTCGAGTATCAGAACATGCCTTGGGGCCAGAGAGATGGCTCAGTAGAATAAGCACTTGCCTGGGAAGCACAAGGGCCTGAGTTCAATCCCTGGTTCCCCCTTACAAAAAAAAAAAAAAGAAAAAGAAAAAAGAACCTGCCTTGCTTTGCTATGGCCAAAGCACAGACATTTCAGTCAGGAAATAAGAATGTTGGGCTAAGATGAACTTCAGTCAACCTAACCAACACTCCCCTCCCTCCTCCCTGTATGGCATGATATTCCACCCATAAAAGGACACAACGGAGAGAACAGCCAGACCCCCTACCCTGTTACACAAATTTCCGCTGCACTCACACATTCCAAGCTAAATGAGGAAATGTTCTTGCCGCCACTCAGAACCCGGGCCCATAAAATCTCTAGGTATAACCCCACTCAGGGTTGACATTCCACACTCCAGGTCAGATGTCGTACACTGGCTAATAAATTGTCTCTCCTCAGCCCCCATGGGGGCATCTTGGCATTTTGCTGCAACAGCCTAAAGGCCTGTCCATCAAAATTTGTCTTAATCTCAAATCAATCATAAATGATTTCTGAATAAATTCTCTTTTTCAAATTATCTGTGCCAATATTTGTCTCCATTATTAGAAACTAAAAGACAGTGACTGGAAAAGGAAAGAGAGAAGGAAGAAAAAACAATCTCTAGAGAACACAGAAGCAAAGGCCTTTTTGTTCCACTTACAAATCCTGGTGAAGCTGTAGATGTAGCATGACTGGTAGGATTTGTTGAAATTTCTTCTGAATCTAATTTATGTAAAACTTCAATTACACTGCCAGTTGATTCTAAAATTAAGGAAGAAAAAAAGCTTTATTTAAAATGTGACTAAAAACTACAGAATGCTGGTTAACAGCTGTCACAAGACCTCTATCACCACTCACAAACTGAATGTACGATGTTAGGCTCTTACTGAAAGACAGAAAGAGACCAAAAATAATTACATATTTTCAAAGGAAAACAAAGCATTGTTTAATATATCTCTCCCAGGTTCTGGAGAGGTCTGAGCTTTTCAGTATCTTCAGCTATTTTGTCACCATAAAGCAGGATACTTGTTTGCAAATATACAAGACTGCCAAAATTACCTCTGTTCCAGGTCACTACATAAATAAAAGGTCTAAAAATAGGTACTAAAAGTTCTTCTAGAGATAGAAAAAATCATTATCACTGAAGCTGTTGCTCTGGTATCCAAAAGGTTATAAAGGACTCTCAGTGGGCATCCATATATGCTATGATGTCTTGAAGCCTCAGGGATCCTCCTGCCAAACCCAGGGGACACTGTACTTCCTTCTAAACTCAAGACAAAAAGCATGAACCAAACTACAAATCTGAGATAATCAAATATGTCTGCTGTTCCAGGCAACACCAGTAGAGGTTTACATTTGGGCCACTGTCTCAAGGGAAGGTTATGTCATTGAAAGGCACATGCTCAAAGCACTACACTTGACAGACACTTGAATTGATCTTGGCCTAAACACTGACTAGTTCAGGTTTTTTGTGATTTAATTCTATAAAATAAAAACACTAGATTAGGTGCTCTAAAGAATCAACTCTTATAGAAAAGTGGTTTCTTTTTTGTTTTATTACTGTACTTCAAATACTAGAATCATCAATTAGAGTTTTAATTAACAGTCTCAATATTTTTGAAGCAAAAGAGTTTTCAAGCAAAAATTAGAAGGTCATCGTTTTTAATCTTTTTATTCATTTATTTACTTGGTACAGGTCTTGCTATCAAGCTCTAACTCATAGTAATCCTCCTGTCTCAGCCTCCCTAGTGCTGGGATTACAGGCGTGTGCCACCATGCTGGGTTTCAGTGGCTGGCTCAGCAGAATTGACATGGCATGGGGTACCAGGGATCCATCTTGAGTCCTTGTGCTTGCCAGGCAGGCACTTAGAACACCAAGCTATCTCTCTGGACCCAAAATCAAAAGTTTTAAAATAAAATTTCCCCCTTCTCTTTCAGTTTCATTAATAAATGACTGTTAATCATAAATTTATCTAAAATATCAAAATATTGAATACAAGAATGCTATCATGTATGATCTGAAATAGTCATTTTTCTGATATAGTCTATCAAACTTTGAATATAAAATCACTATGAAGAAAAATGTTTTTCTTCAAAATGACAGATTCATGACCATTTTAGAAAACTGTTTAAAACTTCATATACCAAATGGATATGTGAAAAAATAATGTAAATTTTATTTGGTACCTACTTCCATGGGTACACTACAGGTGATTAAATAATTCCAGTTAACAGGTATTTACTAAATCTCTTCTATGAGTTCAGCACCATGCTAACAATGAATACAAAAAAATTACATATATAACTAAGTGTTCCTCAATAGGTTGTACCTGCCTACCAAAATGCCCAAAGCTCTGGGTTTGATACCTTTCATGCAACGAAAAGACAAATAAAAAAACCAATCACCTACAAGGTTGTTATGATTTGTGTCTAGTTGTCCTCCCAAAGCCTCAAGCAGTCACAGGGCAGCTTCTGGAGTTTGTGACTGATTCACTATCCAATGCTGGAATTATGGATGTGAGTGCCCTGGGACAGATACTATGCATTACAATGTGAGGAGGCAAGAGAGGCTAGCTAGCTGCATGAGCTACTGCTCCTCCTTTTGCTCTCTTACTCTTTGTCGCCACTATGAACAGTTACTCTATTCCATGTGCCACTCTACCTTGAAACCAGCTGAATATGGACTGAAACCTCCACTAACTATGAGCTAAATAAAGTTTTCCTTCCTTCAATTTGAGTGTCAGGTATTTGTCCCAGGAACATGAGAAGAGTAACTGAGACAAAAGTACAGTCTTTGCCCCAGAGCAAATTACCAAGCAGTTAAGAAACTATAAATTCTTGGGCGGGGGGGGGGGGGGAGGCACTGCAGAGTGGTGGGGGGCGGCCCGAGGGGCTGGGAGAGGGTCCAGCCCAAGCGCCGGGGCATGAGTTCAATCCCCAGTTCCACAAAAAAAAAAAAAGGGTGAGTAGAACTATTACAATTAGATATTCCAGTAGAAATTCAACTAGTAAAAAGATCGGTGTAGCCCAGAAGTATGCATAAGTGGTAAAAGGAGGAAGAGCTGTGGTAGGAA
Organism: Octodon degus; assembly: GCF_000260255.1. Taxonomy (NCBI): domain Eukaryota; kingdom Metazoa; phylum Chordata; class Mammalia; order Rodentia; family Octodontidae; genus Octodon; species Octodon degus. Next base: position 7,516,851 of record NW_004524700.1, on the reverse strand, counting down.
GGCATTGAAACCAGGAATAAAACCAAAGCCCTAAAATGAAGCCACATCTCTTCTTACTGGATAAAAAGAACAAAGTTTAGTAGGTATAAAGAAACCATTGGGAAACAAGAGGAAAAGCATAAGGAACATATGGCTATATCATTAAGGATTTTAAAAACAACCATCAACTGGGGAATAGGAAGATTTAACACCTTGTATCATCCTTTCCTCAGCCACACATAGATGAAACAAAACAAAAAATAAGATTTTTTTTTAAAAAAAAACTAGAAAATACTAGTGTAAAATATCTTAAACATGAAGAGTTCTAAGATCTAGTAGAGCAAAAAATATGCCAGACATTATTTAAGGGTCTGAGTCACCAATGTGTTGCCTCTGGTTCTTTTGTCAAGGAGAAGTGGCGGGACTCTTTACCTCCAATATTCTGTGGGTGGCTGGCATTAGCAAAGTCACAGATCTTCTTCCAGTTAGCCTTCACTGCTTCAGGAGTTCCTGACTCGTTCTTTTGTCTGACAACAGCTCCCAGAGACCGCTCCCAGCGTACTAGTTAGAGAAACAAAACCAAGAAACTGAGCAGTTTAAGGGAGACAGAAAGCAAGGTATATGAAGAGTTCCTTAAAATTTTAACTTCAATAAAAAGGAAATTTAGAAAAATATATTCTAACTTCCAAAGACTTTTACTATAGCCTCAAAAAAAAAAAAAAAAAAAAAAGAAAGAAAGAAAAAAACTTCTAAAAATATGCAAACCTGAGAGGGAGATTCTCTTATGCTAGGTACTACTAAAGGAAAAAATATGCTAAATCTGAAAAGCTTACATTCTATAACAATCATACCAGAAGACTGACCCCAGACCACAGAGGTGAAGATATCTCACTTTCCTTTAACAGAAGTTGGCTAGGTAGTAAATTCTTGACTGGCAGTGGTAACAGGTCAAATATTCCAGTCAATAAATCAGATAGCCACAAATAATTCCCCCTTATCATTTCTTTTCTATTCTTCCATTTCTACAAAATATCAGGCTACAGAGATTCATTATTGCTGCATAAATTCTATTAGAATTTTTTTCCCATAATTTTATTGAGAAACAAATAGCAATGAGACAGTTTCAAACCAAATTGGTAGGACAGTTTCAATAATTAACACGTTGTATACATTCTTCCTAGTGGTTTCTATTAGAATTTTTAACAGTGTTTTCTTTTTTAAAATCGAGGTTAACAGTATCTAAACAAAATGGTCAGACTTTGATGACTGTTACATTTAAACTTTGTCTTAATGAATGACAGAAATGCCTGCTTCTAGATCTTTCCTATTGATAAACTGTCAGATATAGCTTTTATTACATCATTTATCTTCCTTTCTCAAATGGGTATCATCAGGTGATCAAATGCTTGAGAAATATAAATCATTTTAACAACTCTCAGCTATAAATGTTAAAAATAGTGATACGCCACAATACTTTGCAACAATGCCCTCCAGTGATATCAACTTTCTAAATAACTCCATTATGTGATTAATTTTGAAACCAGCAGCCAGCCAACTAAAAAAAGACTGAGCACTGGGATTTTTACAAATTTTTAAAATGCTCTTGTTAAGTTTCAAGCTCTCAAAGTCTGAAATAGGACATAACACTGAAGCCAAAAGAATTTGTGGGGCAGAGACGGGGGCACAATTGATCAGGTGAATTTCTGTCCTAGAAAGTTGTCCATTGTGATTGTTCAACTCTCTCCAGATGTCTCGAGCTACTACCTAAAACTCCTCCTCCTCCTCCCACTTGATTCTCGGTGAAACAGGAAAAAAAAAAAAAAAAAAGCATGTGATGCCATAGACATTGGTGGATAAGTATCAACATAGAAAGACTATGCTGTCTGAAAAAACAGCCAGTTCAGAACAAGACAGAACAAGTCTTGAAGAAGGACTACCTAAAGAAGCATAGATAATTCTTGAAAGTGTCTCTGGCCTACAGAAATACTGTTGTTATAACAATGTTAAAGTTTCAAATGCATGCACTAGATCAAGCATTTCACAAAATTCTTATTAACAGCTCTGATGGATATGCAGGTTTAAAAATATGGAAATAATACACAATAAGCAAACACTAACAAAGACTTACATTTTCCAATCCATCCTGCTCCAACCTAGAAAACAAGAGAAGTCAAACATTGTAAAATCTAATATAAAATCACCAGAAGAATTGTTTAAAAAGGCAACTACCTTACCAGGAGTATTAGAACACTACATGGTAACAAATAAAAGTAACATGAAGCTCTACAAATACCATTTAGCCTCATGTCTATGCAGCATCCGTGTCATGAGAGCAGAAAACTAAGGCAGCACACTGTAGTACAAATACGTGTAATAAAAAGGAACAAATCTGAAGCCACAGACCAAGACACCAGTTATTCTGACCCTTGTAAACCATTTAACCTCTCTAAATTCAAGTTTTCTTGTGTACAGCACTATGTATTTCATAGGTTTGCATGAAGTTTAAATAATATAAATTGTATACAACTATAGACTTGAAATAAATGTCGCCGTAGAAAGAATTAATGAATTTTAAAAAATAAAACTACATAAAGTACTGGGCTTAAGGAACTACACATACTCATTTTAGTAAAACATCCTTTATACAGACATAAGGAAAACGATCAAACACTAACAGCCACATAGAAAGATAAACTTCATTTCTACAGTTTTTTAGAGGTAACTTAGGAAAGCCCAAAGGATAAAAGTGTCTGATGTACAGAAAATCTCACTATGTCTTCAAACACCATTACAGTGCGTCAGAAGTTAAAATTAGAATCTCACATGCATATGAAGAGATAGACAGCAGATACTGTGGCTCTAATTACAAGTGTGTCACTTTTTATCACCTTCTGCCTTTCAAGGACTATGCCCATACCTTTCATAGCATTTTACCAAATTTCATAAATGAAGTTAAGAAGCTACAGACTTTCTCAGGTAATAAAAACAATTCTTCTCCACACCAGCCCCTCCTCCGTAGTGCACTGAGCTGGAAACAGAGTCTGGCCATGGTGGCGCATGCCTGTATCCCAGCACTGGGGAGGCTGAAAACAGGATCACCACAAGTCTGATCTGTGTAATGAAACCCTATACCAAATACACAAACCAGAAAACAAAAACTCTTCAGCTGAACTAGAGATTGATTGGCCACTGTATGTATCTACTGGAACTTTGCAAAGTGGCAATTTACTTTTAAGGTTTAAATCAGGATATTCCATACATCTCTTACTATATCAATTTTGTATGCAAATATTTCTCACTAAAATGGTTCACAGTGAAAAAAAAGCAACATAAAACTACCTGCAGTGATCCTAATTTATATGTGCACATCTAAAAAATGCACATCTCTCCCCCTAACTATATATGCTGATACCTGTGAATTAAGCAACCGCACTGAAGATAGCAATGTGTACTACTAGGGTCATGCTTGGAATGCCTGTCATTCTGGTCTTCTAAATACATACTGCTTGTCATGTCATATCAATTACTGCTATACTGTCTCTCAAGTAAATGTTAAAAAAAAAAAAGGGTAATAAATGAAAACAAGAGACAAGAAAAAAAATGTCACAGGTTAGTCCTACTACAATGCTGTACATGTTTAGATTTCCAAATTTCTGTGTAAAAACATGTAACTGTTTATTCCTATTGTTTAATACTTTTTTCCTTCACATTCTGTAGGTATTTGAAGTTTAACATATCAATACTTGATGGAAAGTAACTATTCCATGCTATTCTAAGATGTTTGATACCCAGACAGATGGTGAAGTTAAGCTCAACTGTCTGTTATAGGGTTATAATATCTTTAAGCTTATCTTCTGGAGGGTTAACAACTTAAGTTTGTAGACCAAAAATTAGAGAAAAAAAAGGATTGCAAGAATAGCCAACATTTTGGCCCTAGTCCTTCAACGTCAGTGAGGGCTCAGGACATAAGAGAATCTCTACTATAACATCTTGTAATTCAGTGGTGTACCAAATTTTCTGATCAAGGAGATTATGGGGCCACAGAGGAAATGAGAGATGATGTAGAGTGTGCCTAAGGAGAGTCACATGGAGAGAAAACATTCTCTCAGGCTTTCACAGATAGCAAATTGGTCAAGCAATGGCCGTGACTCATCCACATGGCTGACACTCGCAAAGGATCTACAAACTGTGGTACAGGGTTTCATGGTAAATCCTGAGGGCATTTGACTAACCCTGTCAGATACAAAAGTTACATTTCTTGTTATATAGGTCTTGCTTTATTTTGGTCATAACCATCCAACAGGAAAGTATACAAACAAGGTATAAAAAGTAGGGCCATATCAATATGCTGAGCTGTGAAAGGCTCAAGTCAACAACTTCTGACATTGCCAGCCCTGTGGATAACCCACTAAAGATAACCCACTACTATTATGGACTACTGGACTATATTGGATTATTTTGCCGAATTCATGCACCTACAATATTTAAATAGCAATGGAATACCCATTTCTGACAAAATTTTAAAAAGGGGATATAAATGAAGGACCATTTTATATCTGCCTATACAAAATAGGACAGATATCCAGCTACTTTCTCTTAATTCAATGAGAAGAAAGATTTGCACTAATAGTGTTTGGACAGGATATCATGTCTGCATCTTGTACTATAAATAACCACTATGAAGACAATAATATGCAATGTATTAATTACTGAAACTGTGCTAGTAATCGGTTTTGAAACTATCTCTTTGCTATTTGTTTCTCAATAAAAATAAAAAAATAAAAATTAAAAAGGCACATTTAAAAAATTACTGATTTAAAATGCACATCTAACAAAAGATTGGAAGAAAATACGTAAGTATTAATAGCAGTTCTCTCTGGATGGTGACACTGTGGAATATTTTCTGTGTTCTCATATATCTGAAGAGCATCAGGCCAAGTTTTAAACTCAAGATGTTTCACTTTTTTGTTTTGTTTTGTTTTTGTGGTACTGGGGATCGAACCTCGATCCTTGTGCTTGCCTAGCAGGCACTTATGCCTCTGAGCCATATCCCCAGTCCTCTGGTTTCTTTCTTTCTTTCTTTCTTTTTTTTTTTCAGAACCGGGAATTGAATTCAGGCCCTTCTCCCCGGTCCCTCCCTTGGTTTCAAATTTTTAAATTTTCAGTTATAAAGGTTTTCTCTGCCTCTTAATTTCCACAGCTCAAATTCAGCAGGTATATGATTAGAAAGGGGAAGTATATATCTCTGTTTGGACACATGGAAACCACTTTTTTATTCTCTAATTTACTTATGAGCTCTGTATTAAAATGTAGCAGGCTACTGTTATGTTATTCACTTCAAACTGAGCCAGAGCCTTGTGCTTTCAAGAAATATTCTGGATGTCACAGTATTCTGTATATATAGGTTGATTATTAAAACTAAGCAATGATGGTGACAGCAAATCTTCTAGAGCTTTCATCAATAACGCATGCCAGGATTTATCCCCACCATCAAAGAGTATAAAAAAAGGAAGGAGGACATTCTAATACACAACCATCCAGGCTAGAAAAAGATACCCACCCCAAATAACAGAAAGAAAAAAAGAAAAAATATATATAGATATATATATATATATGTTGCCTTCAAAAGACCTTAACGGGCTTTTATCACACAGTGAATAGTGGACTTCACTGCATGGTGAGATTATATGTGGTTTTTATTTCCACAATAAACACATAAAGATACATAATATAAAAGAGTAGAAAAGTTCACTACTAAAGTTAAAATAACAGGAACTGGAGAGATAGCTCAGCGGCATAAGCATCTGCCTGGCAAGTGAAAGGCCCTGAGTTCAATCCCTAACACACACAAAAAAAGTAAAATAATAAATTGTGTATATTGGTCTTTCAAACCAAGACTAAACTCCTGCTATACTGATAATTAACACTGCAAAAAGACTGGCTCTTTACAATTTACTGCTGTTACAACAAAGCCCAAGAAAAGTGTATTAATTTATACCAGCACTCAGTAAGCCAGAATTACCAGCAGAATTCAAAATGTGACTTAGCTGACTCTAAACTGTGAACTTTATCATTCTATTTCATCACTCTGTTTCTTAAATCAATGAGCCTTTCTGTATTTGCTTAAACACATTAAATGAGCCATATTTTCATTTGATAAGAATACTAGAAATTAAAAACAATCTATAACTCTGCTGTTACAGGTAGCAAGAACATCATTAGTTCACACTTGTTCCTTAATAATAACACATACATAATATTTTAAAATATAAAAGTAAAAATAAATAAAATAAAAATATACAAGTAATGTCAACTGCTACAGATTTTTACAAATGTAAGCACTAGAAAAATACCAATTTTAAAAGCATTTTTAATATCTAATTACACAAATGTTGTTTAGAAGAAAACTTCAAAATACCTCAAATAAGCCACCATTTTCCTCACAACTTTCATGACAAAGCCAAAGGACCAAGGGAGACACATACTCTGGCTTTAGCGTTTGAACAACATCTAAAATAAACAGAAAAAGTAAAAAGTATGTACATGTTTCCTGAATCATTTTACTTTCTGAAAATTTCTTATATTGATAATTGGGATTCTCTTTATCTAAGAACATTATACACATATAAGTAGTCTAATATTCAAATTTTTCAGAAGGTTTTTTATCAAAACTGAGACATACCCAAAGTATTCTCAAACTTCTAAAACTCTAGGCACTAGATTTACCTTCCCTCAATAGGTAATGTATTATTCACCAGAAAAATGAATTACAGCTGTCTAGGCAAAGACTAGTGATTACCACTATTTATGAGAATTTTAGGTTTCACTCATTCCCAAAAATATTATTCTCCTAGCTATTTAATGACAATCTAGAAGGCTACAAAACACCTGTGGCAACTGTAATGGCAGAGTATGGTTGAAATGCACCAAAGCCATCAGAGATAACAAAGTTAAAAAACTGTCACATCATTGTATTCCTTCTGTGATCAGTAAGTAGTTCAAAAAAATACTTACTGCACAAGGAACATGAAGACCTGGATTTTGGTGCTGACCCTGCTGTGTAGACAACTTAGGAACACATAAGCTACCTGCCCTGAATTTGAGTTTTCATCAGTAAGCTGATAGTTAAAATGCTTTCCCTTTGTATTTCACCAAGTTGTTCCAAGGCTCAAATGAGATAAAACTTTTTATACTGCATTTTATAATACCTAATATACCTTATAATAACTCATACTGTTATCTAAGGGATCAAATAAATGCCAACATGTGATATGATGAAAAATAATTTACATTAATAATGTAAAGTAAGAGATTTATAGTCCTATAATTAAACAGCAGCTCAAAAGTCTTCACTTAGTAACCTCTAAAAGCTCTCAAGTACATAAGCAATCCATAATTTTCCAGTCTCCACTACCTACATGAGAAAAACCAAAGATTCCAACTATCTCAAATTACACATAAGACAAATTCTTAGCCTATATGATTCATCTTAATATATACTATTCCTCTAATTCCCACATATCAATTTTCAGAAATGAATGTTAAAAGCATAATTATATGCATGGATTTAGATATGAGAGTTGACTAACTTCACATTAAATACAGAATAAATGCTTATAAAAAACCCAACTGGGGGCCAGAGAGATGGCTCAGTGGAATAAGCACTTCCCTGGCAAGCACAAGAGCCTGAGTTCAATCTCTGGTTCTGCCAAAAAAAATCTGAATATCCATCATTATGAGTGAGAAAAAAGAACAAAAAGGCCAGCGAGATAGGTCAGCCGACTAAGAGCCTGTTTAGGCAAGTGCAGAGACCGGGGTTCAATACTCAGCACCATAAGCTGCTCTGGCCCTACCACATGGCATGCTGAGCCGCCAATGGTGGTGCACACCTGTAATCCCACTACTGGGGAGGTTGAAAACAGGAGGATCACTAGGAGTCTAAGCTGCGTAGTAAGATCCTGTACCAAATACATTAAAAAGAAAAAAAAAAAAAAAATCCACCTTAACACTTCTGCTTTTTATTTTATTTCATATATTATCACTAACTTCATATGTAAATATTCTTATTTGTAGTACATTCTCAAACTGTTGGTCAGACAGCTTCTATTACACACAATTTTATAATTAAAAAAAACTCAAGAGCACAAATAAAAGGTCTATGAGGTTGTACAGCTAATAAGACACATGAAATCAAAATCAAAACTGAGGCTTAAGGGCTGGCCTTAAGATTAAAGTGCCTGTTTAGGCAGAAGTAGGGGCCGGGAGTTCAATCCCCCACCTGCCATGCCAGCCTCGCCCCCGGGACATGCTGAGACAGGATTGAGACTGGGCATGGTGGCACACGCCTGTAATCCCAGCACTTGGGAGACTGAAAAATAGGAAGGATCACTACAAGTCTGATCTGTGTAGTGAGATCCTGTAGTCACTGTACTAAATACATTTAAAAAAAAACAAAACGAAAAAAAACAAAAACAAAACCTGAGATTTACTCAATCTGGTGTTTCTCCCATATTAGCTATCATGACTATCTAGCATTACACTGAGGCCAGAATTCTGAAGGACACTGTTCTGTCAAAAATGAAACTATTTTAAGCCTTGTTAAGATAATACACACTCAAAAAGAAATAAAGTCCTACTACCATACTGCTAGGAAGACATGACTGCCCTGGCATGGAGAGCAGCAACAACCCTAACAGAATACTTAAGAGGTAGGCCAGCATCTGAGTGGGGTCCCTAGCCTAAAATCTTCTACACTGAACTTCATCTTTCAAGGAACATCAACAAAGACCAAGCTGATTATGTCTTCTGGCCACCAACATTAGCAAATTCAAATTCTGAAGAAAAAATTGCCAATTTAAAATACAATAAACACAGAAGATGAAGTAGAGTTCCTGATTAACAATTACCAAAAAGTCATGAATTTACACTACAGTGGAACAGAGACAGTGATTTAAAATGTGTTGCATAGAAAGCTACTGATTCAGAAAATAAAATTTCAAATCACGAAATGAGTATCAGTTCAAATGTAAAAAGTAAATGGTATCAAAAATATTTCTATTCTATCAAGTAGCTAATTTTAAAATATTCCCAGTCATCAATTGTTTTGTACCACTTTACAGTACCTTCTTTGACATATGGAAATAAAACTCAACACTCAAGTATTCTATCATATAACATAGATATACATTCTCGTCATGTGTAAATTTTTAAATTTAATATTTTCAAAAAGTTTGAAGACTCCCACTATCTATTTCAAGGCTGATTGTAAAACTTCAGTAACCAAAACATCATTATACAGGTGAAAGAACAAGCACCTTCAACACTTGAATAGAGACTAGAAGCAGCCACATATACGTGGTCAACAGATTTTACATAAAAGGGCAAAGATAAATTAAATAGTTACAACAAATAAGTAACTTTAAAAAGATGAACTGTTACATATTAATGGAGAATTATGAGACATAACACCCAAATGCCTTTATCCTTTTTTTAAAGAGAAAAAAAAATAAAAATAGAGCAACATAAAACAAAAATAGTATAGAATTTCAAAACAAAAATAGAAAATTTAACGATGACTGTTATACTGCATATTATTATCATCAAGTTACATTGCTCAGATTACCAGATATAGGTATGCAAGATAGATCAAACAAACACTAACTCTTCCTTTCAATAAACCTTAATTTACCTCCTAGTCCTTGTTATTTTCTTTAAATTTAAAGAGTATAAAAATAATAGATAAGACACTAAAAATGAAACACATTTTAAAAAAAAGATGAAAGGTATTCAATAGTGGCTGCTCAATTACATTGTTTTGTTTGTTTGTTTTTGCGGTACCGGGGCTTGAATTCAGGATCTTGCACTTGGCAGGCAGGTGCTTAGTCTACTGATCTATCTCGGGAGCCCTAAAGATAGTCTTTTTTTTTTTTTCTTTTTTCTTTTTTTGTGCTACCAGGGATGGAACTCAGGACCCTGTGCTTTCCAGGAAAGCACTTATGCCTTAATTACAGATATTAGCATATAAAACTGGTCAAAGTAAAAATTTTAAACATTAATTGCTACAAAAAAAAACTGATAGAAATAACACAATCATCTTAGTTATCCTGTATATATACTTACATGATTTTTCCCCTTCCTTTTTTTCCTATCTTTTGTCCTTTCCCTCATCTCAATGTTTACTGAGATGTTTATTGTTTATTCTTTATGTTCAGTTTCTATATTACTGATCTACTGTACCTTTCAGATTTTATTTATTCTTGCAGGTTCTTACATGAGACAATATGATGTTTACACATGTGGGTCTGATTTATTTCACTTATGAGTATAGCCTCTAGTTGCATCCACTTACCTATAATATCCTCAAGTTTATCTTTCATTATAGCTGGATAATACTCCATTGTATAAAAATACCTCCACTGTATAAAAATACCTCATCTTTCTTATCCATTCCTCAGGTGAGGGTCATTTGAATTATTTCCCAGATTTAGCTATGATAAATTGTGCTGCACATGTATCACTGTAGTATGATGTTTTCAGTTCCTTTGGAAAATTATCCAGAAGGGAAATAGCTGGGTTGAATGGTATTTCTAATCCTAGATTTTGAGGAGTCTCTGCATTAATTTAATGAGATACCAGATCACAGATCCAGGAAACTGAGAAAACACTGAGTACTACAAATACCATAAATCTCTACCCATGTATTTTAAATTCAAGTGGAAGAAAAACAAATATAAGGAGAAAACCTTGGAAGAAGGCACAGAAAGAAAAACACCTAAAAAACAACAAATATGAGCATGTCAGACTGCTTCAGAACCCATGTAACCAAGTTGAACGTGAAATATTTAAAGTAAAATTATCCATCTCAAAAGAAGAAATAAAAACTGAAAGATATAACAAACACAGTTAAATGGAAAGAAACAAAACTTAGGGATTGAACAATGAAGACAGAGAAAGGAGAAAAGTTAGGTAATAAGGTAGGTGCAAAACCATACATGTATATATACAAGATGGATATGGTAATTGTCCTAAGAATTTCCATCAGGTTTTTGAAAATAGCAGTTAATGGGTAGAAATCTCACCCTGACTAACTCTCTATGCTGATATCTGTGAATTAGGCAACTACATTAAGGACAGCAATGTGTAATGCTAAAACCATTATTGAATAAATATTCTTCAAAATTAAATTTATGTGCTAGATTTTAATATCCTTGACCCCAAGCAAATGCACAAATCTCTTTAAAAGGAGCATCCTTTACTTGCATAAACTGATCAATTCTAAGAGATTATTAATGCCACTGAAGTGGGTTTTGTGGGTGTGAAACAAATGGTGAGAACTTGAATGGGTCCTTCTTAACACTGACATTAAGTCTACTTGTTTATCAGGTCACACTTATCCCCTGATTTTATACACTTGCATCTATCAAAAATCTATTAAAAATAAAGGTTAAGAGAAAAGAAAGTCAAGCACAAGCTGTGAAAATTATTTGCAAAATATAGTAAGTGATAAAGGACCTGCTCTAAAATATAAACAAACACCTTAAAACTCAAAACCAGCCCAATTTAAAAATGAACAGAAGATCTGAATAGATCCGAAGAATATAAATAAAAAATAATAAGCCTAATAATAAAAGGTGTCCAAAACTCTTGTTATTTAGAAATCACAAGTTAAAAACAAGATACCACTAAAAAAAAAAAAAAAAAAAAAAAACCACTACACATCTATTAGAAAGATTAAAATTTAAAAGAACCTGGCATGGATATAAAGCAAAAAGAACTCTAACTTTTCTGTAAAGCCAAAACTACTCTAAAAGTTAAATATATGATTTTTAAATAATGATAAAATAGATATTACCTCATCCTATGTAAAAAATGATACACAATGCACCCATCTGTGCAAGGAGAGGGGTGACAGCAAGGCTGAAACAGGAAGATCATAACTCTGAGCCCAGTTGGGCAATGTGACAATTCCACATGACCTCTCTCAAATTAAAAAAGAGGATGTGGGGATGTGGATGTAGATATAACTCAGTGCAAAGATTTCTTGTGCCATAGAGGAGAGAGGGTGTCTGTGGGGTACAATTACAGGTTATGCTTAACTTTTCTGTGCTTCTTAATTTTTTCAACAAGGAACACAAATAACACAAAATGCTGTTGAAACTGGAAAGAAAAAAGGTTTTATGTATTAAAAAATTAAATACTTTGGGAAAGCTCATTCTATATGTTTGTGACAGAACTGAAAAATACAACTTACCTTCTGGTAGAACAGTCTGTGTCATCCGTGACCCAGCATTAGGGGCAATAGTGTTACAGTGAATGCTGTACTTCCTGCCTTCAATTGCAAGAGTGTTTGAGAGCCCCAAAAGACCCAGCTTTGCAGCACTATAATTTGCCTGGCCAAAGTTGCCATATATTCCTGCAGACGATGAAGTCATAATTATCCTAAAAGGAAAATAAATCTTTCAACATCATCTTTTCTATATCTTAATAACGTTGCAACTCCAACCCTGTGTTGGTACTGATGCATCCATCAAAATTAACTGTATATTGTCATTAGTATCTTAAAATCATAGTTCATGTATCTACAATAATATTTGTATAAAAGTACTCCCTCAAAATTCAACTATGAGATCTATTTGAAATCAATCCTTGGTCACAGCCAAAAGAATTAAAGTATAATAGTAAATTATCTTTCAAAAACAGTGTTTATAAACATAAAATATGGGGGCTGGGGAGATGGCTTAATAGAATAAGCGCTTGCCTGGCAAGTGCAAGGGCATGAGTTCAATCCCCAGTTCTGCCAAAAAAAAAAAAAAAAATCATAAAATAAACCAGCAATACATGTCACAATTTTAGCAAAAAATACTAGATCAAGTAGTTTCAGTTCCCTAGGCCTCATTACTTTAACCCATCTTATTTTCTGAGTAATACTGAATCCCTCATTAAAACACCCTCATTTTAGGGCCGGCCAAATAGTTCAGCAGATTAAAGCTCCTGCTTAGGCAGATGCAGGGGCCAGGGGTTTGATCCCCAGGCCTGCCATGCTGGCGGCCCTGCCCCCCCCCAGGGCATGCTGACATGGCAATTGAGACTGGGCATGGTGGCATGCACCTGTAATCCCAGCACTTGGGAGTCTGTAAACAGGACACTACAAGTCCCATCTACACAGTAAAACCCTGTAGACCCTGCACTAAATAAAAAAAAATAAAATAAAAAAACCTCATTCTACTTAGCACAAATTAAATGAATTCTATCACTTATTCTCAGAAAATGCTAAGAACAAAAATAAACTAGAAGTCTTCAATAAGAAGTATTACAAACAAGGTGCTTCTGAAAGGTATGCCTGAATCCTAAATTAACAGGGATGACTCTGACACCAAAGCATAATACTGTCCTTGGAATAAGTACACAGCATTGCCACGTTCTGAGTTACACAAGGAGGAGCTATCAAGAAAAGTCCTCAGTGTCTAAACAGACTATAAAACTAACACTTATCTAACCAGAAGCAGTTAGCCGTACACCTGAATCCTCGGTATTTGTACTTTCTAAAATGCCAAAAAAAAAACCCAGGAAAATCACTAATGATGAAAAGTAGGAGATAAGATATACTAACTAGCTCAGCTAATCTGTGACTATAAATGACAACAATTTAATGTGTACCAAAACATTTTAAAAGTCTACACATACCTGAAGATGCTTTTCCCAGAATCAAGCAATCATTTAATAATACATCATATAATCTTTCTCTTTTCCTTGCATACACACACACACACACACACACACACACACACACACGCACGCACTCCTCTTTGACAGCTGTGTGAAACTCTACCTTCCATAGTTCTGTTTCTTCATATGATCCCATGCTGCCCGGGTCACTTGAAATGAGCCCCGTAAGTGAACTCTATGGATTAGATCTAAAAAAAGAAGTTAATTTTATTATATATATAAGCAATCATTTACCTACACAAAGATGTTTGTTTTACATCTAGCATTCACAATCAGCTATTGTTAACCGCTGGGTAATCATTTTTGCTTTTTTTCCAGTTATGCTTGCAATCACTAATTCATATTCACATTTACAATTGTTCTCCCTATTATAATCTCCATATATACAAATACAATGCCACTTTTAATGCTTATTTGTGTAAAAGCTTGCTAATAAAGTTACATATGAATTTTACATATAGGGACCAAGGCTATAGCTCACTGGTATAGTGCCTGTCTGGCAAGCACAAGGTTCCGAGTTCAATCCCTGGTACCTCAAAAATAATAAAAATAATAATTTTACATATATATTGGCACTCAACACTAGTATTGAAACATAATCATAAACTACACATCTTATCACCAAGAAATAGTTACACAATATTCACTACATCCTTTTTATAAGATTGCAAATGAGATGAATAAGGACACATTAAAAAGCAAAAACTGAGACAGCTGTTTTCAGAGAAAATTTCATTTTCATGATCACTGAGGGAATATTGTTCAAATAGACAACTCTAGATTTAACAAATTTTTTTAGTTGTCAAGTTTTTTAACCATTCTTAGTTACTTTTCTTTTAATATGGGTATTCAACAAATATTATTATGTGTCTATTACAAGAAAGTAATAGTGAAAACAAGAGCTACAAACTAAAACAAAAGGGTAGTCAGGAGTGGTAGACTGCTTCTCTGATAATCAGAGAAAAAGATTCCAGTCCCTACCAGCTCCAAGGACCAACCTGAACGCCCACACCAGCAAATCTTACTTTCTAAGTTTCTTTTTCACTCATGGTGTGGGAAAAGGACAGCAACAGTTCTTCTTTGTTTCACTCTAAATCATAACAATGTTTTGTGTCTTCTTAAAGGAGTTGGAGGGACAGAAGTATGTACTATCAACAATGTCACACTTAACTCAATTTCCATGCCTACCATATCTCACCTATTGCTGTTTGCTTTAGTTCTGACATTCAGTCAATAGAAGGCCAAAGAGCAGGGGTAAAGAAAAATAAAATCACAACTGTGGTTTGTTAACCTAAATTCAATCTTTCCAATATGGCAAAGGAAAATGGAATTTCTGCTTATTTATTAGAAACTTCAAATATACACCCAGATTCTGTCCTTCCTTGTTTACAGATCTTTTCATTTATTGTATCCTAGACATACCTCCACACCTTGCTCTGATCTTGAAAAAAGAACAATCTGTTTGATAAACAAGTCAAAGGCTATTAGAGTTAACACTATGAGAAAATGCCAACAACCCCTCAAGCAGGAAAAAGAGAAACTAAAGAAAATCCTTTCTGTCAAAAAATTTAAACTTTTTAAAAAAATTGTGTTAATAGCCCACTTTTAACTATTCATCATTATTAATATAGAGCTTGTCATTTATACTAGCTGGAGCAAAAGTATATAGAAATAGTTTTTTTTGCTTAAATGTATGAATGCATCAAATTTTTAAAAGCCAAACCAGTATGTTTCACAGAGACATTAAAAATACTTACCCCAGTCTTCATCACTTATCCTACTGAAGGAACGGTCCCTCAGAATTCTAAAGTAATGAGTTTAGAATTAGAATTGGTTTAGAAAAGGGGAAAATATACACACGAAAACAACTCTATGCACTTCACTAAAAATGAAAAATGAATTACTCACCCAGCATTGTTGACCACAACATCTACAATATAAAAAGACAACAAGTCACAAATATAAAAGCAAGCATATTAAATTGCATTTGTTTATAACTCATATTTCTTTCTTTTTTTTCTTTTTTTTCCATAATTTTATTGAGAAACAAATAGCGATGAGACAGTTTCAAGCCAAAATGGTAGGTCTGTTTCAATAATTAACACATTGCATACATTCTTCCTAGTGGTTAATTGCTGTACAAGATGCGGACTTGATATCCTATTTACAAACACCATTAGAACAAATCCCTCTATTCATTAAGAGAATGTAACTATGTATCTATCCTAACCACTTTGAATACACAGATACAAAATGGACATTCATCTGTATCCCCTTTAAGTTCTATCATTTAAATATTATAGGTGTGTAAACTCAGCAAAATATTCTAAGAGTCCAGTAGTCCATAATAGTATTGGGTCTTCTGCTTCACTGGCAATGCTAGACATTGTTGACCTGAGTCCCCTATAGCTCAACATAACACCATGGCTTTACATTTCTTTCAAAATTGGTTTCTCTCAACCCCCATGGTAAAGAAAATATAATACTAACAAAACTGAATTTTACACCTAGAACCAAAAAAAAAACTGACTCATAAAAGTGCAAGTTTCATATTATACCTTGACCTTCCTCTCATATTATACCTGCACCTTCCTCTCAAAACTAAATTTTATACCTATAACCAAAAAAACCTGATTCATAAAAGTGTAAGTTTCATATTATACCTGCACCTTCCTCTTAAACATATATTTAAGTTTCTCACCCCGATTATGTACTGAAATTCAGATATATACAAGAGTAGCTGCTGTTAGTTTCTGAGGACTCAGTTATCCTGCACTCAGCCTCAAAATTCACTCAGAAAATTACAAGTTTAAATATCATTCCATGCCCTTCAAAAGGCAAAAGCTGCAAGAGAACAAAGATAAAAACTGACAACAAATTTTGATATGTAATTGTTATATTCTCTCCGCAAAGAAAGCAATTGTATCTTTTAGATTCAACCACCATCTTGTGGCTGTTTTCTTCCTATGACTTCAAATCTCTATCATCTCTGTCAAATGACGTAAACATGGCTCTTATAAGTACATCCTAATAAAATTAGAAAAACAAATACACTAGACCAAACAAAAAAAGAAGGCACATACTCAGCTTACAAAAGGCAATGTGTCTCAAACTGCGCACATGTTAGGCTATCATAATTTTTCTCTCTAGAAATTTATTAACCTTTTAGTAAGGATGTATGCAAGAAAACCAAGATGATTACGTAGAGAAATACACACTAAACATATTTCGAATGCTTCAGAACAATGAAGATTTTACACCATATGCTTCACCTTAATTTGTAAGATATTAGATCATATTAATCCAAAAGTAACAAAGATAAATTTAAAAATATTTTTTTAGGAAAGTACGTGTTCCTTTAGGACCATAAATGCAAAGAAACATCACCTATTCTTCCAAAAGCATCCAGTGCTGTCTTCACAATCTTCTCTCCTGCTTCCACTGAATCTGAAGGGAAGAAAAAATAGTAAAAACTTCAGCAATCTCCTCATACTCATTTCCAAGGAATATACACCTATATTGAAGATACATAACAAACTATAGATGGTTTAATGTTACCAAAGAAATATGGCCCTAGACAATTTTTAACCTACAAAAAAAAGGTTGGATTAGGGAGATAAACACTTGACAAATACTAACTAAAGCAGCACTCTCCCATATAACTTTCTATAGGAAAGAAGCTTCCTATTTCCACATAGCTCAATATAGTAGCCATCAACCATACATGACTATTAAGTATTCAAAATGTTTAGATAAAAGTAAACATTCAATTTGTCCCGAGTAACCTCACTGATGAATCCATAGCCAAATGTGCTGTTAGGATATGGGTCTGGTTAGAAAAGCTGGGCAGCCGGAGGATATATCTCCCACCCAGCTCATCTCCCCATTCTCTACTTCCTGGCTGCCATGAGGTAAGCAGCTTTCATTAACCATGCCTTTCCACCGTGCCATTACTGCCTTGGAGCCAGGCAACTATGGACTGAGTTCTCCAAAACCCAGAACCACGTTAAACCTCTCCTACTTTAAGTTGTGGGCAGCAGGTAGTTCATCCCAGAAACAGGAAAGCTACGTAATACAAGCTTGACTGTACAGAATATGTAGACTGATACAGAAAGAGAGTATTATACTTCTTATATTACTTTTCTTTTAAAAAATAATTTAAGACCATTCTATACAAACATAAGACAATTCTTTTAAGAACAAGAACATAAAATATCAAGAACAATTTACTGAATATATGTTCATTAATAAAAATACTGAACTAAACATATTTTAGAATTGAGAAAAAATTGTATCAAAATGTTTTAAATTCACCTGTATTATGCAACATATATAACTACAGAATTTTGGCATAACTAGACAAAATATGACAGCATCATTACACTGGCATGATGAGGTATTTCTCAAAGATTGTTAATAGTAGCCATCAACCACATGTGGCTATTAAGTATTAAGTGTTAAGGAAAATACACAGTACAGTTTTTTCAAATACCATACCATAATTGGCCACTGCTTTTCCACCTTTTTTTCTTATTTCTTCAACAACCTTATCAGCTGCTAAGAAGCCTTTGCCAACTCCCTTGAAGTCCCCTCCTAAATCATTCACTGCAATATAATAGCAAGCAAACAACAATTAATTTCTATACCTTAAAACACATTAGCAATGAAATTCTAATTGTCAGTTTATATCTTCAGTCATCTGTCCAGTGCCCTCCTACCCTGTCCCCATTGTACTACACATTCCACAAGACATGCATTTTCAACTCATACTTTGTTTTTATCATAAACAAACACTAAAAATACTTAAATATAGGATCATATTATGAAATTTTTTAACTACAACATTTTCCCTCTTTTGAAGAAAAAAAGATAATTCAATCACTTTTTAGAAAACAGTGAGTGGACTGGCCAGATAGTAGACTAAAGTGCCTGCTTAGGCAGGTGCAGGGACCAGGGTTCAATGACCTGCATGCTGTGCTGGCCCCACACCCAGGTCAAGCTGAGCCTGTGACTGAGACTGGGCATGGTGCCATGCAACTGTAATCCCAGTGCTTGAGAGGCCGAAACAAAAGGATCACTATGAGACTGATCTGTGTAGTGAGACCCTGTAGACCCTGTAAATATATTACAAAAAGAAAACAATTGGAAAATCACTTTAAGATTAGATATACAGCAAGACAATGTAATGTTTTAGGAGCAGAAAGCAGAACAGTGATTACTACAAAGGAAAGGCGATCAAAGACACAGTTTAATATGCTCCATGCATGCTATGTATATGAAATATCAACCTGAATCCATTAATATGTGTAATTAATGTCAATTTTTAAAACTTAAAAACAAAACTAATGATACAGCAATTCCACTTCAGGGTTTTCAGTCTGGAAAAATACAAAAGAGGGGCACAGCTGTATTGAATGAAATCTCTATTCTATTTATTTATTTTTTGGTATGTATTTAGCACAGGGTCTACAGGGTCTCATGACGTAGATTAGACTCGTTGTGATGCTCCTGTTTTCAGGCTCCCAAGCACTGCAATTACATGCCCAATCTCAATCACCATCTCAAAGCACCTTGGGGGCAGGGCCAGCCCTGCACAAAAGGGACTGAACCCAGGCCGCTCACTATGCCTAAGCAGGTGCTTTAGTCCGCTGGGCTATCTGGCTAGCCCTAATTCTAATTTTTTGAGGAATCGCCAGATATCCATAATAGTTGTATGAGTCTGCACTGCCACCAACAGTGGAGAATGGTTCCTTCTGCCCCACAACCCCTCCAGCATTTGTTATTGGTTGACTTCTTGATAGCCATTCTTTCTGGGGTGAGATGGAATCTCAGTGTTCTTTTAATTTGTATTTCTCCAATGACCAACGATGTTGAACATTTTTCCATACATTTATTTGTCATTTGTATTTCATCTGAGAAGTGTGTATTCATCTAAGATGTCCATTTTTGGATTGGGGCTTGGAATTGTGGGTGGCTGATTTTTTTCTTTATATGCTCTAGATAAGTCTTATCTAAGGGTCAGCTAAAATTTTTCCCAAATTGTGGGTTTTCTTTTTACTGTTGCTGATTTCTTTTGACATGCAAGAATTTTTCAAAATGATGAGATCTCAGTAGTTGATTCTTTGGAGTATTCTCCATGCAGTTTAGGTTTCATTCATGAACTCTCTGCCTACCCCTATATCTTCAAGATTTCCATGTATTTTCTCCTCCAGCAGATTTAGTGTTTCTGTTTTAGTATTTAGATCTTAAATTGTACTATAAAAAAAATTTAAAACAGAGGTTACTGCCACACAATGTAAAATATTTTCTCTATATGAAGAAAACTTTGTTTATAGAATAGTGATAAAATACACATATATGATTTTAACCTACCAAGTAGAAATTTTTATAAAATACACTATTTCACTGAGGATATAGCCCAGGGGCATTAACACCGGCCTGGCAAACACCAGGTCCCAAGTTCAATCCCTGGCACAAAAAACAAAATCTCTCTAAAATACGCTATTTCATGGAGAATGAAATAAAACACTTATTCAAAAGAGGTCAAAAAATAAAAATGATGCTACATCTAATCACACATAATGCCTATGTTCAATTATATTGATAGTCAGATCAACTGTGCATTTACTATTTTTAAGAAAACCTACAGTGCTGTACAGAAGTATTTACATGGTTAAGTATGGTGCTTGTGGGGGTCTGGGCCTAGTTCAGTCCTTTAAGTGGCTGCTTCCACAAAGCTGTCAGCCTCAGGTTGCTGGAGTTCAAACCTCACAACTCTCCCGCTGGCCAGACATGCCCTGAAGGCATTTGAGGAACAAAAAAAAAAAAAATCCTTATAAAAAAAGGGGGGGAGGCTGGAGAGATGGCTCAGTGGGCTAAAGCACCTACTTGAAACAAGCTTGGCAAAGCATCAGGGACCGCGGTTCGATCCCCCAGCACCACATGCCAGCCAGCCCCGCCCCCTGGTGGGCTGAGCTGGCCACACACACACACACACACACATACACACACACACAATAAATAAATAAATGTTAAAAAAATAAAATAAAAAAAAGAAAACTATGGTGCTTGTCCTACATGAGACTCTTGCTTATTAAAAGTGAAGTGCCACAAAAAAGCAATTCACAGATTTTTAGCATAAACTATGTATCAAGGCCAACACAACAGAAAATTAATTACTTAATAATTCAAGACAGTGCTTAATTTGGCAGCACATATACTAAAAAAAAAAAAATTAAGACAATATGTACAAAATATGCAAAACTAACAAAAAATATTTGTATCAATTCCAAATAACTAGATAAAGCAACACTTAAGAAAAAATACTGGAAATGAAGAATTTGCATACCAAGGTAGTCATCTTCTTGACTGTAGATTCTGAGGACCATAACAATAAAAATTACTGGGCTGGGGAGATGGCTCAGTGGAATAAGCACTTCCCTGGCAAGCACAAGGGCCTGAGTTCAATCCCCAGTTCACCAAAAAATTAAAATAAAATAAAAATTACTAACCAATAAATGATGCAGTAGTACTAAAATTTCAATATTTATGATTACAACTGGGGAAAAGAATAAGATTTTTTTCAGAAGAAAATGTTTTGACAGGTTTTCTATTTGGTTTTGTTTTTTATTTGGAGTGTACAAAGTGAGTTTAGGTGGTTCAGAAGATAGGGATGATACTGAGAGAATACATTACCTAGCCACACTTAAAACCTACAATGGCAAAAGCATTCACTTTTGTTGTTCCTTTTAAGGAAATGCGTTTTTCACAATGCACAATTGCATATATTCTTTCTAAAAATATATTAACAGTCTTACTACAAATAAAAATTCTGGGAGCCAGGGAGATGGCTCAGTACAACATGTGCTTCCCTGGCAAGCGTAAGTGCCTGAATTCAATCCCCGGTTCTGCCAAAAAATAAATAAATAAAATAAAAATAAAAATTCTGAAGGGCTGGCCAGATAGCTCAGCAAATTAAAGCGCCTGCTTAGGCAGAACGCAGGGACTGCATTTGATTCCCAGCACCACAAGCCATGCTGGCCCCACTCCCAGGTCGCACTGAGGCAGTGACTGACAATCCACTTTTTTTGTATTTTAGGACAGGGTGTACAGGGTGAACAGGGTCTCACTACTAGGTCGGACTCATAGTAATCCGCCTGTTAACAGCCTCCCAAGAGCTGGGATTAAAGGTGTTTACCACCACGCTGTCTCAAATGCCATCTCAGCGCGCCCCGAGGGTGGGGCCGGCATGGCAGGCGCGGGGATCAAACTCCTGGCCCCTGTATCTGCTTAAAGCATGTGCTTTAATCTGCTGAGCTATTTGGCTGGCCCTATCCACTCTTTTTTAAAATCATCTTTTTTTCTTTTCACAGTACCAGGGATCAAACTCAGGACCGTACGCTTGCCAGGCAAGCACTTATTCCACTGAGCTATCTCCCCAGCCCTTGAGGCAGATAACTGAGACTGGACGTGGTGACATGCATCTGTAATCCTAGCACTTGGGAGACTGAAAACAGGAGGTTCACCATGAGTCCGATCTGTGTAGTGAGCCCCTGTAGACCCTGTACTAAATACATAAAATAAAAATAAAAATGCTGCGGAGACACAATATTTTGTGTATGCTTTACATTTTCCTTCAAGAGATGAAACTGTACATGCCAGAGAGATAGTTCAGTGGACTAAAGCACCTGCTTAGGCAAGTGCAGGGACTGCGGTTTGATCCACAACACCACATGCCGTTCCAGCCCCGCCCCCACGGTGGCTGAGCCAACCAGAGAGTCCAGGCATGGATATGCATGACAGTAATCCCAGTGCTGGGGAGGCTGAAAACAGGAGGGTCACTATGGGTCAAAGCTGTATAGAGAGACCCTGTAACAACCAAATACATTAAAAGAAAGAGGGAGGGAGAAAAAAACAACTATAGATTCTTAAAAGTCTAAATTACTATTAAATGTTCACTTCCATGGAATTACTGTATTCAAATGACAGGAAACTTTTTTTTAAAAACAATTAAGATTTGAAAACATTTAGTAGGGCCGGGGACAGGGTCCTTAGTTCAATTCCTGGTACCACAAAAAATAAATAAATAAATAAATAAAAATAAAGATTTAGTAGTCTTTTATGACTTTAAGCACACGAAATTTCAAAATCAAACTGGCAAATACATCACTGAAGTGAAAATGTTCAATTCTGCAATAAAATACTACCTCCAAGTGGAAATTTTACAAAGTGCAACCAAAAAGGCACTAAGCCTGGATAAATAATCTGTTGGGGACAATAATGTGCATTATCAGGAACTTACTGAAAGCAATTTTCTACATTAGACACAAATTAAACTCTAATCATCTCAATATCACTAGAGCTATAAATCACAGTCATTAATATTAGAAAAGCACCACTTTCCAGCACAAGCGCTTAGACATCAACAATGTTAAAAATAATTTTTGTAGTTATGGAAAATACACTGACACTGTTATCACTCCAATGTATAACTAAAATATAGTACCAATAATAATGGTACCACCAACCTATACTAATAGGTGTTTTACTTCACATTTTCAATGAGCCACTTGGAACATGGATGCATTTAATCTTTACGCAACTCTTTAAGATACTGGCAGGAGCAACTATTCCTACTTGCATATATGAGATGGCAAAACTTAGTATACAACCTAGACTTACCACAGTTAACATTCTGCTCCGCTAATGCTATAGTTAAATTAAAAAAAAAAAAAAGAGTGTTGCTATGCTGTTCAGGCTGGCCTTGAACTCACTTTGTAGCAGGCTAGTCTCAAACTTGCAAGGATCCTCCTGCCTCAGCCTCCCCAGTGCTGTGTGTGCCACCACAGCAGATTTGTTTGTCTCTTTGTTTACCTTAAAAAGGACTTAATCATTCCCACTCAGAAAAATAAAATCACACATGGGGGAAGATACAGAGAAAAACATAAACCAGCTACTCCATGCAAATAGGTAATACACTTGTTAAATTTTTTTAGCTAAGGAAAAAATGTTTTCCTTTTAACAAATATATTGCCTATTTGAAACCATCAAAGTATTCCAAGGTGTGATACATTTATAAATTCTCCCTATGAACTCTTATAATCACAAAGGTAGGTTTTTAAATTATTTTTTTAAATGTTCCCCTATTTCTGCCATTTTAAATCAATTAGTGGCTTGGATAATCTATTAAATATTATGAAAGCTTTTTTCCTAAAAATGTACCTTAAAGTTTGATTAACTAAAACTATATTGTGGGGCTGGTGAGATGGCTCAGTGGTCTAAAGCACCTACTCAGAACAAGCTTAACAAAGCCCAGGGACCACGGTTCAATCCCCCAGCACCACATGTCAGCCAGCCCGCCCCCTGGTGGGCTGAGCTGGCCACACACAAATAAATAAATAAATAAATAAATAAAAATTTAAAAAAATTAAAAAATAAAAAAAAACTATATTGTAACTATAGTGATCTAGGAAACCCCAAAATACATTTGGGTTCTATCAAAAACATTCTGTAAGAAGATAAATGGATACCTACACAGGAAGTACAAATTATCAAGCACAGATAGCCTGAAAAGATACTCATATGTTTGTGAGAATGCTTGTTTGCCCACATTACAGGACTTTTCAGTAAGACAAATACCTATAAATTATAGCTCATTATTTAATTTACGTTTCTTTGAGCACTAATAGAGTAACACTTTATTTTCACAAGCATAATAGACATTTATATTTCTGGGTTTTCCTGTTTATCTTGTTTTATATGGGTGTTTGTCTTTCTGATAATTTGTAAATGTCCTTTATATGTAAAGATACACAGAGCCTGACTGGCAAGATCAAAGTTCTGAGTTCAATTCCTAAAATGAAAAGAAACAAAGATATACATAGTGCTTTTCAGTGTGTTATTACGTCAACCAGATTAAGTATTCTAACTTCAATAATTCTATTTGCTGTACAGTTTTTTATTCTTCGAAAGGGCTTTTCTTGTGCTGTTCTTCACCTTTACATTCTCTAACTACTGGCTCTAAATACTGTATTAAGAAATATGCTTTGAGGGCTGACCAAATAGCATGTTAAAGCACCTGCAAGCAGGCACAGGGGCTGGGGGTTCAAGCCCCAGGCCTGCTGCACCAGCCCCGCCTCCTGAGCATGCTGAGATGGCAATCGAGACTGGGCATGGTGCCACGTGCCTGTAATCCTAGCTCTTGGGAGGCTGTAAATAAGCGGAGCACTACGAGTCCGATCTAGTAGTGGGACCCTGAACAACCTGTAGATCCTTCAAAAGAAATATGCTTTGGATCTCCTGGTGTCAGGACTGCTAGATAACTTACCTTTGCCCAAAAATTAAGCGCCAAATCCAGTACCATCTTCCTTAAAACTATCCACTGTCAGCATCACTTCTCTACTGATAAGACTTCTTTCAGTCGCTTTCTCTTCTCGCACTTTTGAGAAGCATCCCATCTCACCACCAATTTCATTAGGATGCTTCAAAATGCTTATGGAGTCCCCACTCTGATCCAGCACTGTGTTGGGTACTTGGGCTCTTCAGGTAAAAGTTGATGTACTGACAAGCTACCAGTTCTTTTAAAGAAATTGCTATCTTCATTTCTTTCCCTTTCTACCATGTGCCTAGGTCACGTTAGCTATCTCCAGTATCTTCTGCTTCCAACCTTAGCATGTGTACAGGCCATCTGGAGAACACTGCTGAGGTAAGGCAGTATTTACTGGATGTCAGTACCTTGCTCAAATACTCTGCAGTCTGTGTTTCCTTCAATGCTTTCTTTTTATCAAGTAAATACAGCAATTTTTCCTCCTCCCACCCCCATTTGTTTGGTTTTTTTAAGACAGTCTTGCTATGTATCCCAGGGTGGCCTTGAATTTTCATCGTCCTGCTAAAGCCTCCAGAGCACTGGGATTATAGGCATGCAACATCACAAACAACTATATGTCAACTTCCAACTTTCAACTTTCAACTTCTCACTTACCCACCAAGAGTGATAATTCACATTTGGAGAGTTCTTTCTAATTACTTATACATATTAATTTTCATATCCATCAATTCAAATATCTTACACTAAATAAATCATACCTTTACCAATGACACATCAGAAATATTTGCTTGTATTTCCAAAGTAAAATAGTGCTTTCAATCTACTACATCAGAAAAACTTCCATTATATAGTGCTTATTCTGAATAGTCAGAATAGGATGAAAGAGACATTACATTATGAATGTATTTATTTTTTAGAGTCTTTTTTATAATGCTTTTAAGGAAATTCAAACTATGTAAACTCAAAAAGACCTTTTCTTACCCTTATTCCCATCTAACTTTCTCCTAAAATAACTGTTAATCATTTCTTGGAATGTAACCATATATTCCTATTTTCCATCCTTGAAACATTTTTTTGTCCCATTTTGATAGTTTCCTGTCACAAATATATTAAAATTCATTTCAAAGATGGAAACGTAGCTCAGTGGTACAGCATTTGCCTAGCATGTGTGAGGTCTTGGGTTCAATGCTCAGTACTGCTTGTCCCTCAAAAAACCATCATTTCATGGGAGAAAAGCTGTTAAGTGCCACTGTAGAATATAAACTTAGCACACATGCAGAAGGCCACAGATTCAGTCCCTAGCACCAAAACCAAAACTCAACAAAAATTCCTTTCATTCATTACACAGCTGTGTACCCATGGAAATCTTTTTACCTGTATTATCTTTATATTCCAACTGCTACTGGAAATTATGATACTATGACAGAAGGGAAAATTTAGCAAGATGTCTTCTTTTTTGTATGTATTTAGCATAGGGCCTAAAGGGTCTCACTACAGAGATCGCACTTGTCATGATCCTCCTGTTTTCAGCCTCCCAAGCACTGGTATTACAGGCAAATGCCACCACACCCAGTCTAACAAGATGTCTTATCAGAAAAAGGCATTTTGGAGGCATAGTCTAGGGGTTGTTGAGGGCCTTGTCAGATTTACCCTTAAGCAACTGACAGCTAAAGAAACAAGAACACAGATTGTCATACAGTTTTTTACTCTTTGGTAGAAAGATACAATCGTTTTTATTCAGGAGGAACTTTTTGCAGAATTACCATAAATATATCTACATATATGGACTCCAAAATGTGATAGCAATTTAGAAAGCAATGCCTTGTATTAGGTCCTTTCAGCCACTTGTACCACAAAATAACAAAATACCACAGACCATGTGATTTTATAAGCAAAAAAAAAAAAAAAAAACCAACAGAGTTCTGGCATCAGCCCACAGGAATGTAGGACTCAATATTGTCAGGCATTATATAACCACAGCACAGGAAAAGTCACATCAATCTTACTTCACAGCTTGGAGTGTCCAAAACTGATTGTTCGGTGACAGCTGTTCTCCATTTCAAGGATGTAGTCTGGTTGCCACATGCTGAGAGTGGGTAAACACTGTCACTTCACACGATACAACAGAAAGAAAGGCAAGAGGATGCTCCAGCTGTGACCCTTTCATGCAGGTGTTGATGTTCTCTAAAGGTTACACCTCCTAATACTGCCACATTAAGGATTAAGTTTCAGCATGACTTTTGGAAGGAACACCATCATTCAAACCTCTTTGTAATCTCTCTGCTATCATTGCTCTCTTTTGTTCTCTTTACTACTCTCATGCTGTCCAGCCACAAGGCCTTCCTTGGTACCCCTGAAACACATGTCAGCTTCTCAGCTATTCTCTCTGTATGAAACTATCAGGCTCCAGATCTCTAGATATACTTTTCACTTCCTGTAGTGCCTTCTCTCAAGTCTGCCTTCAGCATTTTCTAACCTGTTCATTCCGACTTTTTAAATAGCAGTCTTGTTATATTTTAAATAAATATATAATTAATTGCCTGTCTACTGCCCCCTAGAAGTTTCATAAAAGTAGAGACCTTAGGGCTGGGTAGATGGCTCAGTGGAATAAGCGCTTCCCTGACAAGTACAAGGACCTGAGTTCAATCCCCAGTTCCGCAAAAAAAAAAAAAAAAAAAAAAAATGTGGGGCAGTGACCTTTAAAAAAAACAAAAAACAAAACAAAACAAAACAAAACAAAACAAAAGTAGAGACCTTGTCTAATTCCCACTGTAATCTTCCAACACCCAAAACAGTGCTTGTCCTGTAACAGACACTCAAGAAATACTTTTTTTATTTTTTTGGATGAATGAATCCAACTGATGTTATGTTCATTAATTTTATTAAGTTTTTTTTTTTTTAAATAGGCTTTAAAAGGGATAAAGAGCTAACAACTATTCTAAAGCAATTCAAACCTGTGTTGTGACTATCATGAAGAAATTTTAGGGGAGATCTGGGTATTGCACATATGGCTCACTCATTGTGCGCTGGAGTCCCCGTGTGCTTTCTTTCAATCGTTCTACTTGTGTTATCGTACTACTTGTGTTATGTAAGTTTAAGATAATCAACCAACACAATCCCTGATTACTAAACAAAATACTAAGCTTCTATTCAGAGAATACATTGATGCCTACCGCAGCTCTTTTCCGTTAATCATCAACAAAAGAAACATGTTTTAAATATGGAGACTGAGTTGGCCCATGAGGGAACAAGACCTCAGGTTCACTGCTAAGCAGGAACAACAGTTCCTTTCCTATCCTTTTACAAAAGTCTCTAATTTTCATATGATTTAACCTCACCATAATTCTAGCGCATAAAGAAAAAAGCTACAGTCACAGAAGTCACATAACTAGGCACCAGAGTCAGAATCTGAACCTTAACCTAATTCCAAGGACAACCAATAGCCATTCTCACTGGCACGTAGCAGTCAGCTGGCAGCATCACAGTGGTTACAGACAGACTCTGGAAAAAGTCCATGAGAATGTAAGACTGAGCACTGCCAGCTGTTATGTAACTGCCACCCAGAAAAAAAGTCATGTCACTCTTACTTCGTAGGATAATTTAACTTACCAAAAATGTTACATTTCAAGAGTATAAAACTTTCTGCCCTTCTTACAAAGAAAATGTTCTTCTTGCTGAAACATTTTACTCTGCCTTGAATTCATGCTCTCAAAATAAAACTACTAAAATAACAGGGCATGGCTCACCTGAGGAAACCTCAAGACTATTTAATTTTTTTCAGTACCCACTGCAGATGCATGCAAACCATTTTTGAAAGATGTAACTGATGCAACACCAAGTGTCACTCTTTAGAATCTAATTCTAATGCCAAGGTCTTATATCCAAATTTAAATATCCTACAATGCTTTATATTATGGAATATAAAACACTATTCATATTAACATGAAATTTTAAAATAAACCATGCTCTTAATTCTAGCCTTGGTCAAAGGATTTGGACAATGAACAAAAAACTTCTAGAAGCCAACAGGCAGATCTATTGTTATGCTTTCCCTGCCCTAACAATAGCTGTATCTCAGACAGGAGCAGCTCCTTCAGTTGGGATCGTGAAATTGGAAAGACAGAGCACAGCCATGGCAATTAAAAGTTGAATGGTTGAGATTAGAACCAAGTGTGGTGGAACACAACTAAATGCCTGTAATCCCAGCCCTGGAGGCTAAAGCAGGAGGAAGGCAAGTTTGAGACCAACCAACCTAGGCAACTTGTGGAGACTTTGTCTCATAATAAAACGTAAGAAGATCTAAAGATGTAGCTTAGTGCAAAGACCCTGAGTTTAATATCCAGTAAATGGGGGAGGGGGCCTAAAGAATTCAGGTAAAACTCCAACTAAAAGTGAACAGGAAATATCTATTACAAGTTCTGCAGGTTCCATTTCAGCTGGGCATGGTAACACACACTATAGTACCAACTAACTAGAAAGCTGAGGCAGGAAGATACCAAGCCTGGCCATCTAAGTGAGAACCTGTCTCATAACAAAAGGTTTAGGGATATAGCTGAGTGATAAGCACATTTAAGTTTAATTACCTGTACCACTGAAAAAAAGTTATAAGTCCTACCCTCTAACACCAAACTAAATCTTGGTCTTCAGACAAATTTAGCATTTTTTTTTTCTGCCTTCCTGGACTTTTGGCGAGAATTCTCTGCACCAACAGCATTATCACAAGATAATCAGAGAATAAACACACACATTGTCCCTGTAATATTGATCCAAATTTAACAAATTCAAATATAAAAACAAAGAAAATGTGGTACACAGAAATATACATGGCTATGAACATTTTTATGACACAAGCTTTAAAGTTTGTCTTTATCTTAGTCAAACAAAAAAAAACAAATATATTCAATCTTAGAAAAAATTCAAACAAGATCCTTACACTTACAAAAACTGAGAACAGATATACTAAAATTTATTAGTTTTAAGGTAAAAATATTAATAACTAAATATAACTTAAATAACAGTAATAATATACATCTTTGGGGTCCCCAGATGAAATATTCTTGGGAAAATCTTAATACAGAGGTCTGAAACACATCATCCATATTTTAATATTGCAATGTTAAAATGTGTCCTCCCATAAGAAGCCAACCAGCTCGGCACACAGCAGTTATGATCTTTAAGGACATCCAAAGATTATGTGTGCTTTCATAAAGGGCTAAAAGGATCTCCAGTGCACTGCTTAGGAAACCTGACTATGTGCTTATTCTCTTTATACCTGTCTTTATAACAAACTGAGGGAAATATGTTTCTCTATATCCCAACTAAGATGCAGGAAAGCTGCAATTGGGTCATGGTGGCTGGAAAATTTCATTACAGGAAAATACTAGTAAGTATCAGGTCCTAATGTCTGCTCCATCCCAATGGCCACAGCACTGACCATTCACTCAGTTATTCCCCATAAAGGTTCAGATATGGACAAACCATGTCCACAGCAACTCCCAAATAATCAGCCAGTTCTAACTACTTAGATTACTAAAATCCCACCTTGGAGACTTTGCAATACAGAATGTTGTAACTAACCACCATAACACTGAAACTTATATAAGTCAATAAGCAGCCTATATGCCACTAACAGATGAATGGATAAGCAAAATGTGGGTATTCACACGCCATGGAGTACTATGCCACAGAGGATAAACCCGAGTTATGTTTATGAAAATGGATGCACCTTGAGACCATAATGGTCAGTGAAATAAGTCACACACACAAGGCTAAACATTGTATGATTTTACTCATGTGAAAAACCAAAAAAATATATAAAAAGCAAAAGAAATGATAAGAAATAATGAGACAGATCTTTCACAAATGGAAAAAAATCAAGAAATGAAGGGTGGGAGTGGGAAGGGAAGGAAGAATGGGGGGGTGATATGTAATGTGCAGATATCAAGTCCCTACTAGAAATGTGATCATTATGTACCACAAATACATATGCTTTTAATTGAACTATAGTTAATGAAAGAAATAAAAACCCATATTTCTGATTCCCTGACTCAGAACTTTCAATTCTAATATTCCAATTATTTCTTACCTTCACCAATAAATTTACAGGTTCTTCAATGCTGCATCAGTAGGCAAGTGGCCTATCTCAAAAATGTATAGTCCACACCACTACAGTCCAAAATTCCTTTTACACAATGAATGCTTGCTTTTATCAAATTTGTAATTAGAAACTCCATCAGCCTTAAGGGTGATGGAAAAACCTGCTAACAAAAGTAATTTCTGTGAAATTAAACTTTAACAAAGTATTTAATAGAAAAACAAAAGTAGCTCTTGAAGACTATATTTTAGTTATCAGATGCTCATTAAAAAGAAAAATATGCTGGGTGTAGTGGTGCATGCCTGTGATCCCAACACATGGGAGGCTGAGGCAGGAGGCTCCTTACTAGCAAGTTCAAAGCCAACCTGAACTACACAGGGAGACTGTCCTAAAAAAAAAAAAAATTACACCAACTTACCAATAACTGATGCTCCTCTTTCTGCAAAAGCCAGAGCATAAGCTCGGCCCAATCCTAAAAAAAAAAAAAAAAAAAAAGTCAAAGGAAATGTCAGCATCATTATTTTTGCTCACTCAAATCACCATTTCAAAATAATAAGTGAGAGGCCATGGAGATAGCTCAGCGGTCTAAGCGCCTGCCTAGGCAAGCGCAAGGACCAAGGTTTGATCCCCAATACCACATGCCTCCCCCGCCCCCCTGCACCTGGTGCACTGAGCTGGCCACCAAGACTAGGAATAGTGGCGCACATCTGTAATCCCAGTGCTGGGGAGGCTGCAGCAGGAGGACACTATAAGCTCAAGCTGCAGAGTCAGACCCCATACCAAATACATTAACAATGATAATAATAGGTGACCACATTACTTACAGTTCAATAGTAATCTTTGTTAATGTTCCCATTCTACTTCATCTCTTCTGCTTTCAGAAGTTAGAAAGTTTAAAGCTACATTTTTCCACCTATTCTACCAATTGTTTCCTACCCTTCTACTTATTAGAATGCCAGATGTGAACAGCTTTCAACTATTAGGGTTCCACAAAAATTAGTGGAAATAAGGCAAAAACTATCTTACTATTATTCCAATTATTACTGCTGGCAAAAAACGGGTTTTCCTGAAACTTCACAGGTATTAAAAACAGCAGCAGTAATTTACTGATCCAGTTTCTTAAACCTGAAACAGCAGCTTTCATACCTCTGCCCTGAACCTTGATATACAATTACCAAGAACAAAAAAAATTAATTTATTCAAAACTATTAAGTGTAAAAATATATACCCAGAAAGGTGCATGCACACATATACATAGCATATATATATATATATATAGCTACAATTTAGACTATCTCAAGAAATATACATGACACCTGCAAGGAGTAGTTACCTTTACAGAAAAGAATCATTTATCTAGCAATCAGGATAAAAGACTTAGTATTGTATTGTTTTAAAATGTGGGGCTAGGGATATAACTCAGTGGCACAAGCACCCACTTGCCAAGTGCAAGGTCCTGAGTTCAATTTCCAGTACCAAAAAAGGGTACATTTTTTAAAATTTAATTGATAAATTTCACTGAAAAATTTTGTTTCTATTGATAATTTCAATCAATTGATGAATAAACAAATAACAAAGACAGAATAACAAATTCAAGTCCCATTTGGGCAGTTGAGCAAGACCCTGACACAAAAAAGTAAGAGGCTGCAGATACAGCTCAGAGGTATTGCCTACCATCTACAGGCCCTGGGTTTAATCCCCAGCACCTGAGAAAAAAATAATAAAAGAAATTATGATTGGAGGAGCCGGGGAGATGGCTCAGTGGAATAAGCGCTTCTCTAGCAAGCGCAAGGGCCTAAGTTCTATTCCCGGTGCCGCAAAAGAAAAAAAAAGAAATTATGATTGGAATAATTATTAGGATAACTACACTTTCCAAAAAAAAATACAAAATATAAGTTTTCCAAAACTAGAAGACATCACCAAATAATTTATTTTAGTATTTCATCCACTATGAATAGTCCAAACAGAATTCAGCACATTTACGAACAGGTGCTAAGGTCATAGCCTACAATTCATTAACTTTTCATCACGTCAGTTTGGTGGACTGCATCAGGATTTATTAATGAGAGAAAATTTCAGAGTGCACTGAATTTACTTTGCATTGGATCATGAACTTATTCTGAATACAGATCAAGTATGTATGTGCATCTTGATATGAAACATAACTGTCAGTCATGTCAAAAGAAGTTAAAATACTGAGTACATCACACCGTTTCCTCAAAAGCAAAATGTAAAATGCTTTCTCAAAACCATCATTAGGATAAATATATCTATGAGTATAAAATACTTAGCCACCAATTAATAGCGAAATGATTTTCTAGAAGGCAGCCTAAGGACTCATTTTACCAGTAGAGTTGTAAAAGTATTCATGAGCCAGCTGACAGAATTCCACAGTTGGTGGCTTTTAAGATACTCAAATTCGTGCACTGAGGCCTTCTTAGGTACAGTGTATACAGTTAGGACGCCTGCACCTGGATGTTACAAAGGTCACTCCCTATTGGGAAAGTAGTGTAAAAATCTCACTGCCAGCAGTGATAGCTAGGTGGAGATGAATGGTTTAACGATCAGTCCTTTAAAGTGGGATTACCTGACATAACAAATCTCCATTTGGTTCTCTTAAAATATGGGAGATCTGGCAACTTTCTCGCTGGCTGGCCCACTTCAGAAATGTCTCTGCTCTCCAGTTTTTTGCTTTCCCAACTCGTGCCATTTATTCCTCTATCATTTACCCCGACGTATGTCATCTACCCCTGATATATCCACCCCCTCGGCCCTGCAGGTGTCTGGCTTTATCCTCCGCCAAAACACCTGTAGACTCTGAGATCCGTGCATGGTTTTCCAGGCGCATACAGACTTCACGGGGGTGTGGGGGGGAGGCTAAGGTCGGACACGCGCCCTCTTAAAGTCCCTCTCACTAACGTAAAGAAGTCCGTGTGGCGGGGGAAAGGAACAGGGCTGAAGGGCACCTGGCTCCTCCGTGAATCGCGGGCTCGCGAGCTTTGCAGGCCTGAAGGAGCTCCGGCGGAGGCTCACTGTCCAGGGAGGAGGGGACAGCTGGTGCCCGCAGAGCCAAGCGAACTTCTACCCCGTTCTGCACGCCGCGCCCGGGCGCAGGACCTCGGGCGGCTCGCAGGCCCTGGGGCGCGCAGCCCCTGCCCAGACCTCGGCGCCTCCGGCTACGTTGGTGCTGACGACCCAGCGCCTCCTCAGGGGCCCCCGCTAGCACCGCCGCCACCTACGCCTGACCCGGGCCGAGCCGCCGCGGGGAACCTGGCCAAGCCGGCCACCCGCCCGCCTGCAGCCCCAGGGCTCACCTCCCCCTGCGCCGGTGACAAGCACCACGCGCCCGTCGAACCTCAGTGGTGAGCCCATGACTCCCCGTCCGGTCACTCGCTCACAGTCGCCTACACTACAGAGTGGAGAAGCGGACTGCACGCACTGGCGAAAGCCCCGCGGGCTGCCGGGAAGAAAACGACGCCCTGTTTCCAAGTGCGCCTGCGCATGACGCTCGGAACCCTGGGAAACGTAGTCTAGTGTCTATATGTGCTCGATGGAAGCCGCCAGCGAGGCACCTCCAAGGGGCTTCGTGGTGCTGCGGAACTCGGAGCTATGCAGCACGTGGTTAACTGGGCACCTACTCCTTTAGTTTTCTCATTTACTCAACAGGTTTTCCAGGTGTGGCTGTAGGCATAGCAAAGCAGCACACCCCAATCCTTGAGGAATTTTTGGATACAGCCGCTCAGAGGGAAAGTTGTCTGCAGTAATCCTCAAGACTCCAGAATATAATCCTTGTAGCTCCTGCATGAAAAGCATCCGGGAACTATCAAAATGCAGAATCCTACAATAGATTCCCACCACTAACCTCCTGGAATAGAATCACAGGGAATAACAACAAAAAAAAGTTATATCAGGTATTCCTCAAAGAGCTTTTGAGAACAGTCATAAGTATCATTCACTCAACATTTACTGAGCATCTTCTAGACTTTAGACACCAAGTTTACAGATCATTGATAAGGTCTTTGCAGCTACTCTAAGTCAGATGGTAAATTTTCCATCACAGTGCACCCTGTAAAGACTTTGTATACAAAAGTTACATTACTTGTTATATAGGTCTTGCTTTGTCTTGGTCTTAACCATCCAGCAAAGAAGGGTGGGAATGGAATATAGAGGGTAAAGCCATATTAATATGCTGAGCTGGAAAAGGCTCAAGTCAACAACTTTTTTTTTTTTTTTTTTGGTGGAACAGGGGATTGAACTCAGGCCCCTGTCACTTGCCAGGCAAGCGTTTATTCCATTGAGCCAACCCCCCCACCAGCCAAGTCAACAACTTCTGTCATCGCCAGACTTAGGGAAAACCCACTACTATTATGGACTACTGGACTATATTGGAATATTTTGCTGAATTCAGGCACCTACAATATTTAAATGACCAAGGAATACCCTTCTCTGACAAAACTAAACAAAAAAGGGGGATACAAATGAACAACCATTTTGTATCTGTATGTTCAAAATAGTTAAGATAGATACACAGCTGCATTCTCTTAGATCACTGAATAAAGAGATTTGTTCTAATAGTGTTTGTGGACAGGATATGTCTGCATCTTGTACAATGAATACCCACTAAGACAACAATATGCAATGTATTAATTAGTGAAACTGTGCTAGTAATTGGTTCTGAAATTGTCTCATTGCTATTTGTTTCTCAATAAAATTACTTTAAAAATGACTTTGTGACACAGGAATATAAGCACTATGCAATATACTAAAAACACAGAAAAAAAGGAAGGGAATTAAGACATGGGGGAGAGAAGAAAGGAAAAGTGGATGAAAAAAGGAATTAAGGTGTATTATGTATCCTCTCCACAAGAAGTGTAAACATTATGTATTACAGACATGTACTAACAAAGGATTTTGTGACAAATGTGGATTAGATTAGGCAAGAACGTACAAAAAACTTGGAGAAAATTATGATGGGCAAAAATAGAATAAATTTTTAAAATGTATTTGGAAGTTAAGGGTTTTTTTTGTAATTAACTGGATGTGGATGTGAAAGAGGAGCAAGCGAAAACTACCATATTTCTGGTTTGAAAAGGTAGGTGATTGTGGGTGTGGTGGCACATGCCTATAATCCCAGCCCTGGGGAGACTCAGACAGGAGGATCTCTACAAGTCTGAGCTGTGTAATGATACCCTGTGCCAAATAAATAATTTTGTAAGCTAGGTTATGGTGGGCTAGTCAACAAAATAAGAAACAAAAGAAAGAGCAACTTTTACAGGGGAATGTGGTTTCAATTTCAGACTAACCATGTTTGAGAAAAGGATGTAAAATTTATGGCTAGGGAGGCCAGACAGCAATGTTCTGAGCTCTAGAAGTATGGTTTTTATGCTCCAGGAACAGGACAGCAGTCTCTGTAACCAGGCCAAAATCTCCTAATCACACCTCCTTTCACTGACAGCTGTACTTTCAACAAGAACTTTGCTCTCTTCCCCATTTGTGTACATCTGCCTTTGACCCTTGCATTCTGGCATTGCTGAAGTCCAGGGAGGCAATCTCAGAGGGCCCTGAAGTCCAAGATTAAGGGTTAGGGGTGTGGTTCTGTGGTAAAGCACTTATCTGGCATCATGAGACCCTGGGTCAATCCCCAGCACCATGAAAGAAAAAAATAGAAAAAAAGCCAAGAGAGAGAAGAGAAGGGAAGGAGGAAGGAAGGAAAAAAAGATGGAAGGAACAAAGGAAGGAAGGAAGGAGCATGAGAGGAAAAAAGAAAGG
This sequence comes from Octodon degus, assembly GCF_000260255.1. Lineage (NCBI taxonomy): Eukaryota > Metazoa > Chordata > Mammalia > Rodentia > Octodontidae > Octodon > Octodon degus. Next base: position 7,479,958 of record NW_004524700.1, on the reverse strand, counting down.
CCAAGAAATCAAATGCCCTTAAGAATTTCCCAAACAGAGCCAGTTTCAATTACCCTTGGGCTTTAATCCTTACACACAAGAACTAACCTGAAATAACCTTATATTAATTAACTAATCAGCAATTTTCCTATTGTACTGTCTTCCTATTCCTGCTTACAGGGAAAGTAATTTTGTATGAACAATCCACTTGTCCTTTTGTTTCTGTTTTCTTTAAGAAAAGCAGAAAAACCAACCTCCTTTGCTTGAACCATCACAGCACTTTTTTTTTTTTTTTTGGTCCAAATGCCTTCAGGGCAGGTTTGACTGGCTTGAGTTGTGGGGATCCAACCATAGCAACCTAAGCCTGACTGCTTTGTTGAAGCAGCCACTTAAAGAACTGAGCTAAGGGGCAGGCCCCCCACAGCACTTTATTTTATGGACCAAAGTGTTACACAACTGTAGAATAAAAACAAACCCAAAAATAAGATGATTAAGAAGGAATAAAAGGAAATGTCAGGGAGGATATTTTGCAAAATGTTTAGAAATGAAGATCCTTCTGACTAATAAAAGATGAATGTGTCTTTAAAAATCAGCTTCCTTTGCTTGGACCATCAGAATAATTTATTTTATTTATTTTATTTTTGTCTTTTTGAGACAGTGTCTTGCTATGCAGCTCAGGCTGGCCTTCAGCTCACTTTGAAGCCAGGCTGGTCTTGAAATTGCAGCAATCCTCCTGTCTCAGACTCCCAAGTGCTGGGATTATAGGCATGTACCACGATGCCCAGCCTGAGCATACTTTATGGACTGAAGTTTTACCTAATTTTAGAATTAAAAGCCAACTCAATTAAGATGGTTAAGAGGGAGGTAAACTATACCAGCACCTCCAACCAATGGGGCAAGAGGCCTAAAAGTGATAACCCATTCCACCTTTCATTCACAGGAACAAAACTTCAAAGTCAGGACTGAGAGAATGATCAGCCAGGCCCCAGATCTCCACGGCACCCTTTCCATTAAAAGGCCAATCAGATCCATTTCTGCAGGTCTATTACCCTTTCCATTCCTACTGTCCTATCCTACTCTTCTTTGTTAGGGCACTGGCTTGATCCTTGTCAGAACTGTGTCTCCTTTCTCTCTTACCTTCCAACTAAAGCTCTTTCCTCTAAATTTGTACTGAATGCATTAGTTTTAATTCCATGATCACTGAAGCAAGCCCCAGGCTACTTTCTAAAAACCCTATTATCCACTCTCCTAATCTTTCTCGGCCCCTTTCCCAGTAACAATTGTTCATCTTCCCTACTGACCAGACCTCCTTCTAAGTGTGTTCCCTTTGCCTCACTCCTATCTATGTGTATCTTCCTTCCAAGAGGTTGCTAATGTCAGAGAGACAGTGGCTTTATAGCTTAGCTCTAATGATAAGAGAGCATGGAGGGATGTTTTAATGAACCACATTCTTTTTCTTTGTTGCTGCTCAGTTTCTTATTGTTGGAAAATTTCCTACCTGTGTTCTAATCCCTGAGTCTGAATATACCAAATACTCATAATCCCAGCAACTCTTATGGTTAGGCATCGGTTGTGATCTAAATTTGTCAACAGATACTTCCCCCTAAGCAAATGACAGTTGATGGAGTGAGTGACAAACTATGCTGCTGGGAGCTACTAAAGTTAGAAATTGATCATATGTGGGAGAACAGAACAAGGCCAGAATGCCTAAAGCCATCAAGCTACCTCAGTCTTGAGAAAATACCTGGTCAATTTTGGCTATTAGTCACCTTGTGTCTCCTGATACTAACTTTGCAAAGGTATAAATAAATGCCTCTACTGTTGTTCTTGGGGTCTTTTGCCAAGCAGTCAATGGGCCACCACCTGACCCAGCTCTTGTCTTCTTGCTTATCTTTTCCTCATTCCTGATACCTTTTCTCTTTGGGGTATACTGAGAGACCAATGGAGCACTACACTGTGCAGAATCTTTTCTGATGATAAAGTAGTAGAAGCAATGACAGCACTGGTCCTAAGGAGATGGGCAAAATTCAAGGGATCATTTGAACCCTGAGAGGCAGCACTTAGCATCCTTTTGCAAGTATGTCTAGTCAAGGTGTCTTCGTGAGCCTTGCTATATGGCATGATTTGGGCTGTTCCAGGATATAGTCCCAGAGCCTCATTCTCTGTCTCCCTTGAGAGTACACTACCCTTTGTCTGCTTAAAAAAGTCTTTCATACTTAATTCAACCAGAGCCAGTTTTTCTTGCTTATAAATATGAACCCAGTGCCTAACACCTTCTCCATTCCTATATTTCCAGGGTCTCAGGAGGACGCCCATCCACAGGCAATGATACCCTTTTCCATGAACAGCTTTTATCTGGGCACAAAGGAACCTTGCCTGATTGTCTTTTACCAAAAATTATGTCTAATATAAAAGAGGTTACCTTTGATACATGAAAAAATACCAATAGTTAACATAAAACAAGGCAGGATGATTCCTATTCAGACACAAATATATATCATCTCTCATATTTTTGCTTATCTTTTGATAAGAAACACCAACTGCCCTGTTGTCCCAGACTATCTTTCAAGAATGTTCATTTATTAATCATAGGAAAGTATAGATAGCACTTCTCTGTGGAACAAAGATCAGACTTGTTTACTATCCCGTAAAAATATTGAATCCTTGATTTACAAATATTTGAATTGCAAACTTTCACAAGTATGAGCAGCCCTCGCATTACAAACATTGGTAGATGGGAACAAATCACTGAAGTAGCTCACCTGTCTGCCAGCCATTGTCACAGTTGTGCTGCTGTGTGCTTACTGTACAGTGCAATAGTGTTCAGTAACACAGTCCTCAATCAGCTTTGGAAGGAAGAGGAGAAGCAGCGGTGATGTGGATGGGACTGCTAGGAAATACAAAGCAAAAAACATGGTGTATTTGTGTCAATGATGTATAAGACTCCCTTTGCCAGACTTACAAATGAATCTAGCTTATGAACATTCTCCCAGAACAGAACCTGTTCATAAGTCAGGGACTTACAGTAATATAATGGCTCTCTCTGGAGCAAAGGTCAGGTGGGTTTCCTTACAGAGATTATAAGAGATACAGGTTCCCTACCCTCAGAATTTTCCAGATGGGGCACAAAACATTCCCAGAATTCACATAGGTCCCTCTGCCTATCAGTCACAGGACATGGGGGACAAGAAGCCAATTCAAGTTGTCATGAGGTTGCTGTGCTGTGAACAATAAAAATCCTTTGTATCTGATGCTGGAGTATCTCAGTATTCACTGGACTATGCTAGGCTAACTAGTGAGCTTGCAGGTAAAGTACAGTCTATGATACTTCATAATTCTTTTTTCCCCTGAAATAGGGTCTTGGTAGTCTAGGCTATTCTTGAACTCATGACTCTCCTGCCTCAGCCTCCTGAGGGCTAGAATTACAAGCATGTGCCACCACATCCATCTTCCCTTCACAATTCTTGACAAATCCACATTAAAAATAATAAATAGCATATTGTGTAAAGAACAGAGTTCATAATCTCAAGCAAAATATCATAAAAGGCTTCAAGAACAAAGAGGTATTTGATCTGAGCCTCAGATATAGGTACACAGTAATTGAGATAAATAAGAAAATGGATTCAATTGTGGAACTACACAGGCTTTCAAGTATCTCATACTGTTACTAGATTCTGGGATTCTGTAGACTCTTTCCAAGGATTCTTTCCAGATTCTCAGTGTCCTCAACAAAGAACTGGACAAAGCATTCAAAAAAGATAGGAAGTTTTACATTTACTAGGGGTAGCAAAAGAAGTATGCTCTGCAGTGAGAGTAGGCCATTTAAAGGTAGGAGAAGTGTGTTCTTCAGAGTGAGAGAGGCCCACTGAGAGAGCAAGATCAATGGTCATGAGATTAATGACAGATATCTTTACACCCCCCCCATTTCTTCAGACTGATGTCATATCTAGGCCTTTCTATCAAAAACCTGCTTGATTTCATGCCAGAAGAACTGAAAATAACACTTTCTGATTGGTCCCAGATTTCGGAGCTTAGGAACTCATTTCTCCAGTTGTATCCTGGATTTCTAATTGACAGTTCACACCTATTTGCCCAATCAGTTGGCTACATCCTAACCCGTCTCATTTCCCCATAAAAGACATACATACCCATAATTCTTTATGTGATGTGGGGGGAATGGAAGTCTCTGTCTTCATACAGCTATTTCTTCCTGAAAGTAGCTGATGTCCTTACTGGAGATTACGTGCTCTGCAACAATCTGGGGATATTGGCATTCACTGGCTTGGCTTTAAAAAATCTCTGTTGAGGTGTTTGTTCAATGGGAGAAATCTTGGTGCATTTGTCAAGAGTCAAGGGCAGAAGTCTAGATCCACACCTTGAACGGATAAGCTTCACTATCAATTTGAAGATGTGAGTCCAAATATAAGTAGGAAAAAGTAAAAATATTTCTTGGTGTAAAAGGTGGAGACAATGACAGGGTTAGCAATTAAAAATATTATTTGTCCATGTTATTATTTGTAAGAAATTTTCTAAATTTTATTTCCACACTTCCTGTGGAGGAGAAAGCATGACAAAGAGGATATTAGGCAAACTACCAAGAGCCTAAGAGCTGTAGTGCTAGCAAGATTGCAAATATGGGTATTTAAAACCAAGAGTTCTAATAGAGGTGCCCATTTAAACTGTGGTGGATTAGTAACTGTATTTATCCGAGCCTGGAGTAATACTACAGTCTTGATTTTTGAAGAGGAGCCTTCAATCTTCCAGAGATTCACAAGAGTAGCTTTTTTCTTTGGGGTGGTCTTTTTCTTCAGGCAGTTTAGGTGGGGCTGGATTGATCCTAGTAAGGTGAATCCAGCTATCTAGCTCTGCCACCTTCACTGAAGCAGGTGTAGAGATTTAGGTAGGTATGCCATTAAGAGGAATGGGTAGAAAAATAGGGGAAGCAAGATGAAGTCAATTAATTTGGCTTCATATATGAATTTGAAGATGAAAGTGAGCCTATTTCATGGATGATCCAGGAAGCAGTTGGAAAATGAAGTTTACAAATTGAAAAAAAATAGTTTAAATTATAGAAAAGCCCAACATGAAAATAGAATTGAAATTTTGGAGTAAATGAAGTTATTTAGCCAGAAAACAAAATAAGCATGAGAGCATGAGAGAGAGAGAGAGAGAGAGAGAGAGAGAGAGAGAGAGAGAGAGAGAAGAAGAAGAA
>NW_004524700.1:7446522-7474667 GCF_000260255.1 Octodon degus | reverse complement strand
GAAGAAGAAGAAGAAGAAGAAGAAGAAGAAGAAGAAGAAGAAGAAGAAGAAGAAGAAGAAGAAGAAGAAGAGGAGGAGGAGGAGGAGAAGGAGGTGAGAGGAAGAAGAGGAGAAGGAAGATAGGGGGCCCTCTCATTTTGCTTTTGATTGTTCGATGGGAGTCCCTTTTCTCCAAATTTTAATTTTGATCCCAGGGCAGACACTAGGTATTCCCCCCTGGGCTAGGGGCTGGCATGACTATTCCCTAATAGTTGGACAGGCTGTTGGATGTGGCCAAAATCAGTAAGACAAGTAAGAGTCTTGTGGCTTCCCAGTTTATTATCATATCAGAAGATATAAAATGCCTCCCATATAACATCTGAACTGGACTCACATTATCCTAGTTTTGGGAGTGTTTTTAATCCTCACAAGGACTACTAGCAATAATTGGAGTCAGATTCAAAAGCCTGTTGGCAAAATTTTTCCAGAATTTGCTTTAGAGTCTGGTAAGCTCTTTCAATCTTTCTGAAGGACTGAGATCTCCATGTAGAATGGAAATGGTAATTTAGTCCTAAATTCTCTGCCAGCCCCTGAAATATTTGAAAGATTAGAGACAGCTTACTGCCACTCTGAAGAAAATGGGGCAACCCAAACTGGGAGAAGAGTTCTTCAAAAAGCACCTTTAAAAAATTATCTTCATGGAGAAAGCCTCAATCCAGTCTGTAAAGGTGTCAATTAGGACCACTATTTATTTAAATTCCCACCATGGTTGCATTGGAATAAAGTCTAACTGCCAGTCTTCCACAAGGTATGTCCCTCTCCTCTGGAAAGGTCCTAACAAAAGAGGTGGCTGGTGTCCTGGGCTTGCCAGGATTATTGAAGGCACAGAATGATCAAGCTTTACGGACCTGTCAGATGGTTGCTGCTAGTCCTGTGAAAATTAAAGTAACTATTCCTCATGTAGCATCTCTCCAACATGGAAAGAATTATGAAGTGCTTTTATAGCTTTCCGATGTCCCTTGACAAAGGACCAGTTTGTTTCCTAAATACTACCAAGGCCTCTTTTTGATTCCTCCTGTTCTAACCCTCATTTATCTTTTTGGTGAGTAGACTAGTTTTAGTGGTTCCTCAGGAACTGGTAATAAGGATAACATCTTAAAGAGTTGTAAGGCTGCCATTTTGCCTATCATCAGACTTGATTTCCCAAGGAGACTTTTACATATGTCTCTTTGGTGTTCCTTGCAAGGAATGACAGCTCCCTGCCTGGGAAGACAGACTGCTTCAATTAGCTATGGAATTTCCTGCTTGTGTTTTATAAGTGATTGTCTACCAGTTAGAAAGCACATTTCTTTCCATACTGTGTAAATATTTAGCTTTTTACTTTTTTTCTAAAGCCCAAGTAAAGGGCATGAGCCCTGATTTTTTTGAGCAGAGGTCCCTGAAAGGAGGGCATTTGTTATGACCTGTTATGAAATGACAACTGTATAACTTGCTTTTCAACATCCTTTATAAACAAAGCTACTTCCATCAGTGAACCTCACTGGCTCAGGGCCTTGAGGGGGCAGGCCTTTGGTATACGGACTGCTTACCTAGGACTGGGAAGATACCTGTTTACAATAGTGGCTAACCTGTAGGCATAAGTGAGACATGATTAAAAGTAGTACACCTCAGGGCAGGCCAGATAGCTCAACAGACTAAAGCATCTGCTTAGGCGAGCGCAGGGACAGGAGTTCAATCCCCTGCCATGCTGTCTCCTCTCCAGGGGCGTGCTGAGACAGCAATTGAGCCTGGGTGCCATGGCCTAGGCCTGTAATCCCAGCACTTGGAAGCTGAAAACAGGGCAATCACTACAAGTCCAATCTGTACAGTGAGACCCTGTAGACCCTATGCTAAATATATTTAAAATAAAAAATAAAAAAAAAAATAGTGCACCTCGGGCCACGAAGATAACTCAGTAGAATAAGCACCTGCCTGGCAAGTGCAGGGCCCTGAGTTCAATTACCAGTACTGCAAAAGAGTAGTGTACCTCCTTATGGTAATCTCAGGTATATCTAGAAGCGTGGTGTGGTACTTAGTAAACTATTCCCCTGTCAACCACAAGTAACTTTTTGTTTCAAGAAAAGCCCTGATCTGAGAGTGAAAATTTTTAGTTTTTGCCCCAAAAGTTAATTTTATAGCTTCTTGTATTAGCATAGTTATAGCTTTTATTGTCTTGCAAAAACAGCCATCCTACAGCCACTCTTGTCTAACTTTTTAAAACTATGCACCTGGATAGGTGACTTTGGGTCAAGACACCCACAGAAATTCCTCTCTTTTCTAATATATAGAGGAAGGAAGGGTTTCTTAATTCAGGTATTTCCAGTTCTGCAGCCTAAGTGAAGATGTATTTTATTTTTCAAAAGGCATTGTAAGTCATGTGTCTATTCTATGGGCACACACTCAGGGCTTATGAAGCCACGCACAAAAGCTTTGATATTAGTCTAAAATTAGATATTGAGATCTTGCAGAAATCAACCATATCCATGAAGAAACAAAGCTCCTGTTTGGTGGCAGGGAGCTCAAGATTACAGCAAGTCTGGTCCAAGATTACTATCATTCTGCAGGTAATAATGAATCTCAAGTATAGGAAGTATTAGACTTTCTGAAGGGATAGCTGAGTCTTTCCTTTGAGATGTTATATCCCTTCTTAGCTAGAAAATTCAGTTTGGATAGTATTATGGTTAGATAGCTCCCTAGTTGGGCCACAGATTAAAATGCCTATGGACTGTAGGTTCCCTGTTTACTCTCTAGGTTGCTTATGACCCTTCCCAGGGCCTAAGCAAAAAAGGTGAGGGTATCTGAAGCCCTGTGGGAGAACTGTTCAAGTATACTGTTTTTCCATTGAAGTTGATTTTTCTATTCAAAGGAAAAACAGAACCGGGAATCTGAATGGAGAGGAAAGAAAACATCTTTGAGGCACTGAAAGCCAACTTATGTTTCCTGAAATTTAGCAGAGGATCTACATGGATCTGCCACTAGAAACTGAATGGGATTGCTGCTGTGAGGCAGGGGTCTCTTACTGTCCTATAATTCTCCTGAGGGCATTACTATAGGGAGGACTGAGGTGGTTCAAGGGGACTGACAAAGCTGTAGAAAATCATGTTTGAGAAACCTGTCTAGGAGAGACCAGAGGCCTTAACAGGTTGCTTTTTTAATTAGATAATGATTGCTTTGGTTGAGAAACTGGCTGTGATCTTTTAGTTTTATAACTATTGGCATTGTGGAATTTGCCCTTCCAGGTATTGCATTATACCACACAGCAGGATCTAGCTATTAGCTAATTAGGTCATGGAGGCCTGGTAGAGTTCCAACAGTTAAAATCTGCATAGGACTTTTCTGGAAGTGGAGAAATGTCCCCCAAATCTCTTCCCAGTAAGGGAGTAGGGATACGCTGGGGCACTTAAAACCTCATGGTTGAATATTTGATCAAGTTGACATTTCAGAGCAGGTATAAAGAAGCTCTGATGAGTGGTCCCTGTGACAAAAATATGACTATAGATCTAGAGTAGAGTTTTTCAGAGAAAGAAGTTAAAGCAAATTAAACCTCCCTAGTTTTGACCAGAAATTGAATTTGCTTCCCCATGATGGCTGAGTTTATTCGGAGCTCCTCTAGAAGAAGAATATTTCCATGGATAAGGGGACCTGCAGGGATGTCTGTGGATAAGGGGCCCTACAGATTTCCCCAGGACCCTCAGTCCTCTTCATCAAAGAAGGAGGCAAGGACTGGGGAGATGGCTCAGTAGAATAAGAACTTGCCTGGCAAGCACAAGGGCCTGAGTTCAATCCCTGTTTCTGAAAAAAAAAAAAGAAGAAGGAGGAGGAGGCAAGAGCTTGGGCATTGGCACACTGGCCTCCTGCCACATGTAGCAAGTTCCAGGTGGTAGCTTAGCACAGCCATGTATCCAGTGTCCAGTGTCCTCACAGAAGAGGACAGAACTCCTCAGAGGAAGTTCCTCCTTAGAGCAGGAACTCCTTCTCTGATTGCCATGGATTTGCCTGGGGTGACTTGCCTTCTTAAATCATTTCAATTGGGACAGCCCTAATTTTGGCTTGTCTTTATTTCCTAGCCCCTCTGTTTTCATCCTTCTCTATATCCTGAGTGTTGAGTATAGAAAAGGTTTTGTCTAGAAATCAGGTCAGATGGGCCTGGGGGAGTCCATCTGAAGTTTTTGTAATTTGCGCTCAATGTCTGGGCTAATTGACTAAAGAAAAATTGTCTCATGAGTACTTGTCCCTCCCTGGAAGATGGATCTAGGTTTTTGTTTTTATGGAAAGCTTCTACTAATCGGCTATGAGAGATAGCTGGGCACTCCTCTGCCTTGTGTAACTTCTCTCACTTTTTCATAATTAACATGTTTCTTAATACATCTTTTTATTCCAATGATAAGAGTGGATATCATTTTAGATCTTATATCTACAATAGTTGCAGTTCAGTTCTGTCAGAGGGACAACAATAACCTCTCCAGGGTGACTCCCTTGCCTCACTGCCACATACTGTTCATCTGCATATCTTCAATACTCTTTGAGGATCCTTTATCATGTGGGATGATAAAAAAGGCCAATCAGTGGCCAAGACAAATTGGACATCTCACCACAATAGGTCAAAAGCAAAAGTCAAACTTTGAAACCCACCTGCAAACCTACCAGATCTTCTGAAAATCAACTTATTCTTTTGCAGTGTTGGGTATAAAGGATCCTGGACTGCAATGGTCCCCCACACTCCTAAGAACTTTCTTAAGGGCAGGAGGAGGTCTGAGTTGGTAGTGTGAGAAACTCTGCTCAGCAGATGTCCTGCGGGATAGAAGCTGTCTGAAAACTTGAGATGGGAAGAACTTGGGAGCACTAGACCTCTTGTGGAGTTTTGGAGTCACCTGAAGAGGATGGGACCAATTTACTGGGGTCAGGATTATAAAAAGAAGTTGAAGAAACCTCCCAGTGTGGCTTTTTTTTCATAAAACAGTCATGGAGACCCATATCCACCTTAAGATGGATCACCAATAATATCATTTTCACCTTCTTTGGTGGCCTCTTCTGGTATCATACTTCTTGGGCCTTTACAGAGAAAATAAAAGCCATGAAATCCTGAATATAAGGGATTTCCTACAACTTTCCTTGCCTTTTGTAGAAAAGATCTAACGAAAATAGCATTATAAATTTGACTGCCATTCTGTACCCATCTCTTGCCATTTTCTAGTTCTTATTGGACCCAACAGATATTGTAGTAGAAGATAAGTTGTTCTTTTTTGTTGTTGTTGTCATGGTCAAATTGTTCCCAGTGTTTAAGGCTGCATCTTGATGGTGATGTTGCTGAGATCTTCAGGGTGTTCCCATTGTGTTTCATGGGGCCTATCTATAGAAAAAACAGCTTGTCTGGGGTCCTCTGAGGGCATCTCCTGCAGAAGGATGCAGGCCCATTGAGTATCCTATGAGACTCAGAGGCACTCACACTTATTGAAATGAAGAGCACTGTACCTTTCCTTTTCTCTTTACAGTCTCAAGAGTCTGCCATGAACTATAACTCCTTAAAGACCAGAGCAGAGAGTGCAGGTGGCCACCAGCCACTAGAAAAGCAGTATCCCTCATACTTATCCCAAAAGAAAAAGGTTGGTAATTACTTTGTTTAAGGCAGTCAGAATACATATCTCTTTCTTCAGTATTTAAGAAAAATAAAAACATAGACTGTTCTATGTATATACAAGATTAGGGCTTGTTATCTACTGACTCCAGCCCTATGTTGGCACACTAACAGTTGCTGAGTTGATCTTTACTGGCCATGCCCTTTGCCCCACTTAGGCTCTCAAGTATGTGTTTCTGAATGACTTGGATTTCTGTTAGGAGAAACTGGGAGAGGATCCAACTTGATTTAGAAGAGAGGACGCCCATATATTCCCTGAAAGTGGATGCTTCAACTCTTATCTGTAAAAATAGTATTTCCTGGTGTCCATGAGGTCAGTTGAAAAGAAAATGAGCACACATGGTTGAACCCAGTGGACTGGGATGGCCCCCTGAGGTCTCAGGAAACAGATTCTGAGGAAGTGACCCACCAAAGATACCTAGAGATAAAAGGCCATCTAAGGGAAAAGCATGGATGAAACTTAGCACAAAAGGGAGCAGGAAGGGGTAGGAGGCTACTCAAGCAGGAGGTCGTTAGGAGTACCTATTTCTCCCAAAAAAGTGAGAAAGCTGAAAAAAGTATTGGGGAGAACAAAAACATGGGGGCCAAAAGTCATATAAAACTCTAGGCCACACACATGGAACTTGCACCACTGGAGTACAGTCCTATACACAACATGGGCCTCTGCACCAGCTCCCCCTGGTGTGAACCTGTCCTAGCCTGAACTTGTCCCATTGAGGAGTAGTGGCAGACCCAGAAGTTCAGGAGAAAGCAGCATAGTTCAAAGGGATGCAGTGCAGAGCAGGGGGGCAGGGAACCAGGCAGCCAGCCTCTACCTAGGAATTCCCAAGATTTCATTCATTGTTCTTTACCACAAACAGAATTATTTCCCTCATGGTTGGCTCACCAAGACTGTGTTTCCAGATTCTGGGGTACTCTAGAATCCTTCCTGTGATTCTTTCCAGGTTATTGCTGTCCTAAACAGAATGGAACAGGCCACTCAAAGGAAGATTTTACACATATTACAGGCAGGAGAAAAATGTTCTACAGAGTGAATACAGGCCAATTAAAAGTTGGAAAAGAAGTGTGGGCTGCAGAGTGAATAGAGGCCACCAACAGAGAGGTCACAGAGGCCACAAGGCTCATGGTGAACATCTTTGTGCCCACCCTCCGCATTTTTCAGGCTGACATCAAATTTAAGCCATTCTATCTAAAATCTGCTGGACTTTACACTAGAAAAATTAAACATAGAATTTTCTGGTTGATCTCCTCGGGCTGTAGGACTTTGGAACTGTTTTCGGCACATATGTCCTGAATCTTCATGACTGACAGGTCACATCCACTTGCCCAGCCAGTTGGCCTCACCTTAATCTTCTGCCTCTATACTGAATAAGACAGAATAAAGTTTGTTTTGTTTTGTTTTACCAGGATTAAAACTCAGGACCTTGCACTTGCTAGGCAGGCCCTGTGTTGCTAAACTATAACCCTGACCAAAGATCAAATCTCTCTTTTTTTTCTTTCTTTTTTTTTTTTTTTTTGGTGGCCACTTAGCCTGCTCTGGAGGAGGTGCTGGCACAGCTTGTGGTGCCAAGGATCAAACTGTGTACCTGCACTTGCCTAAGCTCACCTAAGTAGGTGCTTTAGACTGCTGAGCTATCTCGCCAGCCCTCAAGGATCACGTCTTGAGTAGAACTGAAAATTTCTATCTTGAGGTCACAGGAAACTTATTTCACAGATTTCAGGCATATAACCAGGATCAAGAAAGGAGTGCTTCAGACCTGGATTTCTCTAGGTCAGCTTGTAGTGAGAATATAATGGACTTTTTTCTAATTTATTTGTTATTTATTTCTTAAAGGTGAACATGTGATCTAGGTTAGATTTGCTGTAAAAAAAGTGTTTTCAGGAAAGACACTTACATGTATTCCTTGGAGTAGCAGAGCTTACATCAGTGTGCCCTCCCTGGGCCTCCAAGGCCCAGTCACAGTGGTGACAGGAACTGCAGCACAGCTGGAGCAGGCCCTGGCTTATGCAAAGTATCAGAAGGAGCACACTGAAGTATAACTAACTTTTTTACAAAAGATATTTCCCAACCAGGCATGGTGGCACACATGTAATCACAGCACTAGGGAGGCTGAGGCAGTAGTATCACCACAAGTTTGAATCAGTCCAGGTTCCATAGTGAGTTCAAGGCCAGCCTCAATTACACAGTGAAATATTATCTCAAAAAAATTATTTCTAGATACTTTCCAATTGCATTTTGGCTCACTGATGATGGCCAACTAGCACAGTCTAGCTGACAGATTAACAAGTTCAAACAAGGAGCTTTTCTTTTTTCTTCCTTTTCCCAAGATAATCCTTGGCTGGCAACTGGAATATACATCTAATTGTACTGGGATCTGGGGATGTCTTTTTGCTCAAATGACTACTGCTAGGATTTCCTAATATCAGGCGTGTGGCTGCTTCTATATTGGTTATATAGATCCTGCACTTTCTGTGAAAGAAAATCATGAGAGAGTTAAATTTGGGTTAGTCTCACTTTGGAGGTATCACAGGAGCTAGATCTAGTCTAGTTTAACAACACAAGATACAGTAATAGCACCTAGTGCACAAAAGTTAAAAACTGTTTTTAATGTAGATAAACTTTGTTTCAAAATAAGATTTTAAAAGAGGGTTACGAATGCCATTCAGTGCCCTCTGGGTTCAGTCACTGGTATCACCACCACCACCACCACCATCACAATAACAGCAATAATAACCCAAACAGCAGGACTGCTTTCCATTTTAAACTTACCTGTCGAGCACATAGATCCCTATGTTGGATGATTGCTAAGAAGTGTGACTGAAGGAAAGGGTGAACCTACATGGACATGTTGTCACCTGCAGCCCACAGTTTACATTCAGGGTCACTCTCAGTGCTCTAGGTTGTCTGGAGTTTTAAATATATATATATAAAGTGGTACATCTATCACTACAGCATCACAGAATAATTTCACTGCCCTAAAGTTCTCTCTTGGTTTGCCCACTCATCACTTCCTCCTGTTTAGCCCCTTACAATCATGGATCTTTTTGCTGTGCTCCTAGTTTAATCTTTTGCAAAATGTTATGTAGTTGGAATCACAGAGAAACTAGCTTTTTCAAGTTGGCTCATCGCCTTCTTTCACTTAATAATATGCACTTAATTTCCCAACATATTCTTTCATAACTTAACTATTTTTCTGTACTATTATTCCATTTTTCTGAATTATCATGCCAGTAGAAAGGTCGCTAGATTGCTTTGAAGTTGTAGGAAATCATATTTTTAAAGAGACTAACAGTAATTATTACACTGCAGATTGTTACCTTCCAATTAGCTACTCACTACAAGACATAAACCATGATTCTTGATACCAAAAAAAAGATTCTAACAAAAGAGAAACAAACACATAATAACATAAACTTTTTCAATTAAGATAGACTTTTAGTAAAAATGAAGCAATGTAACCTAATCTTATAAGTGATATTGTATTACTTTTGCAATACTTTATCTATTGAAAAAAGTCAAGTCCAGCCCATGCACAAAAACACAAGGTCCTGAATAAGGAGAGGATCATGAGGATGGTCTTAGAAATCACCTACCGCACTGGGGAAGACACACATCGGCAGCACCATGAGCAGGCCCAAGTGCCAGGTCAGTTAAGGAATGCCCTGTGAGACTCTGAGCCTGAACAGTCTCTTTGTCGGTCACTTTCTCAATGCTGGAACAAAATATCCATCACTCACAAATTAAAGGGAGAGAGGTTATTCAGCTCACAGTTTGCAGAGGTTTCAGTCCATAGCCAGCTGGTTCCAAGGCAGGGTGGCAGAAGAGCACTGCAGAGGAAAAGCAGTCCGTGGTGTGTGGGAGGCAGAAGTCAGTGAAAGGCAGGATATATATATATATATATATATATATATATATATATATATATATTTTCCTTTTCTTTTCTCCAGGCCACACTCACAGTGACCCACTTCTTCCTACCATGCTTTGCCTAAATGTCATACTCAACTAAAAACACATCTGTCCTGCTGTCACACACCCATGATCCAGCATCACACATCCATAGCTGAGTCACCTTCCAAAAGGCTCACCTATAAGTGTGTCATGGTTTGGGGTTTTTTGCAAGGAAAACAATATGCTACAGTACACATTTTATAATATTTTTAAGTGAATCACCTAAAGAATTATAAACAAGTGCAGGGAACCTATCCACACACTAAACACTAAAAGAATCCAGTTGAGGGCCTATAGTTTATAACAATTCCTCCCACAAGTCCAACTGGAGTCCTAGGCAAAGTTTCATGCAGGCCCACTTTATGGATCTGTGCTAAAAAGGACCAAAGATCAGTGGTGGAAACTAGAAAGTTTTATGCCAGCGGATTAAGGATCTGTGCCAGCAGGCTGAGGGATCTGAACCAGAGCTAGGAAACAATGCTCAAGATAAGCACCAGAGCTCCCCCAAAAGTACCACAGCCATCCTCAGAAACAGTGAGGTCCAAGCTCCTCCAGTGATACGGAAAGCTGAGTTCCCATCAGGAAAGCCAACGTGATAAGCTTCTGCACGAGACTGAGCAGTCCACTCTCTTCCCCTCTGGAGCCAGGAAGCGATGCTCAAGATGAGGACCAGAGTTCGCCAAAGTTCATTGGGAAAGCCAACATGGCAAGATCCTCCAGCAGAACAGCCCAAGAGAACTAGGAGCTTCCAACAGACCCAACAGCATCTTCAAACAGCATCCCTATCAGCTTTCCAGCAGCTTCTCCTGTTCTGCCTTTATGCTGCTGGCAACAAAACTCAGGTGGGCCTCCCGCACCCAGTGCCATGCTAGCTTAATTCAGCTGAGTGTAATAAGTTGACCACTGGTTATAAACCCACTATAGATGCATGAGGCTTTGGGGTGACACTGAGATATAAGCCAGAACACTAGTCTTATTTGAATGTCATATAATTTAACAATGGATTGAAAACTGTTGTGTAATACGATAGCTGTGCCTGATCCAACTTATTGAGAATGACCCAAAAGCAGTGCATAATACATAATAATTTGTTGCCAGCTCATATTCTTGAAAAACAGAATTTATCTTTGTATAATTTCTTAGGGAAGATTAAATTTTATTGAGGATTTCAAAACAATGACCTCTGAAGCTGTACCATTTGTTCCACTCCTTTCAGAGCTGTGGAGTGGTACATATAATAATATCCAATGAATAAAATAATTTCAGGAATACACATATGGTCTATCACTAGAATGTATATATGAATTTAGATCCCACATTGTCATGGCAAAGTGTATACAATTCACCTGCAGCTGGAATGGAATAGGGAAAGTCTAGCGCTTTTTTTCTTCCCCAAATCCTCATACTTAACCCAACATTTTTATGATATGGTATTTGTAAAACTACTTATTGATGGAAACAGTGGATATACATGCTTATTTATAACTTTTTACAACTGAATGCCTTAACTCCCTGGGATATGTGTCTACATTCAGCTTAAGTTCTCTGCTTTTTGCCTCACTGGATTGTTCTATCCTACCTATTGTCATGTTAGACACCTAGGTGATTTACATAGTTAGGAAACAGCGGCATTATGTTGCCACAAGAGGGTGTAAAGAGCCAAAGAAATACCACATTTGTGCTTTTAACCTAGGATCATTGTGTGATTCTGCAGCATACTGTGAGCTTTGTTTGTATCTTTCCTCTACCCTCTTTTTCCTTGAAATGTTATGGAAGCTTTTCTTCTGCCAAAATACACAGCAAATATCTGAAAACCAGGCTGTAAAGATGATGTCAAGATATCTAGGAGCAGCTGATTTCTCCAACTGAGCCCCCCAAAGAATGCTTCTGGACTGACTTACACAGCAGGGGGTTCCATCTGAGCCAGAAAGCACATCCCAGAGTTTTCTCTGCTTTCTCCCGAGTCCAGACAGATGGTTTCTGGGAGTACATGCCATGTTCAACTATTCAAGTCCTTCTCAAATGAATTTGTCATCAAGCAACTAGATGATAGAGGCCAAGGCCTAAAGTCAGCAGAAAAAGATCAGATTTAGAGCCTGGAAAGAATACTTTTCTTGGGGCTGGAGAGATGGCTTAGTGGTCTAAAGCACCTACTTGGAACAAGCTTGGCAAAGCACAGGGACCGCGGTTCAGACCCCCAGCACCACATGCCAGCCAGCCCCGCCCCCTGGTGGGCTGAGCTGGCCACACATACACACACATAAATAAATAAAAAAAGTTAAAAAAAAAAAAAGAATACTTTTCTTGAAGGACACATGAACAATTCCCAAATATAATCCCCAGTCATCACCAGATGCCAGATAGTGGCAGAAGATTGTAGGAGGCTGTGGCAGAAGGAACACAAGCTAGGGGCCAGCCTGGGAAGCTTACTAGTTGTGGGGGCTGGGGAGATAGCTCAGCATATAAGTGCCTGCCTGGCAAGTGCAAAGACTGGAACTCGATCCCCAGTACCACATGCTGTGCTGCCCCAGAACCGGGGATGATGGCACACATCTGTAATCCCAGATGAGGAGGTTGAGACAGGAATATCACTATGAGTCTGAACTGTGTAGCAAGATCCTGTATCAAATAAATAATTTTTTTGAAGGTTTTTGGTGGGGCTGGAATGTAGTTCAGGTGAAGAGCATGCCTTGGTTTGATCCCTAGTGCTACCAAAAAAAAAAAAAAAAATCTCTAATTATCTGAGACCTTCACACTGGAGAAGGTTCTACATCCAGCTTCACATAGGGTGTTTTGAGATTTATTTTTCATTATTTTTCCAACGCGGAAAATGGTATGACTAGTAGAACTGTGCAGGATAGTTCTTCCTCATCAGATTACTCAGATGTTGCAGGCAAAACGTCATGGAAAAAACCAGGAAAGTAAATACAATAGAGGATAAATTATGACTGTAACAGAAATATGATACTTAGGCTGATGCTTAGCAATGCACAGGTTCATCAGAATCAATAGGAAAACTACAGTGGAAAAGACTGAAAATTACCAGATGCCTTCCATGACAGTTCATTTTTTGACTAAATTTCTATGCATATTCATTCCTGAAGATTTCAGTCATGTGTGGAAAAAAGGAAATGTTAACTTCTTTTAAACACTCTGAAGCAAAGAATAGTTTAGCCATAGGTAGAGAAAATTCAGGAGAAGGAAACAAAAACCAACATGCTTTAGAGGGAGGAGGGCCTGTGGAGGAAATTGTTCAATCTTCTGGCCTGAAAGCACTTAGCTGGCTAGAGGAAAAAGAATAAAACTCGAGCCCTATATTATATGGGTCTTGAGGGCTTAGGAAACCTTGCTGGAGTCACATCCCAAATCTAACATGTGGGAACTTCATTGGTGTCTCAGGTACTCTGGGGAGAAAAGGCAGCAGGAATGAGGAAAAGGCAGACAAGAAGATAAGAGCATAGTCAGGTGGTACCTGGGCTGAGGTGGAAATGACCCCAAGAACAACAGTAGGACCATTTATTTATACATTTGCAAAGTTAGTGCCACATCATACAAAGTTGCCTAGTGACTAATAGCTGACATTGATGAGGCAGGATGCTTTTTTCAAGGTAACTTGACTGAAGTAAACTGACTGCTTTAGCCTCTGAGGCCTAGTCCTGCTCTCACACATTTGACCAATTTCCAGCTTCAGCAGCTCCCAACACTAGCATATTTCAGATCTAGAACATCTCATGATATGACCCCCCAAGTTCATCTTCCTGATGCTCCTCAGCTATTTAAAGCACTCCTTGCAACACAATGTGCATTTATTATTGGGAAATGTATGTCTTGAACTCATACTATAACTTATACTCTGGTCATTGCACCAGTCTTCCTTCCCAGTTTACACATGCCTAAGTCAACAGAATGTTACATCTGGGTTCTAAAGCTGAGGGGTTTCCGAGAAGCAAAGCTGCCTGATATTAAGTCTGAGATGTAGCTATTTAGAAGACTTAGCAAAACACAATGAAGTACTAAGCTTGTCATTACCTATCTATGAATGAGTTACTGCAGCCAGGGGAATATGAGCTTTGATTAGTCTCTAATTATATTTAGAGCTGAAAAGTAGCTCCACTGGAGCCATGTGTAGGGAAAGAGTAGTTTCCAATGAGTGAATGTGGAGAAGCCAAGGAGCAAGCAGGATGTGGTGCTGCACATCTGTAATCCTAGCACACAGGGGCTGAAACAGGACAGTTTTGCATTTCAGGCCAGCCTGGATTACATTAATGAGTTCAAAGCCAAGGCCAGCTAGAAACATATAGCAAGAATATAGCTAGAAATATAGAGCTAGTAATATATAGCAAGATCCTTTCTCAAAAAATAAGAAGAGCTGGGGAGACAGCTCAAGAGCATAAGTACTTGCCTGCCAAGTGCAAGGTTCTGATTTTGATCCCTGGTACAAAAAAAAGAAGAGGAAGAAGAATAAGGACAAAGAGAAGGAAGAAGAGAAGGAGAAGAAAGAAAGATAAATCATTTCAGCCACTCTCAAGCCCATTCCTTCCTCATGGTAACTGTGTTAGTCAGTTTCACATCACTATGAATTAACTAACAAAGGTTAGTTATGAAGTGCAGGTTTCTTTTTAACTAAAAAGTTTCTTTTTGCCTTGAGCCTTTGGTAAGGGTAGCACAGCAAGGCAGGATCATGTACTAGAGCCAATGCTCAGCATTCTAGTTGGGCAGTTGGGAATGGGGGAACATCAGGGTTGCACAATCCCAGGCACACCCCAAATGATCTAAGGATCTCCCACCAGGCCCTGCTTCATAAACATCTACAGCACCTCCCATTACAATTACTCTGAAGCTCAAGTCTTTGGAGAATACCTGTCTGAACCCTTGCAATCACCTGGAACAGAGCACTTGAAACACAGGATATTTAATCATAAAGCAAACAGAGCTCTCAGTGTTAGGCAGCGTGGCAGCCCTGACCATCAGCAGCCACAACAAACCTGTGTACAAGAAGGATAACAGCATCCAATCACTCAAGACTGTTTCAACCTCTCCCCATGGCCTTAAATAAATTTCTGCTGTCACAAAGTCACACACACACATACACACACACACACACACACACACACACACACACAAACCTAAAAAAGATGAGCCAACACAATGATAAGATTTAATAATAAGAGCACGGATCTTTGATAGGGATTGCATTAAACCTGTACAGCAATTTTGGGAGTATGGCAATCTTCACAATGTTGGTTCTTCCTATCCAAGAGCATGGAATATCTTTCCATTTTCTAAAATCCTCTATGATCTCTTTTTTCAGAGTACTGTAATTTTCATTGAATAGATCTTTGACTT
This sequence comes from Octodon degus, assembly GCF_000260255.1. Taxonomy (NCBI): domain Eukaryota; kingdom Metazoa; phylum Chordata; class Mammalia; order Rodentia; family Octodontidae; genus Octodon; species Octodon degus. The sequence goes on along the minus strand of NW_004524700.1, from coordinate 7,459,716 downwards.
CTTTAGTTCGTAAGTATTTCATTTTCTGCGGTGCTATTGTTAAAGGTATTGTTTCTCTAATTTCCTTCTCAGTGTGTTTGTTATATGAATGCCAATGGAATACCCATCTGTGACAAAAGTAAATAAAAAAGGGGGACATAAATGAAAGTCCATTTTGTAGTGAATATATATACAAAATATATGTATGTATATACAAAATAGTTAGCATATATATATACAGCTACGGGGCTGGGGAGATAGCTCAGCATGCATATGTGCCTGCTTGGCAAGCACAAGGCTTGAGTTCAATCCCTGGTACAAAAAAACCAAGTCTGTCAGAATTTAAAATTAATACAAAAAGATATACAGCTACTTTCTCTTAGTTCAATGAGAAGAAAGTTTTGAACTAATAGTGTTTAGACAAGATATCATGTCTGCATCTTGTAGTATGAATAACTACTACAAAGACAACAATATGCAATGTATTAATTATTGTAACTGTTCTGCTACCCTGTTTTGAAACTGTCTCATTGCTACTTCTTTCTAAATAAAATTAATATATAAAAAAAGAGCATGGATCTAAGATAACAACCATGAAGGTGACAGGAAATTTCAGTTTCCATAGGATGATGCATTGTGCAACAACATATATTATCAATGACAAAAATTCACATAAAAATAAGACTTGTTAGGGTATACAGATGCATGTCCATTTTGTATCTGTGTATTCAAAGTGGTTAGGATAGATCTATAGTTACATTCTCTTAATGAATAGAGGGATTTGTTCTAAAGGTGTTTGTAAATAGGATATCAAGTCCGCATCTTGTACTACAATTAACCACTAGGAAGAATGTATGCAATATTTTAATTATTGAAACTGTCCTACCAATTTGGTTTGAAACTGTCTCATTGCTATTTCTTTATCAATAAAATTATGGAAAAAAATAAAAAATAGAAGTCTTACTACACCAAAAAAAACAAAGACTTGTTTCAGATAAGCATCTCCACTTCTCCCTTTCAACCCAAATAATAATAATAGTAATAATAATAATAATAATAAATAGATACAATTACTTTTCATTCCCATCTGGTCCCTATATTAACTATGTATAAGAAAATCAACTACCAAGTGAATCATTAGAAAGGAGTGTCCTCCAACAGCAAGACATTGTCTCTAAATTTATAGAACAATAAGGGGATGCAATGACAGTGTAACAACGCTTCCCAGGAGAGACACCATTTTCCACACTGATTCAGTTCTGGTCCTATCATTTGTAGCTTGCCACCAGAAAATCCCACTGTTAGCCTTGCCAGTGATTCTTGGAGTACTGACTCCTGGGAACTTCGTCCCCTGAGGAGTTTGAACTCTCATGAACAAAGACAGGCACAGAAGCTGGGTGGCAGAAGCTCAGGGTGCAAATCTTGCTAGACTTGTGATGAACAGGGAAGAGTACAGTCTGCACAGTGGCAAAAATAATACGCTGCAGATTCAGGCAGCCAGGCTAGCACTGCACCTCCACATTCTAATAGCTTTGTGTTTTCCAAGGAGTCTTTTTTGAAACAAAGTCTTGCTATATAATTCAAGCTGGCTTTGAACTCACCACATAACCCAAGTTTGCCCTAAACTTATGATAATCATCCTGAGTACTATGGTTACAGGTTTGCACTGCTGTGCCCAGCAAATTTTTTCTTTTTTAGTGTGATTTTTCTCATCCATAAAATGATGTTAAAAGTTTATGCCCTCTAAAATTATGCTGAAAACAAGATGGTTCACAAAAAAGTTTAGCACACTGCCAGGCCTATAATTTGGATTAGGCTCTTAAATTTGTGTTATGTTGTTTTTTTTCCTAACTGGTGAAATTTTTTTAAGTGTTGAGGAGTTCAGATTTGGCCTGAAGTTTTATTTCCATCAGGAAAAAGACCATCACTGACAAGTTATCGCAGCCTCAAATTTACAAGGGCAGACATGATTAGAACACTTCCTTAAACATATGAAAGCTTTTTTGTTGCCTACTAACTTGGGAGAGCTAGCAGACAAGGACTATAAGGTATCCTAAGGAATGATTTAGGTGTTTGGCTTTTGTTTTTGCAATGGCAGGTACTAAGCACATGGCCTTGAGAATGCTAGGCAACTGCCTTGTCACTGAGTCACAGTCCTAACCATAGAAGTGTTTAGTAAACTCTAAAAATTCTTCTTACAGTTTATGTTTTTAAGTTTGATGTTTTAATTCAAAGCATTATTGTTGTGGTTTATGTCTGGATAACCCTCAAAAGCCTCATGAGGTTATGGGGGTTGTTTCAGAGGTGGCTGGATCTAGTGTTTGTGATTGGTTCATTGTGCTGAGATTGGAGGTATGCGTGGTATACGTGCCCTAGGGTGGGTAGCCTGCATATAATATAAGGGACAGAAAGAGCTTTGCTGCTCTCATTTACTGTCTTCCACCACAATAAACTGTTGTCCCTCTTCCCATGTTCGAGAATGGTGGAAGCAATAGAGAATTTGTTTCTCAGAACAGGATTCAGACTACTCAGTAATTCAGATACTCAGCCCCTACAGCCAAGAGAGAAAAACGTTTGGCTACTACTCCATCTGGCAGCAGACTATCATCCACATGCTGCTAGCTTTAGGTACTTACAGAATGGAAGAGTTATAGGGTTAAGTAGGCTTTCATTCTGATTTGAGAAGAAGGCCTGGGAGCCAGGCAGTGTACCCTTAGGGGGCAGTGTGTGAAGCTGTGAGGGTGCAGCCAAAGGTTTGGTGGAGACCCCAGAAGATTGTAGAAACCACGAATGTGGGTCATCTGAGGAAACCTGTAAGGAAGGAAGAGAGCCAGCCAAAGAAAGAAGCCATGGGAGGTACAAGCACCAGCTGTGTCATAGCAGCAGAGCCACCTGAGCCCTTTGGAGTTCATATTTTCTATGAATTGACAGGGATGCTACACATGAAAGTACAGGACTTAGTGCTTGTCCTGCTGGATTTTGGACTTGCTTTGCTCCCATTCCTTTGTACTCCCCTGTATGTAATTTTTGAAATGGAAATGTCTATCTCATGCCATTGAATGTTGGCAGTGTTTAACTTTCTCTTCATTTCTACAGGATCTCATAGCTAAGAGTTTGCCTTACATTTCATAGGAAACTTGGGACTTGGATTTTTCAGCAATGTTGAAACTGCTATGACTTTTGAAACTCTTAGAGATGGACTAAAGGCTCTTTCAAAAAAGAAATGTACATGAGTCTTTGAAGGCCCACAGCAAAGTGTTATGGTTTGTGTCTAGATGGCCCTTGAAAACCTCATGTAGTCATGTGATGATGGTGAGCAGGCTTTTCAGAAGTGGCTGAGTCTAGAGTTTGTGATTGATTTATTATCTATTGTTGGCATAGAGGGTATACGTGCCCTGGGCAGCTAACCTGCATTCAATATAAGGGTCTGAAAAGAGACTTGTTCCCCCCATTTTGTTCTTGTTGCCTTTGATATCTTCTACCACCATGAACTGTTGCCCCCTGGCACGCCACTGGGCTTTGGAGCCAGGTGTCTATGGACTGAAACCATTACAAACTGTGAGTCAAATAATCCCTTTGTCCTGGGCCTCAAGTATTTTCTCTCAGCAGTGAGAAAAAAGTAACTAAGATAATTATTAATAATGATAGTTTCTATTGATGGAGGAAGCTATGTTGTATACCTTGCTCTGGTTATTCTATATATGTTGTTTCCTTTAATGATTCTTTGAAATAAGTATACTGGATATGTGCACTTTTCACATGAGGAAACTAATCCTTAATGAAATGCAGTCACTTTCCCAAGTTCCAACTATGAAAGTTGTTTTCTTCACTTTGCAGATTGCAAAACACTTTAAATCCTGTGTTTTCAAACTATGGCCTACAGATCACTTGTGCTTTTTTTCTAATAATAAATATTTTAAAATAAGTTTTTAAACTTATGTATATATACTCACTGGGATTGTATGTTTTATATATGGCCCTAGATAGTGCCTCTTTACTTAATATAGGCTAGGCAAGCAAAAAAGTTAACTATGTCTCCTATAAATCTATGAATACAATTGCTTAAAAATGACAAATCTTGAGTTGAATTTTCATGATACTTCAGAACAAACTATAATGCCCCAGATGCTCTGTCTCTATATGATGTCAGTGTTCAATAAACTAAGAAAATGTCCAGGACTATTAGGTTCTTAGGTTGCCTCTTACCTGCCTAAAGAAGCTAGAGCTTCCCATGTGAAATGCAAAACCAGCAGAGCAATTATCTCCTATCAATCAAAACTCTTTCCACTGTATGGAATAAATTTTACTTAAACTAGCTTAAGCAAGAAACAAAATGTATTGGATGCTGGAGTGAAGAAATCAGGAAGGCGATCTGCAGGCATGACTGAAAATCTGGTCTCAGATGACAGCTTCAGAACACGCTTTTTCCCATCTGTTGTCTCTGCTTTCCATATCTAGTGATTTCTCAGGCTGGCTGTCCACTTTGGGCACTCATGGCTGCCAGAAATGCCAGGTTTATAGTCTCATAGCTTCAAATCTAATAGGAAGAGACAGTGGATTTCATTCCCCTATATCTTAAATATAAGTCTGAGGGTGATCTTCAGTCATTTCTTTCTTTTCACATTGCTGGGAATCAAACCCATAGCCTCACTTATGCCAGGCAAGTACTGTACCACTGAGCTATACTACCCTGTCCCCTACAATCAGTTTTGATTGCATAGCTGAACCAATTGCTACAGGAAAGGGGATAAAATGCTTTGATTGGCCAGAGCATATTCATGTGCCCAGTGGGTAGAGATCTGGGGACAGGTGGTGCTTTTGTAGAGAAGGTAAGATATTATTAACACTATAAAAGAAATAGATTTTGGCAGCAAATGTTAACTTCCACAAATATTAAGTGATTGTAGGTCCTACTGCCTAATAAGTCTAGGGACTCAGTCACATACATTCTTAACTAACCTTCAGAAATATTGATTGACATAAGATATAATATTACAAATCGGGACAATCCCTAAAACTCAGGCTTGATTACCAGTGCCAAAATAATGGAAGAGATCTTTTCATTCCAGCAAAGAATGGACTTAGTTAATATAAAGCACCAGGATCAACACCTATGAGTCCAGATGACTGAAACAAATTCCAGTCACCCCCACCCTCCCTTCTCCCACACTCAAGTGATCATGGCCTTAGAAATTCCAGCTTTTTTTTTTTTTTTTAATGACAGGACTTAGAACAGAGGAGCTCTCATGAAAATCAAAGGAAGCAGAGGCAAACAAACTAAAAAGTTTTCAGTTTATCCTGAAATACTGAGAGAAGAGCAAGTCTTTTCTTAAATGGTGCCCAGATGGATCACACATTGTGTAAATGGAATTCAGGTCAACTCCACAGCCAGGTTCCAAGGTAACCGACAATGCTGAGGGAACTCACGGACTTTCCTAGAGTGAGGATACATGGAGAATACAATCTCAGCTGGGTACCAGGGAATGAAACAGGTCTTGGTGGAGGAGCCAGCAGACAAAGACAGAATCTGATTTCAGATGGATGAAAATGTTAGCACAGCCCTGATTGAACATATTATTATATTCTAAAAGTTAGACTAGAGATGTGAATAACTAGTGAATATCTTCAAGGCTAACATTTCATTGTAAATCTGAACCTTACATTATAAGCAATTACATGTTGAAAGTTTTGTATTTTAGAGCATTCTGTCTTGATATTCTCAAGGTAGGGAGGTTCAACTAGTAAAATCTAAACAAATTTCTCCAAATTTAAATAAATCCAAAATGTGAAATCCTTCTGTTGCCAGGAAGTTTGGACAAGGGATAGTCAATCTATAATGTTAAATGCGCTAAGGATCGAGCTGTTGGCATCAGATTCCTTCTAATAAAACAGACTGAATGGTGGGTGAAGCACATTTCAAATATAAAATTCAGTAACTAGATCTTTCTTTTCGAACAGGAAGCTGCTAACCACAGAGGTGTCTCAGGCCAGAAATGTGCCTTCAGTTCACACTCAACACCACTCCTGTTCCTCCTGCATTTCTGTCCACATCCCTAGCTGAGAGCAGTAGTGCTGGTAGTGGTGGTGGCAGTGACCAGCTGTGATTGCACACTTACTTACTATACGTGAGGCACTATTCTTTACCCAGTACTTTATGTGGACTATATGTAACCACTGTAATTATTTCTACTTAGAATAACACAGAAAAGAAGAAGTAAGAAATTTTCACAAGGTCAGAGCAATAAATTGTTCCTTCCTCCCTTTTCTTTCCTTTTTCTGAGACAGAGTCTCACTTATGTAGCACAGACTGGCCGCTCCCTCAGTCTTTCAAGTGCTGGTACTGCAGATGTTTGCCACCACATCCTGCTTCTTCCACATTCGTAACAGTCATCTGATCTGTGGACATGATAGAAAGCATCTCAATTTTCTCACTTTCAGCAGTTATATTTAACCATTATAGCATTCTAATTTGGATATTCATGAGTAAGGCTCATGTAGGTCAACTAGGGCGATTAAAATAATTTTTGATGGAAATTTTCTTCAACCTATTCCACACCTGAACATCTGGGACCAGAGCATACTAAGGATTCACCTCTGTCACCTACATGTACTGCACATGTAGTAGGGTTCTCAGGGTTAGTAATGAGTTCAAGCTCTGGCTCTGCTACATACCAGCTATATTAGTGAGAAAATGTATAGCTTTCTCTGTGCCCATTTCTTTCCATAAAATGACACCATGTATCTCTTGGTGAGAAATACTGATATAAAGTATCTAGCAGTTTCAGGTTGGTACACAATAAATGTTTCATGAGGACAGTATAATAATCAGGGTGGGGAAGTCCAAATCCCAAGATAACCAATAGACTAAATCTGTAAAAGTAACAGAATTTTCAGAAAACAGGAAAGCAGCAAGCTCAGAGATACCCATCTTATCTTTGCAAAATCTAATCTTGACTGCCGCTAGCATACCACTTCTTCTTCTGGAAGGAAGACTAACTTTATCATCCATGAGAACTCACATCAGAGTTTCCTTTGACCCATTCTCATTCATACACACGTTTTCAGATGAAAATGTTGCCACTAATTAGGAAAGGTAGAGAAGGACAGACATGATGGTTTGCATCTAGATGTCTCCCCAAAGCCTCATGCAGTCATGGTGAAGTGGACTTTTCAGTGGTGGCTGAACCTAGAGTTTGTAATTGATTCATAGTCCAGTGCTGGGATTAAGGGTGTCAGTGCTACACCCTCACTAAGGCAGGTAGCTTACATACTATGTAGGGGACAGGAAGAGGCTTGTCCCTGCCGTCTCTTGTTGCTTTTGCTGTCTTCCACCACGATGAACGGTTAACCCTCTGCCACACCACTATGCCTTGCAACCAGCTGATTATGGACTGAAATCTCTACAAACTATGAGTTAGCTTTTTTTTTGATCCAACATCTGTGGTTGAACCACCAATAAGATGCAGATCTTCATAGTATCCTTACAGGAAAAACCATCATACTTGAGGTTGAACCCTTGGAAAATGTAAAGGCCAAGATCCAGGATAAAGAAATAATTCTTCATCAGCAAAGACTGATCTTTTCTGGTAAGCAACTGGAAGGTGGATGTACTTTGTCTTACAACATTTAAAAGGAGCCTATCCTTCATCTTGTGTTAAGATTCCATTGTGTTATTATGAAAAGGGAGAATTATACCACTCCCAAGAAGAACAAGAAAAAAGTAAGTTAAGTTAGTAGTCTTGAAATACAATAAAATGGTTTAAAATGGCAAAATTAGTTGTATTTGTTGAGAGTTCCCTTCAGATAAATGTGCTACTCGATTTTTTATGGCCAGCCACTTTCACTGACATTATTGTGGCAAGTGTTGTCTGACTTACTGCTTCAACAAATCAGGAGACAAGTAATTACACGAGATAATAAAAGACTTCAGCTAATGAATGAAGAAAGAAACCATGAGCTAGATAAACCTTTCTTCCTTTGACTTTGGGTTTCAGGTATTTTATCTCAGGAATGAAAAAAAGTAACTGAAACAACAGGCAGGCGATTTGGCTCTATCCTCTGCAGATGATCTCAGAAATACCAGTTTTTACCAGAATGCTGATGTTCTTCACACCCCAGGAAGTAGGATGTTCTGTTTCTTTTTTAGGTTTTAATTTTTATTAGTACATATTCACAGTACATAATGATTATGTTCATCATGGGAGTTGGTACATGTGCATAGTAATTGTAATCATTTTTACTTCCCTTTCCCTCTTCTCCCCACCCCCAATGTCTTCACTCCCTTTACCTTGCAAAGATCTATTCCTTTATTTCCTATCACATATCCATAAGATGTCCAGCTTCTTAAGGGGAGAGTTGGCCATGGGGTTTGTTCGCTTTGAGAATTATTATGTAATAATGATGATGATGATGATAATGGAAACAAAGCTTTTTTAAAAGAAAATTCATGGAAACTTAAAAGAAAAAAGTAAGTAGAAAGGATCCGAAAAGAAGTTCAATACTATATAAAATGACAATGAAGTATCACTACCTACATAGTAGAACAGCCAAAATAAATTATTCTGATAAGAGCACAGAGAAATTGGGTATCTAATATGTTACTGGTGTGAATATAAATGGCACTGCCACATACATGGACAATAGGGTTTTCTTTATTTGCCATAAGATTTGGCAATCACATTCTTGGGCTTTTATTCTGAGTAATGAAAACCTACATTCACACAAAAATATAACCATTAACATTTATAGTTGAAGGGGCAGCCAAATAGCTCAGCGGATTAAAGTGCCTGCAAGCAGGCACAGCGTCTGGGGGTTTGATCCCCAGACCTGCTGTGCCAGCCCTGCCCCCGGGGCACACTGAGAAGGCAACTGAGACTGGGCATGGCGGCGTGCGCCTGTAAAACCAGCTCTTGGGAGGCTGTAAATAGGCGGATCACTATGAGTCAGATCTAGTAGTGTGACCCTGAACACCCTGTAGACCCTTCCCTAAAAAAAAAAAAAAAAGTTTATAGTTGAGGTCTGGGGAGATAGCTTGGTGGTCTAAGCACTGATCTGGCAATCACCAGGACCCAGGTTCAATCCACTGTACTTCATGCCATGCCATCCTCAGAATCCCAGACGAGCCATGCTGGCCACTGAAACTGGGCAGGGTGGCATATACCTGTCATTCCAGTGCAGGGGGTGAGGGCAGGGGCTGAGACAGGAGGATCACTATAAGTCCAAGCTGTGTAGCAAGACCCTGTACCAAATAAATAAATTAATAAAATATTTAAATTTAAAAAAAAATATAGTTGAAATATACTGGAAACAACCTAAAGTAATGGGTGAATGGTTGAACAAATTCTAGGACACTCTACAGTGTGGTTCTACTTAGAAATTAGAGGGTATGGACTTGATGTATCTGGAGGATACTATGCAGAGTGAAATGAAGTCTGAACACAAAAGTTTCACATAATATGATTCTGAAGTAAGATCTGGGGGCCAGGGAGATGGCTCAGTAGAATAAGTGCTTGCCTGGCAAGTGCAAGGGCCTGAGTTCAATCCCCAGTTCTGCCAAAAAACAAACAAACAAACAAAAGATCTGCAGCTAGTTACACTGTAGTAGTGTTAAATCATGACACCATAGTACCCTTCTATAACTGGTGTAATCATTGGAGAATGCTGGTTGGAGGATATATGGAACTCTGCACTATTTTTATAGTTTTTTATGAATCTGATTTTAAAACAAAAACATTAAAGAGAAAAAGAAAGAGAACATGTGATGCCACCCAGTTTCAGTTAGCTCAGTACAATGTATAAATGCTGCTTCCCTCAACCAGAGCTGTAATCCAAAACTCCTTGATTTTGGCTTAAGCACAGTCTTTCAAACCATTCAAAACCAAATCTTTACTTGGGAAATGGGTCTCTGGAAAATACATTCAAACTGTAAGGGCAAAAGGCAACCCACCTGTGCTTCTTAAGACAGCCTCATCACTTTTGCTATGTTTCTTTCTTTTTTTTTAATTTTCAAAAGAGAATACAAAATAGCAATAATACAAAACGAAAAATGATACAGAATTTCACTAACAAAATAATTCAAATTTGACAGTATTTGTTGTATTGTATACTGTCTTCAACTTAGTTGTTTAGATTACCAAATATATGCATGCAAAACTGGAAAAAGAAAAACAAAAAGATATAAGAAATTAAGAAGAGAAAAAGAGGAAAAAATGAGAAAGAAAAAATTCTAAGAATTAACTGCTCTTTTCTATAGACCAGCAGAGCTGCACAGTACAATTATCCAAGCCATCCTACATACATACAAAGTTATATCTCTCTCCCCCACTCCCTCCCTCCCTTATCCTTCTGCTCATCTTAGTAATACCTTTCTTTTCAACATATTCATTCCTTTTTCACAGTACCTATTGTACCTTTTAGATTTGATTTACTCTTTCAGATTCTTACACTAGGGAGACAATATAATGTTTATACATGCCAATGTGATTTATTTCACTTACAAGTATGGTCTCTAGTTGCATCCATTTACCAACAAAAGCCTCAAGCTTATCATTTTTATAGCCGAATAATATTCCATTGTGCAAAAATACATCATCTTTATTCATTCCTCAGTTGATGGTAATTTGGGTTGTTTCCAAGATGTAGCTATGACAAACTGTGCTGCCATAAACATGGATGCAGATTTGACACAGGCCCGGCGTGTGAGTGGGACTGACCAGGGTCCACCGGGTCCTCATTAAACCCAGGCCTGGTGTGTGAGTGGGACTGCCCAGGGCCCACCGGATCCTCATTTGACCCAGAGCCCAGGCCCAGTGTATAGGCACAGTGTGGAACCTTGCAGCAGAACTCCCTGCAAAGAGGCTAGTGGCAAAACCCATCCAGCTACTCCAAGAGCAGAACATCTTGCACAGATGTGGCACAGAGGGTTCACCTCCAACGGCTGGAGCAGGAAGAAGTGGAGCACAGCAATCAGATCCAAGCCACACCCACCTGGATGAGTTTGAACTTGATAGATCTGGACCTGGTGCTAAAGTAATAACTCTATCTAAGCTCTACACCAAAGGTCAGAAAACAGTGTTATACAAAATGACAAAGAGAATGAAGAAAATGCAGTCTCAGGTCCTGAGCCCACTCAGAACAAATACAGAAGACACTAGCACAGAAGAAGTCGGAAATCACACACCTGAAATCTCTGAAATAATAGCATCTGACATAAAGAAACAACTGCAGAAAGGTACAGATGAAATCAGATCAGAAATAATTTCTGAAGTAAAAAAAAGAAATAACTATAATGAAAGAAGTACTAAGTGCTTCTAAAGAAGACCCTGATTAAAAAATAGAGCAGAATATAAAAATGATGGAATCCTTGAATAAGCAATATAGGAAAGAAATAGAACACATGAGGCAGATTCAAAGAGATATACAGGAAATTAAAACCTCAGTCACAACTTGGCAAAACATTTTTTTTTTTCAGAACTGGGAATTGAACTCAGCCCCTTGCACTTGCCGGGGAAGTGCTTATTCTACTAAGCCATATCCTTTGCCCCTGGCAAAACAGTTTGAATGAATGTGAAAATAGATTTTCAGAATTTAAAGACACCATTGCAGCTAGTGAAAAAGTAAGAAAAGATCTCTTTAAAAACAACTAGGATGCAGGAAAAAATAATTCAACATCTGCAAGATGATACAAAGATGAACAACGTGAGACTAATAGGCATCAATCAGAAAGAAGGAGTCAATATAAAAGATATAAAAAGTATGTGGGCAGGAATAATACCAGAAAACTTCCCAAATATGAGGAAACAGTCTGACATTCAGTAACCGAAGGATATACAACTCCAAATAACATCAACCCAATTGGAAACACAATAATAATCGAGATCCTAGAAATTCAGCACAGAACAGTATACTAAAAGCCACTAAAGAAAAGAAACAGATCACATTTAAAGGAAAACCCATCGGAATAATGGCAGATGTCTCTTCACAAAGCATCAAGTCAAGAAAAGCATGGAGCAAAGTACTACAAGTCTTGCAAGAAAACAAATTCCAACCCAGACTGATATACCCTGCAAAACTCTCTTTCAAATATAATGGAGCAGTGAAATACTTCCATGACAAAGATCTAAAGAATTTCATGATGACAAAGCCAAGCCTACACAAACTACTAATAGATACTCTAGAAAGGGATCAAAATGACCACCACTCCATGAATGAAAATGGAAAGAACCCACCAAATAAGGCAAACAACTAAGGACAGGAGAATAAGAGGTGTACAAATGCAGTCTTTCAGTTATTTTTGTGTATACAAAAGCAAAATACTTCCATCAGCACACTCTACAAATGGACTTCTCCTACATCCTATGGGTCATGTAGGTCTACAGGGTGGATATCAAGGAAATAGCAGTAGCTCAGTCTCACAAGTGACACCTGGCCACCAGTAAGTGTCATGAGCACTGTCCATGTCCATGACATACTAGAACTTTGTGTGATATTCATCCCCTAACTGTTAGAAGTGCTGGTCATTTATTTGTCATTCCAGTATTTATCTTATGTTTTATTCTTAGTAATTCTTTACTATAATGAAAACTTCTTAGTTCAATTGTTTTGAAACATTTTTAATTACTATTTAATTTTCGAAATATTGCTTTATCTTAATTTTTATTTTAAGATTTATACTGTATCTTTGACTTACAATCTACTTAAAAGATGGCAAAAAAAAAAAAAAAAAAAGGAAATAGTAAATTTTTGGCCAGCAAGATAGCTCAGTGGTCTAAAGCGCCTGTTCAGGCAAGCTTATGCAGGTGCAGGGCATGGCACTTCGATGCCCAGCAGCACATGCCATACTCTCCCCACCCTCAGGGCTGGTTGAGCCACCACCCCCAAAAAATGACAATTTGGGCCAGCCAAATAGCTCCATAGTTAAAGCACCTGTAAGCAGGAGCAGGTGCAGGGGCCAGGAGTTTAATCCCTGGGCCTGCAGTGCTGGTCCTGACCCTAGGGTAAGGCTGAAAGAGCAAATGAGACTGGGCGTGGTGGCACATGCCTGTAATCCCAGATCTTGGGAGGCTGTAAACAGGAGAATCACTACGAGTCTAATCTAGACCCTTCCCTAAAATACAGAAAAAAGACCTCTCTATTTAGGACCAGTGAGATAGCTCAATAGAATAAGCACTTGCCTTGCAAGCACAGAGTCCTGAGTTCAAACCCTGGTACCGAAAA